>NC_080443.1:12756462-13070420 GCF_028018845.1 Melospiza georgiana
ATCATAGAGTTTGTTAAAGTAATTCACCTTATGTTTCACTCTGGGGCAGAAAAGTAGAAACCTCTTCAAAGGAGGAAAAATAACGCCAAAAGGCACACGCTACACCCATGTGTACTCTTTAGGTGGCACCTGATCAGATTGTAGTTAATACCGTCCGCTTAAAAACACACAAAACAACCAAAATTACTACTAAACGTCAGCAGGAAAAGGTGCGCTAGCTCTCTGCACCCACCACCAAAGGCACTAAGGGAACACGTGGCTTGACAAAGCCACCCTCGAGTCGCCATAAGCGTGGCCCCTGGGCTGTGGCCGCGGCCCCGAGGGCTCCTGCAGCAGGGCTGGCACTTCCCGAGGTGTCACCGCCACTCTCGGAGGCCGCCCCGCTCCCCACAAGCCGTGGTGAGCCTCTTTCTCCTCATAAAATAAGCGAGGTTCACACAGCCCCGGGAAGGAAGTAGCTGCAGGCACCCGCCTCAGGCGGGTGCTGTCAGAGTCGGGGCGCCCTTTAAAGACAATACAGAAACACACACGGCATTCATATGGCTACCACCGCACATTTCGGCAGCCCGGATCGCCAAAGCCGCCGCCCCAGATGCTCCGCATGGCAGGGGCTGCCGCCGCAGCCCCTGCATTGAGGCTGCTCCCTGCTCGCCTCCCCTCAAGGTCAAGAGAGGTGAAGGAAAGGGGAAAGAAGCCAAAACCTCACCGGGGCCGTCCGGCCGGAAACGCTCCCGCGAGGCTCCCTTGGGATGCTCCCCGCCCGTTGCCACCCGAGCGATGGCGGCCCCTCCTCCACCCCGCCCCCCCACGGACGCATCAGAGCCACGGCGTCCTGGAGGTCCGGCCCCGCCGCCTCCGTCGCCGCCTCCGCCGCCGCCTCCACCTCCTCCTCGTCCTTCCCCGGCTGAAATCCGCTACCTCCCGCATGGTCCCCCCGAGGGAGAAGCCGCAAGTCGCCCACCGGCTCCGCGGGGGTTACGCGGGACCCTGCGGCATCCGCTGGTGCGCAGGGAAGTGTTTGCCGGGCCGGAGCTCCCCCCGGCCCCGCGGAGTTCGCGTCGGCCCCTCCGCTACCGGTGGGTGAGGGGAGCCACGATCGCCACCCCCGCCGCAGCCGGAGCGGGGGACCAGGCTCCCCCTTCCCCGCGGGGGCAGGATGGAGAGGAGCCCTAGCGCTGACGGTACGGCACTGCCAGCCGGGCCGGGGTCCTGCCCTCACACCCTGAGGGCCTCGGGGACACGGAGCTCTCGTGGAGCCCCGGCGGCCGCCGCACAAAGTTACACCCACATGAGTCACACCTCCTGAAAGACCCTCAGGCTTGAAACTGAGGGGCTGAGAGGGTGGAAACCCTAAAATCTGGTGATATTTTGGGTTTCTACCCGTAGGTCCTGCGCCAGTCATAGGGGATATGGAAATGAAAATAGAACGGTAGCATTGGTGTGCTCCAGCCTCCAAGACGGGCATAGCTGCTACACCCAGAATTTGGCTTTGTTAAAATAGTAATGGACTTCCCAGAATCGTGATTAAAAGTGACCCGTGGTCCCTGATTATAATAGTAAGGAATTGGCTATTCAGCAGATTTATCTGGGGTGTAATGAAAGCTTTCTTGTCTTCCACTAGCAGATTAATAGTTATACCCTGTCTAAGCCAGTGAACCCCAGACTGCAGCCCCCTCTTAATGTTCTTTTATTTCCTTTTTACTGCTCCCTGCAAGGCAAAGGGACGGTTCAGGGTTCAGGAGTCAGCGTAGTCTCACTCTAAATAATTTAATTACTCCTCCCTTCCCTAGTCCACAATTATTATCTATCATCTGACACAGATAAGTAAGGCAAGAAGTTTTTCAAGGGGGTAAAAAATCTTAGGGGCAAATAAAAATTAAAAGGCTGTAAAAGAAAAGGGAAAGGCGAACAATGCACTCACTGTCATACCCATAAATGTGCTAGTAAATGCAATAGTGGAGTCCAATTTTATTGCCACAAGGCTTATGTTTCTGATTTCCATTCTGCTTCTTCTCTCAAAGTTTGCGTGTTTTATCAAGGAGTTGTTTTCCTTCGTTGTCACAGAGACAATCAGGCTACCAAGCAACTGCTGCACTCATCTAGATCTGATATTCATTACACTGTGTTTGGATAAAAATGAATTAAGAAAGTTGGTTTTGGTTTGGTTTGGGTTGTTTTTTTTGTTAAAAGTTGGCTTTTTAATTGCACACAAAGAAGATAATACCATTAGACTTTATTTCTAAACTATAAAGCACCATAGCAAAACAAACTCTCATTTGCAGGAGACTGATCTTCTCAGCTCTTTAATTATGTTTGTCTCAACTCTTTGTTTGGCTTTTGTCAAATACAAACTATTCTAAATCTATTACCTGCTGAAGCTACTGACAGTGTTGCAAAGCAACAAACAAAACCAGTCTGCTGCCTTCTGGGAGCTTAACAGCCTGATAGACGACTTCTTTGTTTTTAAGCCACTTATACAGCACTGATAGAAGATAAAAACATAGATGACATCCCCAGAATATAATCAAATCCTTACAATATGAAACTGATTGTTGTTACAAAGATAACACGTACCAGAAAGCAGACATTAGATGGTAATAATGCTAAGTGATTTACAAATGTGCTGGTGCCCTGTGTTCTGTGGTGCAGGATTTTCAGGCAGATGGGTGTTTGCAGCAGTCTCACACGTTGATCAAAAGGTGGATTGAGTGTGAATGTAAAAGATGCAGCTGATTTCAGTTGTTGGTAGGCTGCATTTTAAGCTCTCCCGTGACTGAATCTACTGTAGACAGCATTGACTCCTCAAAAAAAATGGACTCATAAAATGTGAGCTAATTATAAAATTGCCTTTAGAAACAAGGAATATATGAGAACTGTAAGGCATAGGAAATTAATTATTAGGCATATGCTGGAAGTATAGAGAATGACATTTTACCTTAGAACTTTGAAAAATATTTATTAGAAAAAGTGCCCATTTGGGGGTTTCAAAATAGAAGTTCACCACCCGGATTATGAGAACTTGAAACACTGTAGAGGTTGGTATGAGAGATCCAGGTTAGGACAGCATCATAAGGCCAGACAATGCTTCTGAAATGTTTGCATGTGAGCAGAAGCAAACCTCAGAATAATCATGCAGGTAGATATTTTTGTTCATTTTAGTAAGGTTCATATTTTATAAATTACCTTTTCCATTTTACTATGGAAGCAAAATGTAAGTCAGGACTCTTTTATTTCTTCTCTTGTTACAGATTACATAAATTGTGTGGCTCTTCCCTGATGCTCCATAAATGGCCACTGGTAAGTTGTGTTTATACAGTAGTGTGTATTCTCTAAGTGCTAGCTGACAAAAAACAGCTAAAAAAGATTTTGTTTCCACTAGGGTTTTATCTGATACTATTTAATCAATTTAAGATCTTATCTCCTGCAGCTAATGAGAACAAAGTCAGACTGAGTTTGGTTAAGTCTGTGAGTTTTGCCCTATCTCCTTTTTTGTGTCTGACTAATACTGCCACTAGATACATCTTAGAAAATGTAATTCAACTCAAAAAGCTTGAAGAATAAACTGATTAAATGCCCCTGAACAAACCAAATTTAAATAGCATCAGATTATGGGAAACCAAATCCACACGATATTCATTAAATGGGTTTAGAACATGAAACAAAACCAAGGTAAAAATTGCTATTAAATCTGAGTGAATTTGAAACCTTATACATCAGCTTTGTGCTTGTTCACACGGTCATTCTGCTGAGTTTAAGCATATCCTCACAGCATAAGTCCCCCAAGAATGTGTTGCTCATGCACTTAATTAATGGAAGAATGAGCATGCACTGAGCTCCTTAAGGGTCAGCACTGAAGGGGTGCTGTGTAAATGTAAGCACTGCTCATTGCAGCTTGGAGCTTATGATGGAAATATTGCTTCCAGCCATGTGTTTGATGGCTTATGCTGGTTCCTTTAGAAATTCGACCATACAGAGTGAGTCCTGGGACCACTTTGATGTTCGTTTGGAAATGTACATTCTGTTGACACAGGAGTTATTCACAGGGGTCATGAAATTATTCAGGACAGTAAATCTGGAAGTTTAGCCAGATCCCAGCAAATGACAATTTTTATAAGCACTTAAAAGCAAACATTATTTTTTGTTAGTTTTTCAACCTTAATAATTTTGAACAACAAACAGTATCAACCATGTATTTCAGGAAACAGAATCAGTTCAAAAGCAAATGTAAGTGCACCTGTTTCTTTTCTTTGGTTAAAGCTGAGTGACTTTGTTTACAAAAACAAATTCACTGATCCTTTGCTCTTTGTTTTTACCTTCATCTTTCTATCATACAAATTTCTGCAGGAAGTGGTTTAAGCAGGGTAAGTGTGTGACACAGTACAGATGAGAGTGACTATAAGCACCAAAGTGCTATGCAATTAAAGGAGGTCTAAATTTAGCTTTCTATATTTACCTTCCCCTGCTCCTAGCTCCATGTCTCCTCCCACTCCAGCCTTCAGCATTTGACTGGTGCTGGCACTTGCCCAGCCCCCTCTGCAAGGCAGTTCTGCTCACTAAGCTGGCAGAAAACAATACCTTTATGAAGGTTGGTTTTTTACTATCAAAATCACAGAAATACAAACGTGGAATAAGCTAGGAGCAGAGGAGGAGTTAGTAGAAAATATCCCTTTAAGGAACAGAAACTGTGGGGTGTCTCTGTCTTTTCCAACTGCAGTCATTTAATACTCTGAAGTTCAACATTAGTCCTTCTTTTATGGAAAACGTAGCTTCTATATACTAAAGTTTTTAAAAACAGATTGTAAAATGAGCTTTGACATCCCATCTTTTAATTTTATTTGTCCTATCTGGTTCTGTTGCCTTTCAGGTGCCTTTTTCTTTTCACTGCCTTATCTACTCTCACCAAAGTTTATTATTTGCTTACACATATCTTTGTTGCACATTATTGCAAGCTGGTTTTGTTCAGTGCTGTCCATGCTGCAATGCAGAAGTGGGAATAGATGTCTTCTAAAACATGGACAAGTTTTCAAATGTTAACTTTGTTAGGAGGGCAAAAAAACACCAGCATAGATATGTCCATCTTCAGGTAAACTTCAAAAGTCCCTGGGAGTTTTTTATCACTATTTTGATTAATGCCACAAACATTGTATTTTAATTTTTACATTTCTCTTAATCTTCTCTATTGAAAGGGGAATGAGCAGTACATAAATTTTTTCCCAGTCAATTTTGGGAGTTTATTTGGAAAAAATAGTCCCTTGTACATAATACTTGTTTTAAAACAGATGGTTTGTGTTTAATGTTTTAGACAATGAAATAATTCAGCTTTGAGACCCTACCCTTTGATTATACAAATTGTCTTATCTATGTTGAATTACTTCATGAGCATCTGGCTATTTATTAATGAGAATGAATGAATCGCAGTCTTTGTTTTCCTGGAAAACAACATGGGAGTCAGAGTCATTGTTTCACAAGTCTTATAACACTGCAGGGATTTTTTAAGATAATGCTCTTTGTCCATGTCTAATTTGAAGGCTGTTAAAAGTAATTATGTATAAAAACAAACTAATGAGGGTTTGTAGCTGTAAAAAATATCATCTTAAGGATAAGTATTTTTTTCTTGTTTCAGGTCCCAAATTAGCATGTGGGTACTATGATTGAAGAATATGAAGTCCTTAGTTATAATGTTTGTAACCGAGTTCAACAGCATTTAAATAAATTTCTTCTGGATGAGACAGTTTAAAGACATCTGTTGGGTTGGGTTAAGTAACTCTGGCCTTCGAATGCAACTGCTCAGACTTTTTCAGAACAGTAAAGTTCCTCTCTGTTATAGATTCCCCTGCATTATTGTTAGTCCTTTGTTGATATACTTGTGGTACCTGTCTCTCTCTCTGATTAAAAGCAGGAGTGTTCTGAGATTCTGATCCTACTCAGCAGTAGTTGCATTGACACTCTGCTTGCAAGCAGCTGGTTACTAAAGGCTGAAGCCAATGTCATCATTTTGTTTGTATTATCATGCTGAGTCCAAACTTTGCCATTTAAATACAACCAGATGTTCCTTAGCAGAGCCATTTTGAATGCAGAATATTACAGTACAAGCCCATCAGTGCTGATCCCACTCTTCCACCTTTGCTTGTAGTGCACTCCTGTTACTTTTCTCTTAATTACTGAATTACCCTGAAACGTTTGTACAATACAAATAAATTTGGACCTTTAATAAAAGTTCTCTGCTATTTTATTTAGAGACCTTATAATAACACAATACTTTACCGTGTAGGAACAGTTGTTGGACGAACAGAAGTAAGGGCAACCTTTATTCCCTAAAATTTCAGACTTCTGGGGGATTCTGTAGTTGTATTTGATCCAAAAGTAAAATTTTCCAAAAAATAATCTCAAAGACCTTTCTCTTCTGCACAGTGTGTGCTAACCAAACATGCCAATGCATGTTGATCTCATACATTTTGCCTCTAAGAGGAACAGTCTAGTGTGTACATGTGCTAAGAGTGGCAAATAAGTTCTAATTAGCAAGCTTTGTAAAAGAAAGAAGACCATGTTGTTTCACAAAATAAGATCAGAATACCTTTGAAGTTTTCACTCAAGTTCTTGCCCAAAGAACTCCATGTTCCATAAGCAATATTTTCAGAATGTCTCACTATTTAAAAGTACACCTTAAGAACTGAGAGGTATAATATCTTAGTGCTAAAAGAACCTTTAAGAGTAGGGATTTATTGCCAGTCCATTTGCCTTTGCAGTAAATAGGATAGCTCTATTAATGGGTTTATTAGTCTTTTGTCTGCCAGCATAGTTTTTCCAATTTCAAATCCATTCTTTGCTATTATTAGAAGGCATCCAGCCCTAAAATTAAAATTATGGTTGACTTTGCTAACTTTTCAGAAATGATTTCTCAGCAGGCTATTTGTGAGTGTTTTGCACTTTGCTCCTTTGTTCCCCACTTGGCTCTTGATTACTTGGTGTGTACAGTGTCCCACAGAGCAAATCATAGTGGACTAATTAAGAGCTACCAAGAGTTTCTCAAGTTATGCAAGATCCCCAGAACTATGAAAAGCCTTTTCAGATTCCCAGTCACATACTGTGAAGTGCCATAAATCAAACTTTTGAAAACACTGAAAGCTGTGCTTCAGACACTTACAGGTATAGTTTAGTTCCAGAAGAAAGGGCTTTTGTTAAAGTTTACTGCTAGGTTTTTTAGTACATTTTTTTCTCAGCTGAAATCCACAGGCTATAAACATTCTGAATACCAGTAACATTGATTTAATGACACATGATCACTTATTGGTGGCATTGGTGAAATTTTAGTCTTTACTTTTACATGAGCCTGGAAGACCAAGAGAAGTGAGAGCAAACACTTGGGCTTTACTGTTAGAGCTTAGGCAGGAGGATAAAGGAAAGTAAACCTCGTGTGTCACATTACACTCTGGAGGTCAGGGAGTTATTTTTACCTCAGTGTCACTACTATGGGAAAATGTGGAACACCTCAGCTTAAGTGGAAACTATAGGAGATGGCCAAGTTATTTGTTGTGTCATCAGTGTCATCTCCTGCAACAAACCTTATGGCTGGAGTCCTGCAAGTGTCCTCACCCCACACATTGCTCACTTGCCCATGTAGGGTGCTCAGTGTCACACTCCATAGACAGCTCTGTATTTATCCTTACTAAAAAGGACAAATTTTATTGCTGAAGTGTTGTATCATTGGGCAAATTGTTATTTTGTATTATTCTATGCAAGAATGACATACATTGTAGATAACCAGGAGGCTGTGTCATTAAAACAAAACCCAAAGATTCAGATTAGGTGGTTGTGCTGAAACAAATGGGAGGCAGCTACATTGCATGCTGTTGGAGTTAAATCCAATGTATAGCATACAGTAAAATTACAGCTGTGAAATCCTGATAATTGCCTTTTATTTTGTTCCTTAAAAAGGCTTCCTTTGTCCAAGAAAAACACCTGTGATTAAATAGCCAGCTGCAAAAACAAACAAGAATAATCCTGTCTACATGCCCAAGCATATCTTGAAGTCTCAAATGCTGGGTGCACCTTTCCCTCTGCAGCTGTGTCTGTGCTCAGTGACTGGGACAGTTCTTGGCACTGTTACAAGCAGGAGAGGCCAGGCCACAGGCTGGGTCCTCCTTCTCTTGCTACTGAAGATGGACATAAAGAACACTGAACAAGAAATGACAGCTTTCACTGATGGGGTCTAATTTGGGTGAAGAAGCTGACAGTTACGATAAGATTTAAACCAAAACAAATAGTCTCAGACCACCTAAGAATGCAGTGGACTTGGCAGTGTTACTCAGTGATCTTAAAGGTCTTTTCAATCTAAATGCTTCTCTGATTTTAAGAATTAATTAAATTGCTATATTGATGTGCTAGTAAATGGAATACAGGAAAAAATTCTTACTAAACACATCAAAATGCAACTGCTGAGGAGTTAAAATGCTATTATATATCCTACAGAAAATTAAATGTAACTTGAGTTTTGAAAGACATAATATAAACCAGCATCCAAATCTCTCCTCTCTTGTTCATGTCATGAATTCTCTATGAAAGGGAGAGTTTTCTGTAAACAAATAAATCTGCAGGTTTGAATACCAGTGCATGATTGATTGCAGTGGAGAGAAAAGGTTTTAGCCAGAGCTGCCAGACTGCATTTGAACCAGTTCTGCAGGAGTCAGAGCAGAAGGGAGGAGAGCAGAGCAATGCCTTGTTTTGCAGAAAGCCTCCCTGAGCTGAAATATTTCTTTGGCTGTAAATCTTTTAGTCTCATACAGTGTTTAATAAAACCTGTCCAAGACATGCAGTCTATCAGAAAAACAACTGAATTTCTCTATGAGCTCATACCCGTTCAGCACAAGTAACAACCTATTTTCTATTTTTTTTTCTGTTACTTTGTTTGCATTTTGATATTGTGTGTCATAAGGGGTTCTTTTTTCATGTTTCTATAAGGGTTTTTTTTTTAATGTTCCTGTGGTTTCTTGTGAAAAGAGGGAAGAAAACACATGAATGTGAAGTAGCTCTCAGCAAACATTTAATGGACTGGACAGAAATCTTGGTGGATAAAGATTGCATTTTAATAAAAATGGAAACATTTTCATTTTATTTGAGAGAAGATGACCAACCAAGATCTACTGCAAAGCAAAAAATGTAGAAGAGCCTTCTTTTCTTTTAAGAATTCATAACAACACTGTAAAGGGTGGAAATAATCTCCAGGGCTCTTCAATTCAAGTTATCTTTATTCCATTGTCCCAACAGCTGACCTGATAACAGACCCATGCCTTCACAGGTGGGTGTTAGTGGAGTGAATAGTGATTGAGTTACAGGCAGTTAAAAATATCCATGTTATTTACCTCCAAGCAAAAACAAGTTAATTTTTCCCTTAAATCACTTCAAATGTTTATAGTTTGCATAAATAAACTGAACAGACTGAGGGGAAAGGTTTAGTAAATCTCTGTTGTTTGCATGAATTTTGTCAACTAAAGAACTCTTGATCAGGTAAGAGAAAGTTCCATGAATATTGCTAATTTCCCTGGGTATGGGGAAGGAGCTTGTCTTCATGAAGGCCTTTAAATCCTTTTTAAGCCCCTGCTTTAAACCCAGTCCAGACTGACAAACCACAAGAACAAACCATTCCCTGGTTTTCCTCACTGCATATTCAGTGCCTCTGCTCCAGACTCTTTTGTGTGCCCTTCATCTCCTGTTTGCTAGACCAAACACACACAATTTTATCAGCTTGTCCCTAACAATAGGTGTGGAGATACTTTGGCATGTTACCACATTTTAAGGGCTAAGTTCTTATTCTAAATTACTGCCATCTAATTCATCCTGGTTGAAGGAGTCCAGAAGTTCTTTAACTGATGCATGTCTTCTCTGAGAGAAGAAAGTTCATTCTTAAAGCCCAGGGAAAATGAGTTTGAGGCTACAGATTTCTATAACATTACTTGGCATGTATTCTTGGCAAAGAGAAATAAAGGCAGGAAATAAAATACTGATCACAAATTGTATCAGCACAAGAGCTGGAAATACTGTCTAAGCTTCTGATCTACCATTTTTGCTGGGGTTAAGCAAAATGCTTGCAATTAATATGTTCTTGCAGCTGTGCTGAATTTAATGTTGCCCAATTAAATCATTAAATATGTTCTTTTCAGACCTTGTCAGGTAGTTTAATTTATGGTGGATTTACCTTCAAAATCCAGGAGTTTTGTTTAACTCAGCTGACATACCCTCTGTCAGGTCAACCATGTGCTCAGTTAAGGGAATGTAGTTCCAGGCAGGCAATGAAGGAATTGCTTCTCTAGGAAAGGAACAAAATCAAACTGTGCTAGGGCCTTTAGAGCGCCAGGAAAGTACTTTGCAAAGCTGGGGAGGGCCAGGTAAGGCTGTGTGCAGGAAAGGAATGAAAGGGAACACAGTCCAAGGCAAGATTTCCTGAAGCATAAAAGACCCCAGCAATCCTGGAGACAATATGTATTACTGGAGGAGAGCATAGTTAATAGCTGTATAGCTCTGAAATCAATAAATAGCAATAAAGAAATCTAAATTTTCTGTGCCTGTCTTGATGATCTTTGGGTCCTTCCCTAACATACCAGGCCCACAAGTATTTATTTATGCACTTCATCTTCCTTAAAAATCTTCATATGTGATGCTCAAGTGACTAAGCCTGGGCAAGCACGAGAATTTTACAAGGTTATGTAGGACTCAGACTTGAAACAATAAAATAAGAACCCTTGAGCTTTAGCATGTTTTCATTAGTGCTTTAGGTTTTGTGCATTTTAGACTACTTATGTGGTGTAAAATTCTTCTGTATATGTTAGCAGTCCATTAATGCATTTTTTAAAATTTTGTAGATTAGTATTTTATGAATATGCACTTGTTATCTTCCTCTGATGTTCTCTGGAACTGTTTTTAACAGGCACTGGTAAGAACATTTGAGTAGTATTTATAGCTTTGTTTGCCTTCCTCTCTACTGGAAGGACTAATCTCTTAAACATTTCATTCCAGCACCTCTGATTAATTTTCCACAAATCAACTTCAAACAAATTCTACTGCAGACATTCTTACACTGCAGAAACTATCTCATCTCAGATAAAAGTATGGTATAGTTAGGACAAAGGGCAAGGGACACTCATCTTTTTGCAAATCAGCAAAAGATAGCTACCAAAAGATTGCAAGCAGTTGCAACCAAGAATAAAATTACATTTCAATATATCAGAAAAATAAACATCTGCCTACTCTACACACCATTCCTTTAATAAATTTAAATAGCTTCATAAAATTTGTACAGCTTGTCATTTTTAATGACTATTAATTCTTTTCTGAGTAACTGCAACAGAATCTTACTAATCAGTTTATATGACCAGTCCTGAAGTGACTTGGTTTTATTATTCTCCTTGCTGTTTTCTAGAGATCCCCAGGTTTCAGATTTTCTTCTTGGAACTTCAGTTGTTCTTCACATTCAAGTCTTGTTTCTTCCCATAGATACTAAAGAACAGTTTGATTCTTCTATCTTTACTCCTGCTCAGTGCCATTTATTCTGCATTGTTTTGTAGTATCAAGGTAACTGCAGAAAACTCGGAAATCTCAGCCAATGAACAAGCTTGGGCAGGAGCAAAATACCACAAGCTTTCAGCAGTTTGATATTTCATACCAGTGATCAATATGAGACAATTGTAACAGCTCACACTACAGGCCTTATGAGAGTGTGTTTTTTTGAGAAAAAATGCTGCTAGTTTCAGGTCACTGCATTTTAGTTTGGTAGCAAAACTTTTTGTATCAACAACAGTTTCATTTCAACAAATGTGTACCATCCCTTGAAAAATACCACACTGGAAAAGCAGACAGCTTGTGCTCCCACTGTTTTGATGCCAGTTCTTCTATCAACAGTTAAGACTGGGCTTAGGTTTGGCATCAGATTTTATTCTTAAGTAGGCAGCTGCTTCTAGAAAAGAGCCAAAACCGTTTCTGTGTCCAAACCACAATGACAAAAATTCAGCATAGCCTGCCAGCCAGCACATCTTTCATAGGAGTGTAAAGTGTCCAGCAGAACAACTAAATGGAATGATTTTGAAAGCTGCTATTAAGTTTCAACAGTATTGCTAGTTTCTCTTTTAAAGGTCTGTAACTATTTCCTGCAGGTAAATGTTTATCTGTTTTGCTGAGCATCTTATGCCTTCTAAAGAGGCAAAACCCCATGACAGCAGTTCCTTTCCTCACAAGCAAGACATCCTTTTTTAGCAGACTGTTGAAATTTCCCATTTAAAGTGTAGATTTTAAAGTGAAAAAAATTCAACTGTGAAAAAGATATTTAGCTCCTTTAATAAGCAAAACTATTGTCAACATATTCTGATAGACATTGCCTTGAATTAAAATATTGTTACAATTAAAAGCAGTCTCAAAGTTCAATGAAGTTATGTAAAAAAATAAAAAGTTTATGGTTGCAGCAGCATCATAGCTGGAAACTTTGATGTAACACGTTTCTTATTTCTTAACTGTGCCCAGACCACACATCATTACTGCATTTGCAATCAGCCAAATGACTGAATTCAATGAGAAATTTGAAACTGCAGAGAGAACAAAAGCAACATAGGGAAACAAATAACGTGGTTTTGTATTTTAAGTACCTGTAGATGGTATAACAAGCTCTCATGTTAATCTGGTGCCATGAAGCTTGAAGAGACCTCACTGGGCCTTTAAAAATATATCATTATTTTCATTATAAAGAAAGTAATCTTATTATTTCTCTTTCAAATGCTGGTTTTTGCTGGGATGGAGTTAATTTTCTCCATAGGAGCTAGTATGGGGCTGTATTTTGAATTTGTACTGAAAACAGTGATGACAATTCAGGGATGTTTTGTTATTGCTGGGCAGAGCTCACACAGAGCCAAGGCCTTTCTGCCTTTCTGGCTCTCAACCAACATGTTTTACTGTTGTGGAGCATAGTTGTCTGTTGGGACAAATGTTCTTTTCAGCATCCAATGTGAGCTTGAGGGGTTCAAGGTAGCAACAGATTTTACTGGAATGTGCTGGATCACACTTGTAGCTGCTGTTGCTGTTGATCTGTTGATGGACTCCTGTGCTTGCCATGGGACTTGTTTGCCTTCTGTACATGAGTCTGGTGCTTGTTAGTAGCTGGGCTGTTGTTTTCACTGCCTGCTGTACCACTTATTATCTTCGTCCGCTGTGCCTGGGAACATTCTGATAACAGCAATGTTTCTGGACAGACTGGAACTCCATGTGAACTCGAGTCTAAGGGTCCATGACCTGAGGATGAGTTCAGGCAGCAGCAGGAGGCTCCAAAGTATCTGTGACCGTGGGGGAGTCCAGGCCAGAGCTACAAAACCTCCCAGTGTTCCCAGCCTGTCCCCATTAGAGCACAACCATGAAAACAGTTCAGCAGAACTACCATCGAAAATGATCAGCTTTTGATTAAACCAGGCACCTCTTCTGCCTGGTTTAATTTTACATTTGTGCTGCAGACATGATTAGAGAGATATGGGGATGTAAAGTGTTAACATTTCTCCATTTAATGAGTACTCCAAGTCCCACATCTCTGAAGTACATATGTAAGTACTGCTACATTTTCATATGACCATTTGTGAGGAAAATTAAGTAATTTATATGCATAATATAAAACTTCCAGGTCTTACTTAAGGCTCTACTGAAGAAATATTTCTTGATTCTCTGAAGGCTTTCACTGTAACAGCTGGCTCAGATATGAGTGCAGTGAAAGGCAGTCAATTTTTTTCTCCTCATCCAGTATTTTGTTATTCATTATCTTTATTTGGAAGTATTTATAAATAATCATTCTTCCATACTGTGACCTCCAAAAAGTCATGTTTCATTTTCCTCCCTTCTAAAGAAAAAAATCAAGGAAATAAGGTGCCATCTCACTTGAACTCTGTTTGCTCTGGCACATATTGCACTTTTCCCATCTCTGAGGTCCAAATCAGCATTTGTTGTACCACTCTTGGCAATTTCTGTTGGCAGCAGTTGACTCGACCTTTTAATCCAGTTAGCTTTTTCCTCTACAGTACTCAAATAACGAGCTGTAGGAAGAATTGCCTTTGGTCCATGGGTTGTGAGACACCAACGTGAATCTTTGCCATCACAGATCCCTAGAGCTCAGATGCCTACAGCAGACCACGAAGAAAAAAACAGTCGCAACAACAGCCTGTTTACCTTGGCAGGACAGCCTGGGCGTGAATGACTCGTCCCAGAGGACTGGATCTGTTCACTGCCAGCGCAGAGAGTGCAGCCTGCGCTGCCCTCTCGCCGAGGCAGAGGCAGGTGTCCAGCAGGGCGCGGGCGCGCGCGGTCACCGTGGGGCGCGCAGCGATGCTCTCGTAGTCCACGCGGGACAGGGCCTGCTGCGAGCGCAGCGCGTCCAGCGCGCGGTTCAGCAGCCCTTCGGTCATGCAGCTCAGGATGCTCTGCCTCTGGCAGGCAAGGATTTGACAGCAGCTGCCTTTGCTGCAAGGACCTTGAGTGAAAAGGAGAACAAAATGAGATAAACCAAGTGGTTTTTTCATGCAGAAATTGTTAGCGAGTGATAGCATCGACACCAGAAATACAAACTCAGCCGAGGAAGGAAGGAGGAGGAGTTAGTTTGTTTGCAGTCTATGTTTGCAACTACTCCAAAAGTATTTTCATCTCATGTTTGAAACTCACAAAGACCACATTACAGCAAATAAGTGTTTCTAAACCTCTGGGTGCTCAGATTGTGTGAGGGGAGAAGATTTTCTGGTCATGCCCTATTCATCTGTATTTAACTTTATGCAAAGCACCTTGGCTAGACACAAATAAGAAAACTTTCTCCTATAAAAGTGGAAGGACAGGTAACAGGTACTTCAGGGTAGCAGGAGAGTTTGAAACACATAATGTGAAACTAGGAAAAAGCCAAACTAGGTAAAAGCCAAACTAATACCAAAAGCAATACTCTTGATAAAATGGTTGAAAGCTTTGGGTCCTGCCTCTTTTCATGGGGTGATTAGAATACCTAGTGCTGAAATTAGGGTTTTTAGTGTACAGTAAATAGCATACACCAAGAGAAAATTAATAACCAAAAGTTGTGTTGCTTTGGAGAGCAAGCTTCTGTCATTCTGATTTCTGAGTGTTGGCAGGAGAGTTCTGTGATGAACTTTTCCTGCATGGTCTAGTCTGTTGATTTATCCAGTATTGGAAAAAGGCTCAGCACACCACAACAATCCAGAAATTATGTAATCACTAAATTGCCATGGAGAAGGACAGCCAGCTAGGTTGAGAATTGTTATAGGCCAGTTTGCAAAAAGTTAGCATAAAAACCTCACAAAGCTTCACCCACAGGCAAAGAGTCTTCATAATTCAAAACCTGACCCTTTCTGCCTCTGTTCTGCAGGAAAACCTGAGATGATGTGAGGGGATGAAGGGTCCCCTATCACCTGTTTCTGTAGTCAATAGCTACTTTTGCAGAGGTAGGCAATACACAGCTTATGATTGCAAAAGAATATTCCAGACCTAAACATCTAATGTATTTCCCATTAATGTGTGCTGTGTTTTTTGTATTTTTATCATGGACTTTTCAGAACTGCTCTCAGCCTCACTGTGGTCCTAAAATAAAACAAGCCAATGTTCTCAGTGGTCAGTGCCTGAACTTCTGAGAACAGAGGAGCAGCTGTACACAAATAGAGAGACATTTGTATCAAGTTAGAATCAGTTATTACACTGAATACCTGAAAATGTGCACGAAATCTAGAAATATCTAAATGTTTCTCCAATGTTTCCTCCGAGTTTTAAACAATTTAATCACTGAGATCTGGCCAAGGTGAGTACTGCCAGCTCAAAGTGGCAGTGGTGCCTTACCTGTCACTGCTTGTCCCAGGTGCATTGGTTGTGGTCTGTGCTGAAGAGCCACTGCTGGGGAGTTATGCTGACTGCTCTCTTTGCCTGCAGTTGAAGTAGATGAAGGATTTGTGCAAAAGGAGCTTGGTTTTCTTCTCTCAGAGCCTAGGTGACCTAGAAAAAGGTGAAGATGAGCATGATTAGACCTTTGAATTGAACAACAAGAAATTACGCATATGTCAGCCACTACAGGACACAGGAACTGAAGACTGACTCCAGATTACTTTGGCTCTTGTTAATACATCATTATAAAAAAAAAAAAAAGGCATTTATTACTACACACATCTGGCTTTTCTGTCTGGGAACTTGTTATTGAAGTTATGGAACATTTTATTCTGTCCATAAGTCTGATGGCTATTGATCAGGACTGAAGTGCTTGGAAATGCAGATGTTGCTACAGGTGAGTTGACTTCTGATGTCTCAGTTTTTGTATCTGAGAGCATGAGAAATACAGGCTGTCTATTCTTGACACAAATTTAAACAGGACAAATCCACACTGGAAAGGTAAAGAAAGTTATCCATATTGGAACAGTGATTATCAGGAATTATTCATATGTTCCTGGCAACATTGCCTTTTAAAAAATATCTTCAGATAAGATAAATATTTTAAAGATATCTCCATTTCTTAGCAGATTACAAAAATGTAATTCCTGGTGGCACAAAGCAGCATGATTCCCAGAAAGGACTTGTTCTCTCAAAAGCAACAGGCAATATTTGATGTGTGAGAGAAAGGCAGCTCTTCATTTACAGCTCAGTAGTAAAAAATTTTTTTTTTTTTTTTTTTTAATCTATACATCTAAGTGGAAAGCTTTGTGGTGTCTCTGGTTTCCTGCAGTGAACTCATGCTTCAGATGATACCAGTAGAGAGCACAGCTTTACTCTAAGAAGTGACAATTTTATATGAAAAATTACATCTCTATATACTAGTAATATTTGTCTTTTTCTTGTAACAGCTGGAGCTGAATATAATTCAAGACAGTGACCTTTGGTTGCATTCTGTGGGGTAGTACTTGACACACCAATCTCAATATTATCTCTTCCTGCTGTATTTGCACTGCTATCAGGTAGAACAGTTGATAAGCTTGGCACTGCAAGAGGAATTTTCTTGCTGATTAAGCGGTTGCCTTTTTGTGGACAGATGATCTGAAAGATATCAAAATAGAGAAGAGTTATCTTCTTGGCAACTTTTGTTCCAAAACCTTTTCTAAACAGGAGAGGTTCAAAACAAACCCTAAGAGGAGGAGGTTGTTTCTGCAGGAGCAATGTCAGAGTGAGCTGACTGGAACAAGGTAAAGCACTGGGGTTTGTTGGGTGGAGTTACCCTGGCCAGGAACATTTTGCCCAAGTGTTTGCATTGCACAGTGTCAGGGCTGTCAGGAGGAATGAGCAGCTGATGAAATACTCTGGAGCCTCCTGTGCCCCAAACTCACCTGTGAATTGCAGGTGCCTCTCTGCAGGGTGAAGGTCTCGGAGCCTTTGCATGCGTTCAGCGCTCTCTCCTGGAAGAAGGAAGCCACAGTAACTGCAGTGAGTGTAGACGTGGTTTGTGCTATTCACAGCTGTCGGGAGCAACAGTTCATAGCAACATAACTCCTACTGGCAAAGTGTATTGTACTGCTAGGTACACTCAATGAACAGCACACAGTGAACGGGCATGGAATCTGACAGAATTCTACTCTCTTACTCTTTCCAGTGTTTCACATTTATTTAAAACCCAGTGTTGAATCATAAGCTTGTATTGAGACAGACTGGGCTAGCTAGAACATGTTTGTCTTTAAGTAGCCAAACAGCATGGCCATCCTGTGTTCAGTGTGCCAAACTGTCTGCAGTAAGGATGTGTCATTACTTGAAACTTTTTTTCCAATTTGTACATCCAGAGCAGATCTGTTAAACTATTTTTTTAGATTTTATACTTCAACAGTTGTGAATCAATTTCCCAGAAACTTCAGTATCATTTTCAGAGTAATTTTGGACTTATCAGTTCAGTTGTTTGAACAATAAATGATGCTCACTAATAAAATAAATCTTCACAATCTAACAAAAATAAAACCTTGCTCAAGGGAGATTGAAGCATTAAATCGTGGAGTATTTGGTGGTACAATCTTAAATAAACTTGAACAGTAGTAAAAATTACTTTGACTCTTACTATGCCACCTTTAAAACATTGATCAAGGCTGCTCTATAAGCCCAGAACGTGATTGTAACATATAGAAATAGTCCTGCATGCATCAACATACACAACACACAGCAATGAAACCTTCAACACAGCATGGGTTGTGTAAGTCCACCTAGAGTCAGAGTCCTTGTCCAAGAGCCAAAACACATGTCAGTGTTTTCCCCCAGAGCCTATGTTACCCAGCTAGGATGCAGCTCTGCTTGTGGCTGTCCCATTTGTGCCAGAGCTCCCATGGCAGTGTAAGCAGATGTGGAGTTACCTCCATCCCTCAGTCCTTAGCTGTTCCCCTTCCCCTCCTGTGGAATTAGAGAGCCCTGAGACCCTGGGATGAGCAGGGCCTGAAAGCCTGGCAGTTTAGAAGCAGTGAAGGGTGCAGAGCAGTGCTGTTACTGCTATTGCTCCAGGTACCAATGCTGTTCAGGTTTTGAACTAAATGCTTTCTAACCAGTAATAGAAAAAACTGTCCTTGGTTCTAGTCCTAATCTGCAGTACTTGAGCTGATGTTTGTTCTCACTCACATGGGTTTGCCAGTCCGACTCCAGGTGGTGACTAGAAAGAATTGTATTTTTCAAATAGCAGGTAGCAATTGACTAATATTCTAGAGAACCTCACAATATATATTCTACAATTTCTGAATGAACCTGAAGTGCCAAAGGGCACTCTCCAGCTCTCTGGCATGACCAGTAAAACAATCAAGACAAAACCTTCACTGGTTTTGGGTCAGAAAGATTGCAATTGAATGAATCAAATCATGTTGTAGAAGAACAAGAAATTCTGCACTGACCTTTGCATCCATCAAATTGTAGATTGCTGCAGAAATTGCCTCCTTATTTATACTAGTCAAAACTCCATTTAGAAGGTGTACACATTCTGCAGGGGTAATAAAGCATTTTAAATACCACATTGTGTATGAAAGCATGTATACATTTAGGCATCATCATATTGCAACTAACTTTACTATTATATTGAGAAAATGGATGAGATAGAGGATATTAGTTTAATACAACTTCCACCTCATACTTTACTTTATAGTAAACAAAATTTTGGAGACAAAAAGTAAATTTCTGGTAGGAAGCTTCAGTTAGAGGAAACATCAAAGATGATCTAGAGACCATTTCCACTTCAGTTGTTCGGAGTGCTAAAGCAATGTTCCTGTAAAGACTGTCTCCATTACAGATCTTGTACAGAAGGAAATCCTGAATGTTACCTGCAGTGTGTGGTCTATAATCTGGTTCTTGATGCCAGCACAGAGCAATGAGGTGCAGCAGTCTGTTCCTCTCAGGCAAATTGCTTGGTATGAACTTTTCTGAAATGCCTGGCCGCAAACTGCTGCAGATTCCTCTCAAAACATCAAGCAGGGTTCCTTGACCTGCAATGTAAAAGAAAATATCACTGCCAAAAAATAATAAAGACCTCTTAAAATGACATTCAATGTAAGTCATATTGTGTATTTTAAAACAAACACTGCTTTTTTAAAAGGAAAAATATATTAATGCTCTTGGAAGTAGATATGCTAGCCTTTAACATTAGCTGTAGCTGCTTATTGCAACAGGACTTCATCTTTCAGGATGAAGAACTCTGTCCAATACTGAGTCACAAATGGTTATGTAAACTTGTACTGTAAACTACATGCACAGATTCCTCAGGAATACATGCTATTATTTTAAGTACAGTTTTATATAAAGCCTTACACTTGCATTACAAGAATAGAACAAAATAACTGTTAAAAAAAGAAATCTACTTTGAGCAGCCTCAAGATGGCAGCCATAAGCTGCATGGGTATTTAGATGTTATTCCATGCAGTATTTTTTGAAGGTCCTCAGTAAAATGCAGGAGTCCTTCAGTCAGATTTGCCATGAAGAATGAAGCCCATAGCAAAGAAGCCCTTACTGATCTCCACTTCCATGAAACAGGGATTGATCCTAGACAGTGACAATTATTATATGATGCTTTGCAAACTAATTTCTCTAAAACTGCTCACACTTTCATCTAAGAAAGTAAGATTCTCTGCTTCCTTGAGATAATTCATCATGAACTGACGTTTCTGGATTTGTATTTGAAACTCACAGCAACTGTAAAAATGAGTATTATGCTCATTCAATTAGCAGCTTGTCACTGATTTTAAAATTCCAGCTGACAAGTATGAAGTGATATTCCTTCTCACTGATGGTCCATGGCAAACCCAACTCAGTGGCAGCGCTTCAGCAAGCATAGATTGATGATACTAGTGGGGGAAGAAGCTCTGCCTTTTCCCTTCAGAGAGAACAGCTTCTTTGGAAACATACAGGATTTATTGAGGAATTGTAAAATTTACATCCTCTAATGTGGAGCTTTGTGCTGTAACTGTAAGAGAAGGCAAAGGGACATCTGAAAAGATAGTGTTTTTATCAAAATTTCACTACAATAAGGGACTTTGTGGACAGCACAAAGTCTGACATGAAAAATAAATACCTTCAAAGGGTTTCTGTCTGCTGAGGCTCTCCCAGCACAGAATTCCAAAACTGAAAAAAACCCAAAAAACAACAAAACAGTGAAAGACCATTCATTAGTTTGCAATTTATATCTACATTCTCAGTTTCAAAAGCAAGTTTATTGCTTTAAGAGAAAGGAGTTTTTCAAGACAAAGTCTATCCAAGTCTTTTCTAATTCAATGAGACCTTTTTTCAGTTCTCAATTGAGTTGTTCTTATAAAATCATCAAGTTAAGGGATTTTTATTGCTTAAATATAGGTTCAATTAGAATTACATTTCAGGTTACTGCCTTATTTCCATTTGACCTTGTAAATTTTGGAAGCTTCTGTTCACACTTCTCTATCATGATTGGTTTGTTTTCAGGTAATTTCAATATCAACTGGACTTTTCAGCAGGTACCAACAAGCACATCAGTTAATGTACAAAAACTTGGTTCTGATGCACTATGTTTCTATTTTCTTCAACAAATTTTGATGGGGCTCCTAACACCTTTTTCCATTTCCAACATCCTAGGAGTAATTGCAGTGGGATCATAGATCTATACATACAACCCACAACTCAGATGCTACAAAATACAGTGGTTTAACAAAAAGATCAAAAATCAGAGGCAGAAAAGACGAGGCTGCTGGATGAGAAAAAACAGTCTACAGATAAGTCAGAAGCAAAGCAATCAAAAGGGGAAGAGGCAGTTCCAGGATAAACATGTCTATTTATTTATATATCTTGCTGTAGTGATTGCAGTTGTTAAAAGAGCCTCCTCTTTTGATTTACTTTCACATAAAAATCTGGAAAGTATTCAAGTAATGTGGACATACATGTGACTTAAATGTACTTTGTATTTCATGTATGACAGATTTCTGCTTTCTCTGTTGCATCACTGTTTAGATGCACACAAATCTCATGCATCTGAGTCACATCTCAGCATATTATTATATAATGTGTTATATAATACATGTATACATTAAATTATATATATGAATGCAGTTTTGGAAAATTAATTATGCTACCTTAAAGTAAACCTCCACTCTTCCTGTGCAAAACTTGGGTTTGTGAACATGAGGTCAGTCACACCATTTATAGGACTCCTCAAGTGTATACATTATTTGACTTCATCTTAGAGCCTGCCTCTATGACAGTAAAGCAGGAGTTTAAATTTATAGGTTTCACAAAAGCTCAGAAATCAGAAGAGTGATGTCCTTAGAAGTTATTTAAAATATTAGTCCACAGCTCTGTGTGCTGGCCATGATGATACATGTCCATCCAGTGGCACCTTGAGGTCCTCTCATTTATTGAGACAGCCACAAGGGATGTAACATACCCAAAAGTGGCAGTGAGTAATCTTTCTCCTTGGTAAAAATCACTTTGTTAAAAAGTACAGGTGCTTCAGTGGCTCAGTAACTTATCCCAGCAGATTCCACAGGATCTTAAATGGGACACTTCTGAGGGAAAGGTCTTATCTTTACCTGGGCCTAATCTAGGCATAAACAATTCTTTCTGAAACTAAAGCCAGCAACAGTTCACACTTATAAACTGTGTGAAGCAGCTATGAGGCTTCCAAATATATGTGAAAGTTTTGGCAGCTTTGCACTTTTAAAACATTTAGGTCCATTATATAAATATTTATATGACTGACTTTGGGAACAGTTGTTAACCTTGATATCTGCTTCACCAAATATGGGAATTTAAAATCTAATTCACTGCTGTAATTGGCCTCATGCCATACTATCCTACTGCATTATGTATGTCTGGCATTTTTACTGTCTTTGAAGAGAAGAGTTTTGGCAGCATTGTAGAGTGCAGCATGGACTGGGTATGACGTGGCCTTAGAGCCTCCATTCACCTGTAAATGTCACCTTCCTGGGAAGGGAGGCCTCCTTCAAGTATTTCAGGAGGAAGATACACTAAATCCTGGCAGTTTCTCTGCTGGCAGTTCTGCAGGTCTGACCTCAGCTGCTGTTTCCTCCAGTTGCTCAGGCCATAATCTGATATCTATGGAAATGAGAGCAAAAGTAATTTTAGTAACAATAAAACAAGTCTTGATATCAAATGTTGACTATTAACATCAATATGCAACAATAGGACAGTCACTGGATTTTATGGTAATGGACTAAAAGTAAAACTCCTACCTTGGCTCTGTAGTGCACATCCAAAAGCACATTGGAAGGTTTCAGGCTGCAGTGGCAGAGGGTGGGTTCCAGGCTGTGAAGATGCTGCAGCCCTTCAGCCACATCTGACAGGATCCTTATGAGTAAGGGAAAGGGAACCTCTGGGTACAGCTGATGCTAAGTAACACAAAATACAGGGTTTGGTACTGTGAAGTTGTTGCTATTCCCGTTTTCTTTTGACAACAAACAGAGCCACCATACAGAAACACAATGCAGAAACTGAAGAACAGATTGTGACTACTGTCCATAATTTACATGCTGATTGTTCTTTGATCTTGTAATTAATTTTATCACCTCTAAGATGTCATCTTTTATCTACCTCATGGATGAGGGAGTGGAGGGATCCATTGTTCATCCATTCAGTCACCATCCCCACAAGTCCACGGCACTGGTAAATCCCAAGGAAAGGCAGGAGACGTTCAGACTCATAGTGTCTGACACTTGCTATGTCCTGAAGTAGCAACTTCCACTCCCTGTAAAAAAAAAAAATCAAGTCAGAAGCAGGTTAGACTGAAAGGAACTTCAGCAGGAGATGAGAGTGTAGGATGTGGAAATGAGAGAGAACCCTATGGTTGAGCACAAGCTCAAACATATTTTTTTCTAATTTTTTTTAAATTGGTATTCTTTTACCAATAAACCAAATATCATATAATCTTCCAAACAATTGTAAGAATGTGAAGCAGTCATAATGTAGTGTGTTTTTTCTAATACAGAATGAAAGACCTCTGGATGCTTTAATATGAACATAAGAGCCAGCTTAAAGCAAGATTGAAGTGTGAAGAAGGAAAAAGCTGGAGTATATTAAATGCTAGGAGTAAAACAAAGATTTACCTTTACTGTTCCAAATAATTTGTATCCTTTGCTATTAGTGACATCCCCTTCTGCAAGGAGATGATGTGTTTCCATGCACATCTCACCGCTGTGTAACCCTGGCCATCCTTCCCTCCTCCCATTTCCCCTGCTCTCATCTGTGCATGCTGGTTTAGATTAAATTCAACTGAGGTCTCCTCAGGGACCTCTAGAAAAATAGCACCTTATCATACCAGTATTACTGATCCAGGTTTGTTCCAGTGGATTAATTACTGACTTCAGGATTAAGCTCTACTTCATTAAAAATTGTAAAAAACCAGAGAGCTTGTTTCTCAGTGAAATTGCCTCCAAGTTGCCTCTTGGCTGGTGAGGATTTCTAGGGATGGAGATGTGCTCAGGGATCAGGTGATGCTGGCTATGCCAGGATGTGTTGTGGTGCCAGCCCTGCAGGTGTGTGCTGCCCACCTGCCTGGTGGCTTGGGCAGATAAGAGCCATACCTGTCTGTGGTGTCCTGGCTGCTCAGCAGCTTCACAGAGATGGGAGTGTTCCAGGAAATATGAAAGGCTTTTAGTGCAAAGCCTGAGCCTGTCCTGGTCAAGGTAAAGCTTTCCAAATCTTCCTGGGCCACCACAGGTAATGGATTGGCCATTTCTTGATGGCTGGCTTGGGGGAAAAATGTGTCAGAAAAGAAAAAAGTTTTAAGAGGTTTTTTTGTCACAATTACCAAAGCACAGTGAAGTTGCACCACGCCTTACTTCCCAAATAACAAATCCAACAGCCTTCCTTTCACCACTCTGTATCAGACTTTCCTTACAAAGAGAGTTACTAATTGCAAAGGAGTGTCTGGACCATAATTTGCCATCTGAAGCTTCAAGGTGCTAATTATTTGCTCATAATTATTTCTATCTGATGCCTTCAAAATAGTAGACCAGTACTTATAATATGAAATGTGATTTTAATGTGATACTGAATTATAGACAACAAAACTAGCATCTTACAGTTGCATATCAGGCAAATAATTTCTCCACTTCTCATAAAAAAGGCAATTATTCAATAACTGATGTCAGCATGTTCTGTATCATTCTTGCATCTCATCTTTAATACATCATATGTAAATGCAAAAGCAAAGAAAAAGGAACATTTCCTGCTGTTGTGAGCTGTCAGAATTCTGCTAAATGGAGTTGTGTCTTTGTAGCTGCCAGTAATTTGGGCAGTGCAGTGTCTGTGCAGGACCTCTCCAGGGCCAGCTGCACTTCTCAGACCCTTGGCATGGCAACACACTTGGATTAGAGACACCTTCTGCAAAGCCTCACTGCGTTCCTGCATGAGTAACACTTCTAATTACATCTGTGAAGCTCCATTAGACTGGAGATAGCCAAAAAGTGAGGGGTAAAGGAGGAAACCAGGCAATCTGAGATAACAGATGGCACAAACCAGCTGGCACTGGTAAGGATCACTGCAGACCAGTGGTCAGTGAGTCAGAACTCCTCAAGCTGGAATATTCCCTTTGGGGTCCAGTAGACCAGGGCTAGAAAAGGGAGCAGGGAGGGAACTGAATTGACTGTGAAGGATTGTTGAATGAGAATTGTGTCCTTTGAGGTGTGCTCTACATAAAGAGCCTTTCTGCTGGGATGCAGAACGGCTCAAACCCAGATAACTCTTTCTCCACAAGTAAAATAGAAACAAAATAATGAAGATAAATTTGCCTGTGATCTTGCTTCTAGTTCATGAGCATTTTATTGTTGGTTTATCTCAGTCTTGTCCGGCAGGCACATTCACAATATAAGCCCAGTTTTGCCTCTAACCACAATCAAAATGCAAAAAGCAGCAGCTCATTTACCACTTGAGCTTTAACAATATTTGATTCTGGTAGGAAAGCACAGTTGAACTTTTTACTTTTTTGTGAGATTATTGTAGTTTGAAAGCAATAACTGCCTTAGGTGCTTTTCTGAAGTGTCCTTAAGAGATAAGACTGACAGGTTAACAATTTCATAAAACTTGAAAAAGTTCCTCTGAAGGAAGATAATTTTCTAAATGAGGCATTTATTCCTTAAAGTTGCAAACAGACCACACAAATCTACCAATTCTGAATGTAAAGGAGGTTATAAAAATGCTGGCAGAAGCAAAATTATGCTTCATTTTTATTCTATACAGCAATAAATAATAATTTAAATAGCCAAAAAAATTTACTCAACTCCAACCATAGTGCAAGGAAGAACAAATAATGGTTTTACCACCTAAACTATTCCTGAAAGTATTTATTTTTATTTAAAATTGAATCAAGTAAAAATATAAGCACTTTTTAAACTCTTGCTAACTGGCTACTTAGACAAGAATTAAAGCTAATCATCAGCTCCTATTCTGGATTTGCAAAATCTAATAAAACTGGTGATTTTTTTAAAGTCAGAACAGAAACCACTTCAATCTTTATTGTTACAAACCATGTCATGACACGCTAAGCACCATTCTCCCTGTGTCGGAGTTTCTACATCTTTGTACTGCAAGACATACCAAGACATTCTTTGAATAATTCTGCTCTTTTGAATGCTTTTTCTCCCATATCTATTAAAAATCTCATTATCAACCCCCAAAATCAATATTCCAGAGGTCACCTATGCAAGGAAACAGTTTGCATTATTTTTTAGTAAGACACTGAAACTCTCAGATAACTTTGCCATCCTTCCCCAGCTGTGCAGGCAGAGGCATGAAAAAGACTGCTATAAAGCCATTTATTTCAAGTTTCTAATTATAAGGTAATTTTTAAAATTTAATTTATAGCAAAGACATTTCCTTACTATGGAGAAAATACATTAATATACAGGGAAAAAAACTGGAAATAAAAATCAACTTACCTCTGGAAATACTAACATAAAACTACGGAATGATGGAGTGAAACTGCTGTGACACCAAGTGTGAGCCGGCATGCAAAAGCAGCTCGGGATTTCCTGCCGGTGAGTCAGCTGGGCTGTTGATCTCTGCTTTATTGGCTGCCTGCAAACACTTAACATTTCCTGGTCGGATACACAAACTGTAACTCCTTAGTGACTGCAGATAAGAGCGATTACAGAAACAGAGGTTGGACAGCGGCTTCTTCCACATCAAGGAATACCAAGAGGGAAAGGTATATAGCAGTGTATAGAAGGTATAACAATAATACCATATTGGATAGAGCCCAGGTACAGAATTATGTGGAGCTGTGCTCAGACTGTGCAGCTGATACTGATCTCTGCAGTGGGTCAAGCTGACAGCACGAGTTAAAAACCCTGTAAACTTTTAAAGCCAAGTTGCTCTTAAAACAGGAAACAAATGCTGGGTTTCTGGTAGGAGGGTGGCAGGCACAGGGTGATGTTGTGTTACACAGAAGCCAGGTTCAATGGGCTGACAAACAGCCCTCCCAAAGAGGATGTAGTGGTTAGGGTGAAAGTCAAGCTGGTCATGAGCCAGGAGTGTGCTCTTATTGCAAAAGGAGAAAATTGCATGCTGAGCTGCATGAAATACAGTCAGGAAAGTGAGGTAAGTCATGGTGTCTCAGTGCCCAGAAATGGTGAGGCTGCTGCTGAAATACTGGAATCAGCTTTAGGGCCCTCAGTTCAAAGAAAAAGTTGACAAACTGGGGAGGACACAATGCACAGCCACCAGGATGGGGCCCTGGGGCACATTCCTCACCACGGAGGCTCAGAGCCTTGCTGAGGAGGTATCAGTTGGAGTCCTACAGCTATTTGAAAGACAGCTATTTATGAGGACAGAGACAAATTCTTCTCCATAGTGGCAGATAACCACCAGTGGCATAGGCAAGTGTCTTAACTTCAGAGGTTCAAGCCAGATGCTAGAAAAAAAAATCACCAGGTGAGTAATGCAGTTCTTTATGGGCCACTCAGGTTTCAGAGCCCTCATCCTTTAAAGGTCCTGTAGGCTTAGCTAAACAAAACCCAAAACCATGGCTGAGGTGAGCCAGCACTGCCAGCAGTCCTGCCTTTAGCAGGAGGCTGGGCTAGAAAATGACAAAAGCTCTGTGCACTTTTAATTTTGTCAAAACCTTAGAGGGCCTAACTGTGTTCCTGCTAGGCCCCTAGAGCACACATTCCCACTGAAGGTTGGTGGTTATGCTGCATGCAAGGTGGAAACTTGGAGAGAGAGCAATTGTTTCAGCTGGTCACATTTCATGCAAATTTCTCTATTTATAGAGTCTGACTTAAAACCAGTGTCAGTCAATGAGATTTTGTCCACAGACTTGTGTTGGTTTTGGATCAAATCCCAACCTCCCCTCTCTCCCAGGGAGCAGTTAGCTCATCCTCCTGTGATCACAGGAAAGTCCCTAATGGCATAAAATCATGTGGCCAGGGCTGTGTGGCTGAGAGGAAGCACACCAAGAGGGGGAAGTTCAGAGTGTCCTTCTGCTGACAGTGAAACTCTGCCCAGCTCCAGCTTGCTCTGCCCAGCACACCCTCCTGAAGGGAAATGTAGCATGAGGGGGCAGAAGCAGCAGAGGTGAGAAAAGTGGCCTGTAACAATCCTAGAGAAGAATGGAAGCATGTCAAGGTGTGTTGCTGGCACCACAGATCCTCCTCCCCATGGCTTTGATTTATCAACACCACATTAATTTTTGTCCATATTCAATACTTCTGTAGAAAGTACATTAAAAATCTTTTCCTCTTAATAAGGTGTTGGCCTATCTGGCTCACACTGTGCTGCAGGAGAATCACAAACTCTTCAAAATCCATGCAGCTAATTTTAAAAAGTTCCTCAGAGGAGCATTGTAGATAAATTTGAAAGACTTAATTTTACAGAAATTCTTTGACACCTAAAGTAGTTTTAGGTACTTCTGTATTTTTAGAATATCATGTGATGGAGAAACAGAGTACTGGAACAATCCCACATTTGTTTACTCCTTTTGACTATTGTTTTCAGCTTAAAAAACCCTTAGTATAAAACCAGAAAGTTTACTTTTAATCCATATGTGAAGAAAAAAGAAATTTACAGGCCAGTTTGCAGTGTAGGTTTGAGCTAATCATTATTAACTGAACATGTTAATTAAAAAAAAAAATCAGTATTTTACCTAAATATAATTTATCCAGAGAAATTTAAAGCTTTTCACATAACATGAACACTTGTAAACAATAGGCAAGGAAATCCTCTATAGGCTCCCGCAAGGCAGAAATGTCTTGTGTAGAAATCAAACAGTTAAGAAAACAAAAGTTTAGTTTGACTGTAAATTGTTGCCTTTGTTTGGATTTTGGTTCTCCTTGCAATAATGTAAAATACTTGGAATAAGACCTTGCAGCAGAGGATAATGGGTAAGACAGACACTGAATCATCCTCATCCCCCATGCCCAGCACTCATTCACTGCCATAGAGGCAGCTCAGTACACAGAGGCTGGGGAGGGGGGACACTCCTGGGTGCCCAGGGCTGTGTGCTGCTCCCAGGGACAGGGGGACACTGAGTTCCCCTGGAAATGCCACTGGGTGCACCTCCAGCCATAGGGAAGGGGAAACAACCATGAACAGAAAGGTAAGCAGAGGAGAAGCACTGGAAATGATCATGGTGTGAGTGCCTGCAGGATTCCTTCTGATGAGTGAATCCAGCCATCAGAGAGGGCTTGGCAGAGAGCATCTGACTCTAACTGCAGGAGGAATTCTAGGTTACTTCTTGTGTGTACATTCCTGCTAAATGACAGCACAAGTATTTCAGCAGAGTCATGGATCTAAAAAAACCCAGAGACCAGTTTTTATTTTGTTCAGAAGAAAAACAAAACTGACCCTCAGATTGTCAAAGAATGAGCAGTTAAAAAACATCATATTTATTTACTTTTCAAAGTGTCCAAATAAGGTCTTTTAAAGCCTAACCAAAACAATGCAGGAAGAACTAGAATTTTTGCTTTTTTAATGCAAACATTTTTTTGTGACTCACTCACAAGCTAAGACAGTTCATAAGGAACATAAATGTGTTCTTAACACCTTAGCATCCTGAAACCAGGAATAATAATATACCTAAAGAGTAATAGTTTAAGACACAAGTGATTTATAAGTCTTCCCCTCATAAAATACACAAAGAGTGGACCCAGTTACAATCAAATTTAGAACAAAATGAGGGTTTTACAAGCAGCAGCATCAAAGGGCCATGGCATAAGACAAAGCATAAATAGAGTGAGTGTGTACAGTGAAAGAATGACACAGGACCAGAAGACTGAAGCATTGAGATGACCCAAATACCAAAGCCTCTGATGCATATTCAGTAAACACTACACTTGGATATTTCAGAAGAGTTCCCAGCACCATTTGTCAATCTGGCTATTCCAGTTGAGCATCTGGGCAGGATAACTTGTGGCAAAGAGATAGGTTCTAAGGTGCTGTTTTCTTTGGCATCTTATCTATTTCACGAGGACTTACAAGAAGATAATTTTAAAATGCAGTAGGTTTTAGATTTGCAGGATTCAAATGCTATATAGTTCAGTTTTATAAAAGCTGGGCTGTTGTGCATGAGTGCAGCCAATTATTTAATCATCTTGCTCTGGAAGACAGAACTTCAAACAGGCACAATACTCACTCACTGCAAGGGGATACTTTAAGATACAAAAAATTATGGTGTCCCTTTTCCATTTCATGGGTTTGCAGTTGAACTGAGCCTTCCTCTTCTATTTTGTTTGTTTTGGTTTTTTTCTGTTAAAAAATTGTTTCTTCAAATGCCCACACCATGGTATTTTGGAAAATATTCACAACATTCACTATGCCATTAATGAGATGACTGAACAAAAGTTACCACAGCTTCTGGCCTTAGGCAAATTCCATAAAGTGAGTAGTGCCAAGCACCTCTGCTAGTTAATTTCTACCAAAGACATTTATTGATTTGTTACACAATTATTTATACAGTGAAATCTTAAGCAGGTATGATGCAATAATTCATGTAATTTGGAACAAGATGAAGAGCTCCTAGGCTGCAGAGAGCTTAGGAACCATACTTGTTACAGGTGCCCTGGTCCTCATCCCAAGCAGTTGGGATCTGTTTTGGAACACAGTGTCCTAAACAGTGTTAAGAGAGGGTGGAGGAATGCTAAACCTCCGGGTCTGTCAATTATGCACCTTATCTGCAGATAAGTAGTTCTAGTAAGCTAATGATGAAATGTCAGAGGCCTGCATTGTGTGACCTTGCTGTGAATGTGTGGCAGAGGTGAGGCTTTAATAAGCACCTTTCAAAGCCTTCACACACACCAAGCAAACCCAAGCTCTTCTAGGCAAGGACTTGGTGAACACTCCCTTAGGCTTGCTCCCCTAAGGATACCTGTCCCAGGGTGAGGAATACTGCAGCCATATTCAGCAATCCCCAGAAGTCTTTCCTCTAGGACAGCAAAACAGGAATATATTTTCCAATGCCGTGCTTATCTCCTGGATTTTTTCAGAAGAAAGTGGGCAACATTTTAACTGGCTTGATTCTGAGTGTTGCCTTTTCTCCACCTGGCAATTCTGGAGTGTGAAAATATACATCTGGGCACAAATTGTCAACAACATTTTTTTTTAAAGTCTGACCTTGACCAAATGCTGTTTTTCAGTTGCAGGGCTGATTTGGGTTCACTTGGAGATTTTTTTGTTTGGTTGGGGTTTTTTTAAAAGTTGCAACAACATGTAGATTAAAAGCATCTCAAACATACAGATTGCTCCTGATTTCCTGTAAGTGTTGGTATAACCAAGCCTGCTTGGAGGCCACTCAAATGGAGTGCCATGGAAGAAAGATTTCTGAATGGCTGCAGTAAACATCAGTGGGCTTTCAGTCATCTAGGAAAACACTCTGCTCATGGTGAGATGAATTCTTTGAATTTGATCATTAGCATATTGAACTGGAATTAAGTCCAACCAGAGAAGAGAACTTCTATCTCTTCTGTGGAAAGCAGCCAACTAAAACAGGATGCAAAAAGTGGAAAATTTACCTTGATTTCCCAACAGTTCTACCACCACCAATTGTATGTCCCTTTGCATACCAGAATTGCCTTTGTCAACCTTAAAAATTTTACCTGGGCTAGAATCCAGCATGAGTGATGTGAAGAGACAGCAACTAAAAAAATGAAAGGCGGTATTTTTATGCAAAAAAACCTTTCTGTTTATGGAACTTCAATACAGTTCAAAAATTATTGACAAAGTATTTTTAACAGAACTTGCAGTACTCAAGGGGCTAAGATTCAGCTTTCACTTGGAGGTTGCCAAATCAAAACCATCTGAAACTTTATTGATTACAGACCCAAAACTTTGGAAGACAATGAGAAGAACACAAGACATTGTTTATTACACATGGTTTCATCAACTGCATATTAGTTTGAATGGCTGAGTTTTTGAATGTTTGTAACATTGCAAACAAGCTCCTCAGAGGAGGGTGAACATTGCAGTTCTTTGACTCCTGCTTGGCACTCACTTCCAGTAAATATTTTCATAGTGATCTTTTTCATAGATCACTATCACTTCTCCTGTGAAAGTGATGAGAGAACAGGGACACACACAGCAAGGGAGACACAGGCAGTGTCCAAACATGCTAGAGAGTCCCAGTGCTGTGTGCCCCGTGCTGCTTGCGTGCCAGCTTTCTTTGGAATTCAGCATTTCATCTGTAGCAAAGACACTGGAGCCAAAATATAGTACTAGTCCCATAGTTTAAGAAAATGTTGCAGTAATGCAGCATTATCTTTTGGGATTGATATTTTGACTCTTTTAACTTGTCAGTGATCAATCCATTTTAATACAGGCAAACAAACTTCACCGAAGAGTAAACAGTTCTAATAATATAGCTGGAGGTACTTTTTTTGACTTTGGCATTTTAAAGCTGAAAATAGCACCGTGGCATGAGTCAGAATAGCCTCTACTGGGAGGACTTTGTTCTGCTGTGCTCTTTCAGGAAGTGACAACAAAGAGAAATGACCTGTTGCAAATTTCCCGATTGTACTGCCAGAGACCAAAAAACCCCCGAGGCTTATCGTGCCCTCAAGGGACATTTACTCCCATTTCCTCTCAGTTTCAGTGGCACAGGAAAGCAGGTATCAAAACAGACAGCTCCGTGGCAGGCATTGAAAAGGAAACATTTTTAATTTGTACAAAAGCTGATAACCCCGAACACTGGCAAGCCTGAGGAAAAGCCCATGGTTTTCCCAGCTTACACAAATGTAGGCTCAGGTCCTTGATTGTGAGGAACAGCTGGCATTAAGTGAATTTGCACATCCCCAGGACATGTTTTCCTCTTAAAGCAAAATAATAAAGATTTTTTAGCTTCATGATAAAGCTCAGAGGGATCTTTCTGATGTATGTAAACACCTGATGGGAGGAAGCAAAGATGGAACAAGACTCGATGTTGCCCAGTGAATGCACAAAACCCAGAAGAAATTGGAAGTACAGGAAACTATTTAAACATAGGAAAACACCATAAAGGTGACTGAACAGTTAAACAGGTTGTGCAGAGAGGTGAAGTCTTTAGAAGTGTTTAAAACTCAGCTGGACATGGTCCTGGAAGCACAGATTGATTGAATCCTTCGTTTTTTTTTAAAAACAACTTTCTGCAAAATAACTGTGAAGTGTTGCTCTAAGAAAGGGTGTGACATCAAAGACTTTCTTGTGCAATGTCCAACATTGTTTTTAGCATTGCACAATTAGGAAAAACCTCCACTGGGCCTGTTAACCCCATCTGACTTGAATTCTTACATATGGCTCCATCATATAACCAAAAAAAATCTTATCTAACAGCTTTAATAATATGTTTTCTTCCCCCATGACATTATGAGGAAATTGGGGTCAGAGGCTCATGGCTTTCATGACTACTTTTTCTTGCTTGCCTGTAGAAAACAATTGCTTAATTTTCCTGTCCTATATCTCTAATAGGGTCAAAAATTCCTTGTGCTATACCTGGTCTTACTCAGCAATGGAACTGGTGACTTTGCTGAGCTACTGTAACTGTAAAAACTCAGTCCCTGACACTTTCAAAGAGAATCAGCTGATTCTCTCTGCAGTGAAATAAAAAGGAATAAACCTATCAGAAGTGGTGACAATAAGAATTGACAGAAATATTAAGTTCTGACTCTCCAACAAAGCAGCAGAGGGTTTGAGTTTAAATAGAGTTCCTGAGCCAGTGGGCAGAGCCCAGATGAGGACTGGGGGATTCTTGGTGCTCTCAGGCCCTGACAGAAGATAAATCCCAGCAGTCACAGCTTTATCTTCCCTTAAAGGTAAGCTCTTTGAAAGTGCTGTGTTTGTATTAGAAGGTTCAATGTGGATTTTCTAGGCTGTAATGAATTTTTAATCTGTAATTGTTTAGTAGGCTTTGGTAGGATCTGTTTCTGAATGTCTAACACTAATCTTGAAAAGAATAATTTAAATAGCATTGTAAGCCATAATGCTGCTCTCTTGCAGTTCTCATTAGATGTTGGCCAAAGCTACAGAATTGAATACTGTTATCTCTTCTGAAAAAGTCTCTGATTTTAGTGCTCTGGCCTCTCCCTTCTCTTTTTGATGATAAGCCTAAAAATGCATATTTTGACACACTAGTGAATAAGCTTTGTTTCTTTTAGCACAGGGAGTGTTTCACTGGCATTGGAAGTTTTGTGTCTGTAATTTCCTTCTAGAGAAAGCACTTATGATTTATTTAGAGGAACTTCATCAGCTGGTAGGAAACCACGAGGAAAGTATCAGAGAAAACAAGTTTCTCTAAGTAGTTTCTAATAGGCTTTTTATGATTATAATGAAATAAAAATAAATACTTAAAGGTGAATAAAGATGCTAAAAAATAAACTAACCATGTCATGTGATTATACTCTATTGAGGTTTAAACACATTATATCCATTTGCTGCTCTGTTTTGTCTTCCAGAAAATACTTTGAAAAATCAGTGTGCATGCTGGATCTCAAAGACAACAGTGCTTTAGTTTCATGAGGTCACATGTGTCAGTTTGAGAATTTACAAACTTTGCTTATTTTTCAAGCCACTGAATTCACAATGCTGTATTCCACAAGAAGAAAAAGTGTTGAATGAAATTTATTTTACCTCCTTGCAACTTGATATAATTTAGTTTTGTCCAGCTCCCACATTACTACGATTTCTCTGTCATCCTTTGAGTACTGGAAAAAATGTGGTTGTGTTTCCTTTCTGCTATTTCATAAGTGAGGTTTTTGGGTGCATTTTTGTAGCCTAACTGGCAAACATCCCCTTTCACTGTGAGCATGTGGGAGCTAATTTCAGTTTCTCTTTAGAGGAAAGCTCTCCCTTTCAGCACAGGGGAACATAACTGCTTTTCCTTTTTACCACTTCCACTTACCAGTTGAATCTCAAGATGCTTAGCAGTGTTGCCCATGTAAGGAGGAAAACAAGGACTACAGCAGTCTAAAAATACAGGTTGGGGAATTGTTGGTTTGTTTTATGCCCTGGAACAGTTCACATGTTGAGAATGGTGTCTTCCTTTCTGGCTGTATTGAGTAGCTGCTGATTTCTCTTGCTTTCTTCAAATTTGCTTTCTCTTCCCTGTTTTTACGTCATTGGAGCTGAAGCAAGGCTGATCTGCATTTTCAGTGCTTGGCACAGGGAGGTTCTGAGAGAGACCAGAGAGTCCCTGTGGCAGTGCTGAACAAGCAGGTTAAAAACGACATGACAGAGATACACCCAGTGGAAGGCACTACCAGTAATGGTAACAACAGTGAGGTTTGTCAGAAACTGGGGGTGACATGCTAAACAAGAATATGGTATTTTCTAACATTATCTAAGGAGATATTTAAGCAGGGAGGCACATGTGGACTGGATTTGGAGCTCACAGCAGAGTTGGTCAGTAGGGAAGGGAGCAGAAATCGTCACTTCTGAGGTCAGAAGAGATAATTTTTGTAAATTATGTAGGAGACAGAAGGGTTAGAGGGTTCCAGCAGGCATCAGGGAGGGTGCTGGGTGTGGGCAAAGGGCTGCACAGCAGCAGGAGCCTCAAGGGACTGCAAACTGCAGGATCAGTGTGGGCATGGAGGACTCTGAAGAGAACGTGTCCCTCCTTTGTCTGAGTGCTAGAACAGCTCCCAGGGCTCTCCTCAGCCTTGTCAGACACAGCCTCTGCCTGTGGCACACACATTGCCAGGGTAAGGATGGAAATGATCTCCCTGTGCCCCAGGAGGTGCTGATTGTGCCGAGCACTGTGCTGTGCCTTGAACTGAAAGGATGGATGGATTAATTCAGGCTGCCTAAACCCCTCTCCATGTGCTGGAGGTTGGATGGAACTGCTGGGGTGGGCAGTTCAACCTCCCTGGCTGTGATGGGCACTGAGGGTGGAAATGGTGCATTGCTTTGTGTGAGCCAGAGAGTAAAACCAAAAAAGAAAAAAATATTGGGAGGAAAAGAGCAGACCTGTCTCATTTTAGTCATGGCAGTGGCTTATTCTTAGGTGGTGGTGGTAAACTTATTTGTAATTCAGAAATCTAAAGCAAATCAATTATTTGTAATTCAGAAATATTATTTGTAATTCAGAAATCTAAAGCAAATCAATTCAGAAGTCTATGTACAAATCAATTATTGTGTATTGATGGTAAAAGCAGGAATCTGGTTGCCTGTATAATCTAAGGATGAAAAAACACATTAATCCTGAAGTAACCATAGAGACTAATAAACAATGTCAGCTGTAAGTAAAATTTTCATTTGGCTATGAATCATTTGCAACCAAAAGTTCTCAACAAAGCTGCTGAAGAGATCTTGAATCTCCAGATACTTCATTTTGCCAAATCTTAGCATATAGTGATAATGCATTTGTTGTCTAAGAAAGATTTAGTATATTTTTTTTGTTGTTTCAAAAGTCAAGCCGCTATTTACTGAGTTCCTAGATGAAAGATATAAGCTGAAAAGCCACCAATTTTACCTATTACTCCTGGAAGAGGGATGGTATCACAATTGCTGCTATGAACACCAGGCTGGCACCAGGCATGGAGGAGACCATGGATCCAGCAAGCTTAGCAGGCACATTTGGAACTCATTTAGAGGACGGCACTCAGGAATTCTGTGTGAATATATTTACTGGTACAGAGTGTATGCTTGATATTCTTAAAATAATATATTCAACCCAGATTTCTGGGTTATTTTTACACTTAGCCCCAAGGAATATTACAAACACAGTGCCAGTATGGCAGAAGTACAAAGCATTCTAAACATATAAATCCAGATTATTATTTGGCTCAACTATGAAATATGCTGCAAGCATTAAATTCCAGAATTTTGTGAAACCACAAAAGTGTTGGTGCCAAGATTTACAAAAGGTGAATCCTGACTGACAGGATTAAAGGGAAAATGTGACTACAAAGGAGTTTGGTTGATGTAAGTTTTGAAAAAAATCACAGGGAAGTGAGTAAAGGATTCAGTGAGAAGCAATCAGAATATAAATTCACAGAGTAGCTGCACAGATAAACATTATTAAAGTTTCGCTATACCATGACATTTCCAATAAAAGGTTTTATAAAAGTAAAGAGGCCCTTTACAAACATTAGGCAGACATGAAGGGGAGGATGAGTTTGCAGGACAAGCTAAGGAAGCAGGTGCTGGGGAGAGCTGCCATTGATTGCATTTGTCACTAGCAGGGCTTCACAGGGGTTTGCAGAAGACTCAATAACCCTGTCCTCTAATCTGAGAGTGAATTTGACAGCTGATAAAATTTTGTGACTCATACAAAAAAAAGTGGTGAAATATTAAAAAGCAATACAGAAGAGAACTAGATTGTTTGCTGGGCTCATTCTGGCAAAAGGCATTTGTCCTAAATGTAGGGCTGAAGCTACTCCATCATGTAGCAAATATAAATAAATAAAATGTGAGCTTGCCTGGACAATCAGACTTATCCTGAAAGTCAGTATCTCCAAAACTGAAATGAAGGCAAGGGAGACAGAAACATTGTGGTGATGTTTGTCTAGAGAGCACCAGCAAGGTGGAAGTCCATACACAGCTCCAGCACATCTCTGAAAAGAATGCCAAAAAAAAACCTGAATAAAGCAAAGAATGGTTTGCCAGAAATGTTCAGGTTCAGCAAAAACACTTCACAACAAGACACTGAAGAATGTTACCTTTCATTCATCTAAAAGAGAACAAGAAATAGCTTGTTTAGGGGGATTAAACTCTTCAATGAGAAAGGAAAATGGGTATTTCACAGAAAAAGTAAGAATACAATGATGAACAAATGCCTGAGACAGAAGCACATTGTGAAATAGGGACACACCATTTTAACACTGTGTGATTGATGATAGGAATCTGCTTTGTTTTGCTGCTTGTGGCTGGGGGGGGTTGAGTGAAGTTTGGCTCTTGCTGCAGCCTGGTTTCACCCCCCAGGGTCAGGGTGAGACCACCCAGCTTTGCTCTGAGCCGGCTCTGGGGTTTTGAACAGGGGCAGCCATGCTGGGGCAGACTCAAATTCCCCATCATGAAACACCCAGAGCCTTGGAGGACTGAGTGGAAAGAGAAGGTTTAGTCATGGAGGGAAGGAGAAGGAACATTTTCCTTGCTGCCTCTGCTGACTTAGCAGGATTTGTGGTTGCTCAGGACTTTGTGAAGATGCTTTAGGACATTTGTGTTCTTACATGATCAAGTAGAGGCACAAGCCTCCTGTTTTCCCAGTTTGTGTTGCTTTTCCTTGCCACATGGATGGTGTGGAGCATAATGTACAGGCATTCTGCTTTTTACAGGTGGTTGATATTCTTCTGATCTGGCACAGGAGAGGGAAAGTGCCATCCAGTGTTAAAGAATGGGGCTTGAACTCATTATGTCCCCTGAAACTGATGCCTCTGCCATAGACTTTGGGTATGACTGTGGGCACAGCACCCAGTGGTTAGCGCCTCAGGTTCCTTCCCAGTAAAATTAACAGAAATGTTTTTATGAGGGTAGTTCAGGGTTCATTTAATGCTAATACTATTCTCGATAATCAGTGAAAACTTTCAAAATAAGTTGTGGCATCCTTATGCCAGTAACTTCAAAAATAATCTTCTGGGGTTTGAAGCCCTCATCTTTATTAGGAAAACGAGGAATGTTCTTATCTTGAGGCAAATATGCTTGTTTTTGAAAAAAAAAATTCGTTTTAACTCATCTGAAAGAGTACTAACAGCAGGTTTAATTTAGCCATGAAATAGCATCAGCTGTGCAGCAGAGGTCACTGCTGCATTACTTGAATAAATTCTACCACGTGCGTGATAGACCCGACCAAAAGGATTTCTAGTTTGCAAGAAATATTTGGATTTCAATGAAATTAATATCTCCCTGAAATTTTTATTTATTTCAAACAGAGAATAAGCACCAGGTGAGCTATATGTACAAAACTTGTACTGCCAGGATTCTGCAGCTATTTGAAAAACCCTGGATAATTCACAGATGTATAAGGAATTCTCACAGGCAGATATAACACAGGCAGATATTTTCACATCATGTCTTTTACTGTTAGCTCACAGAAAATTGACATGCTGAGCCGGGTTAGTATTAAAGTCAATTTCTGGGCTTCATTCCACAGGTCTGTGCATTCTGGCTCCAGTCTGGGAGGTTATTTAAGTGTGTCCCCAGTCTCCCTGAGGAGGGTGGTAGAATTCAGGAGGTGCGTGGTGAGATCAGGAGTGGAGCTCTCCAGAGAGGCATGACCAGATCTGCACTCTGCCTTTCTGCATCCCATGCCCTGTTCTCCAAGCAAGACTTTCTTCCTGTGGCTGATTCTATTTAACTTTCTTCCTGTGGCTGATTCTATTTAACTGCTGCTCAACAGAATCATTGATTGGGCTTTATTTTCCAACAGGAAGTTCTGGATCATTGGATCCTTATCCCTTCAAAACAACTCACAAGCTTTCTCTTCTCTTTAACAGTTTACAGCTCTCTTTGGTGCTGTGAGTCCTCTGAAAAGCCAGTGCAAGTTATTTATCAAATGAGCCACCAGCACAAATGGAGAAAAATATCAACATAAAACTCTAACAAATGTGGATCTGCCCATACCACTGGTAGTTCTGCCATGGATGCAGAGGATAGACCTCCAGTCATTATGGACCTTGCTGGATTCAGTTCTAGCTGGACCTTGTTAAAGCAGGATTGAATATGGATTCCATCATCAGTTTATACATGGAGCTTGTATAACTCTTTCCTGGAACTTCACTACATTTTAGAAAGTAGGTTTTTGCATACTAGGATCACACATAAGTGTTGGCACGAGATAAAAATTCCTACAGTTAATAAATAAAACCAAAATGTCCCAGGAAACCATAACATAAGCACTGTTCCAGAGTGATTCTGGCACTTGTCCCTGGCCTTAAAAGTCCTTTATACTGTTCCATTATAGTCAGTTCTGTTCCTAATTATTTAAGAAATGAAGCACCTTGGATAAATTCCCACCTGGTGCTGTGGAGACCTTTACATAACTGTCCTTCAGTTGTGAAAGACAGCAAACCATTGGCAGCAGAGGCTGGAGAGCAGACTAAGAGCTTTAATTGAGAATGGGAATAAGTGCAAGAATGTGGTGGTGATTCCAGCAAGTTGCACTGGAGCTGTGCTGCAATCACAGTCCCAGTTAGCCAGGAATGTCTGGAGCAGATGGAGAGTTCAGCTGTCTGCAGCACTGACACTGCAGAGCAGCAGAGAGGAGCTTTTCTAGAAGCATCCAAGGCACTCTTGTGCTTTCCAAAACCTTACCCAGAAACTTCTGTGTGTAGGAAATGAGCTATAAAAGATGATTAGTGATATAAAAACAAACAAACAAAAACATTGCTTTAATATTTCAGTTAACTCTTAAGTAAGGCAAAAAATGTGAGATATTTCCTGAGTCAATAGCTGTTCTTGCCAAAGGCTACTCTCAGCACTCAGTCAAGAGTGGTACTTCTTCCTCATGATCCCTGACCATGCTGAAATAGCTTTATAACCTCCTGCTCCTTGCCTGTGGTGTTTTCCTGCTTGTTCCCCTTCCTTCTGATTATTCCCCTTGGTGTATCTTTAGTAGTTCTTCCAAATCCTTTCTCCAGTTTTCTGTATGTGGGAGGCCCAAATGCTTTTCTGCTCTATTTTTTGCTATGATTCATATACAAAATTATCCACCATCACCTGTTGAGGACTAAGAAAGCTACCTTTTAATTTCTGCCATCTATCCAGAAGGGAGCCTTAGCTACAAGTTCTACTTGTGAATAATTTAACCAGGTGTGAAATTCAGCATGGCTGAACATGGTTGAGGTCGAAAGGACCCTCTGGACACCTCTGGTCCAACCCCTGCTTAAAGCAGGGTCAGCTAGAGCAGGGTACACAGGGCCATGGCAGTTAGGCTTTAAATATAAGCAAGAACAGTCTACAAAACACATTCCAGTGTTCAGCCACCTTCCCCATAAAAGCAGGGCTCAACTTTCTCCCAGCTTCTGTGAATAATTTTATTCAGGTCCCTGTGGGGGTCATTGTCCTGCATGTCAAAGAGTTCATTTTGGGTCTAGATTGGTCTCTGGTTCTCACTCATCCTTGCTGCAGGACAAAGAGAATAGCTAATCTTCACCAAGACTCATTCACCAGATGAATTCTTAGACTGAGACATTTTCATCCTTTTCCCTGATAAAAGGAGGCTGGGCAATCCAGAAGGGTTTGTGGAAGTGTGTTTCTTTTAAAGTCTTCCCAGTCTGCTACACTGGCTTAGTCTCCCTCTTTTCTGTCAGTTCCCAACCCGTGTCTGCTTCAGTAAAGGTGCAGGGTGCAGAATAAGGAGTGAAACCAAGCTGTGATTTTACAGCATTGTCCAGTCTGGTCTCCACAGAGCTCTGCAACAGCCTTTAATGTTTTCACACTCATTATTGTGCCTCAGCCCCTTCCTCTCTGGAATGAACAATCCTAATTCTGTCAGTCATTGCCAGTGTCACACCATTCTCAGTTTCCCTTCTCCACTATACTTTATTTTCTGTATATTTATTATGTAGAAACAACATTGGCTTGGTTCTGGAAAGTGGGAATAAATCACTGATTTGTCTCATGTTTTCTGGGTAGACTGGAGAGGATCTGAAGGCAACTTTAAGAAATCAAGTGAAAGTATAGAATGGAAGTTTTTAGGGTTAAGTTTGGGAGACTATTTCATTATTATTTGTTCTGCACTAAGCACACCAACTATTCCAGATTATCACTGATGATATCTCGAGCAGAACTGACCTTTTCGTTCCTCCTGGAAGTTTGTGGTGTTTTACTTTGAAACCAGCATATACTGAAGTCTTTGTGGTATCCTGTGCATATCACACTGGATGGAAAAAGCTTGCACTAGCATGTGAGTGAGATCATCTGTGTATTTAAATGCCAAATTCATGTCATGAGCTATAAGCACTAATAACAAAGTACATCCATGGGCAGATTTATTTAAGTTTCTCTGAACAGGTTTAATGTTGGTTTGCCTGTTGTCTACAAAGTGCTATATAATTAAAGTGGCTAAAAGGACTTTTTAAACCCAAGTAGTGAATCTATGGCATGTAGAATACATATCCCTAATCTGTTTCTGGGCCATAGTCCCAAGCAGAAAGGTGGAGAGGGCAGGGCAGGAGCAGTGAGGACTGGGCTGTGCACAGCTCAGGCAAGGGCTGACAGCAAGGGCTGCAGCTGCAATGCATCTAGACAGCCCTGGATGGACTCCCCAGATGATGTTGATGAGGGAAATCAGGACCTGTTGGTGCTCTCAGGATCCTGACCCATTCCAGCAGGTAGATAAAAATTGCACAAAAAAGATTTTGCTTTTGTAAATGGAAATCATGTGTTTAGCAGTGTTCTGAAGGAATGTGGGTGCAGCATTAGCTGAGAGAGCAGAACCAAATCTGCTCCATGGTGCCAGCAAAGTTCTGTACAAGGGGGATTTGTAATTTGGAATGTTCCAAGGACACATGGTTTTGGAATGCTTTGGAACAAGAAACATAAGTTATTTTTCTGTGCAGTGGCTTTGTGTTCTGCAGGGTTTCCTTCCCTCCAGTTACCTAATACTATCTTGGGTAGGCAAACTTAAATTACCTTTTTCACCATCTAAATTTCTGCAGGAAGTTTTTTTCATCTACATTTCCCTTTTTGCTATATATCTACATTATTATAAGTATATCTTCAGCTTAACTCCACAATGCTTTTCCTTGGACACTGGTTTTTATAAACAAAAACGATATTGACTGTTATTGAGCACAGCATACTAATCTGGGTGTCTTTGTTCTTCCACTACAGTAACTATTTCATGGATAGCAAATAAGATTTCTAACTAAAAAAAATGCTTGCAATGAGGAGGATGTAGAAGGATAAGGATCCAATTTGAGCTAAGACAGGAATGTCAGTTATTTAAATGTTTGTGTGTTGTGTTTTGTGTGTTTGTTCCTCGATCTAACAAATTTTATTTCTCAAAATATTTGTGCATACTCTTGTCTCATTTAGAATGAGTATGAACCTTCTTCAACATAAACCAGTCCATGATTTCACTGGTTACTGGAGGGTGCAAACACATCTCCTTGTACTAGCGTGCTCAGGTTGGTAGACTAGAAGTTAAAGAAGCAGGCTATCAATTTCCCCAAAACAAAAGGTAGAGATAATTTCAAAGCTACTCTGTGAAGAAAGGAAATTATTGGAGGTGTCAGTGAAGAAGTCTTAGGAATTTACAGTGCCAGAAGAGGTTTAGAGGGTCAGACAAGGTGATGGGGAACAGCTCATGCTCACATGAGGCCTGAGGCATTTTCTGTCTCTTGAGAACAACTGAGATCTGCTTGGTGTTTGGTGCCTTTGTCATGTGCTCTCTCTGCTTTGCCCAGGGGCCATGTCAGTGGGAAACCCGTGGGAATTGGACTCTGTGTGTTTTATTGCAGGAGCTCTACAGCCAAATTCAGCCTCCTCTTGCCCAGAGAATGAGACCATGTCCTGCTGTTTTCTGCTTTTCTGTTTCCTGCTTTAGGAGAGTGATGTGCTGAGGTAATGAATGCCAACCTGCAACTCAGGCACCTGTCCTACCTGTCCCAGAATCCAGACTTCAGAACTTCAGTGTCAAGTTTATGTTTAAAGTTTTTCAAACCCCAAATTACAGTTATTACATTGTTCAGAGCACTGGCAGGACAGCAGAAAGGACAGACTGCAGATCTTATTTCACACAGAAGAAAATTGACTTTATGTTTGACTAACATGGGTTAAGCTGATTTTTATGCATATTGTTATAACCAAATTTTTCTGTAAGATCTAGAACTATTCTGGAAATAGTTAAATCTAGTTGAGCTGAAAGAAAAATTAAAAATCCTGAATTGCTCCTGAATCCACCTCCAGCATGCTCTAGTCTCTGCCACAATTATTCCTTCAACATCTTCTGTTGCTCCTGAATATCATGTTGTCTGTGCTGCTTTCAAGCAATCAATACTCAATTTCACACTGCTACACTTCAAATTATGTATTTATCTCATGCTGCAAAATTTTTAGGGACTGTTACTCAAGGAAATCGTATACAACATATCTTCCCTTTCTTAGGTTCTTCCTTTTAGCTTCATTTAGAGTTCTGGGGCATGATTCAGTGAATAAATTATTTTTTTGCTGATTATATTGGCCCTTCAGTTAGGGCCTGAGAGCTCAAGTTAGATGCCAATCTTTCCAAATGCATACATGTGTGTGCATTTATAAAAGCAAAAGCTTAGGCAGCACATTAATAACCATGGAGATGGAAATCATCTGTTTATCCATACAGCACACAGCAAATGAGGAAAGGTTACCCACAATCTCCTGAATGTGGTTATTTCTGGCATGGAAAAATGAGTTTCAGAGTATTGGGGTGGTCCTACTGAAGTGATTTATTTTTTTGCCTTCCTGGACAGACTGAGAGGAGTCTTGATGGGGCTTACTCTTATACCTGTGAGACCCTGAGGGCAGGTTTAATGGCCTGGGCAGCCTCCCCTGGGATCCCCACAGCCCCAGGAACCCATTTCAGCTCAGTCCTTGGCCCCTGGGCCCTGCCTGAGCTCTGGATGTGCTATTTCTGTACCTGGCCCTGCTGCTTGCTGCTCCTGAGCTGAGCAGTGAATTTTTACTCTGACCTTGTCCCTGTGGTCCTGTCCATCAGTTACTGACCTGCCCTGACCGTGGCTATCCTCACTAGAGCCAAGCTGCATATTGAATTCTGGGCTTGACCCGGGCTGGCCCTGTTACCATGAGCCTTTCTCATGGTCTGGGCTCTCAGATGGCCCTGCCTGTCCTCCCCTGACCTGCTCAGAGCTGCCTTCAGGCAAAGTTTCAAGACCATTCTTACAACCAACTAGTGATTTTCATGAACAGCCTTGATATTTTACTGTTCTCACTCAGGCTGGAGTCAATGGAGTATTAATCATGAGGTATAAAGCAAAGTAAAACCCCAGCTTGGGCTGTGGTGACTGATATTGTCATTGCAGCCACAGAACAGAGTTAACTGCTGTTCACTGTTAGACAAGATGCAAACAAGGTTTTCTTTCCAAAAAGGTGTTTGCTCCTGACTCTAATTGACAAGGAACAGTGTGATGATGAAGGCAGAGAGTGGGTAGGGTGCAAAACCACTGAGAAGGAAAGGTGAACAAAAAGAATGTCTTGGCTTTTTCTGTTGCTGATGGTTTGCATTATTAAATCACGTTCTGAGAATCCTTTTCTTAATTTCAGCGTGGCTTTGGAGGTCACAGTGGAGCACAGTTTATAGAAATGATTTCTGGGTTGAGATTTGAAGGTTGTTCACAGTGGGTATGGACATGTACAATAAGATTAAATTCACCGCAGGAGCACAAGGAGGTTGTTGCTTCCTCTCAGTGCAAAGGCTTCTTCATTTTAACTGCAATGATGACTTGATTTTGAAATACAAACATTAATTGAAAGCAAATTATTTTAATGGGGTTTTTTATAGCATTACAGTACAAGATCAAATATAGGTCAAATAGATATAGGTCAAATAGCTCTTGAAACTCCTCTGGAATTGTATAGTAGTGACATAATCTGTGACAGAGTAATTGGATCTGAATCTTCTGCTGAGTGATCTTCCCTATAAATAAGTTTTTATTCAGATCTCAGGAGCTGAAATCAAGCCTGATATAGCAGTGTTAGAGTTGCAGTAACATCAGCTGCCAGTTGCACTAACAAAGGTGAGACAAACTCTCCTATGTGAACTCTCCAGTCAATCTTTAAAGCAATGTTAGGCAGCTGATGTGAACAAAGTTCTGATTTTCTAATTGTACCATTCTGCCAAAAACCTGGAAGTGTGAAGTGTTAGCAACTCAAAACTCTTGCCTGTTTTTGACTGAGAATGCCATATGACAGCATTCAAGTTTGCTATTTTTAACAACAATTATTCAGTGATTCTCAGAGCACTGATTACACTGGAATCCATAATATCTGCCAGTGTGGAATATCTGAAACCAGCTGAGGATTTTCCCAGTCAGGTGACTTGAAATCACATCTTTAATAATGTCGTTTGCACTTAGTAATGACAAAAAGCAAAGGATTTCTGGTAGTTGAGAAGTGAAATGTGAGATAATACAAAGATGCTGTAGTGTAAAACATGCTGATCTTTCTAGCAGTGCCTTAGTGTCTGAGGTAATCTAGTCAGTTATCTCTGGAGTGGTGTGTGTATATTTATATTTGAGGATCATCACAGCATTACTACTGTGCAAAAACAACAGTGATGTCTCCTAGAAATGAACACTCCTGATATTGGGCTGGAATACTACAAAGTGTTTGTCCTGTAGCACAGAAAAGCAGACCTGTTTAAAAAAAATCCTGGAGCATTACTGTTGTCTCTGTATATTTTTTAAATCATAAATTTAATTGCTTTCCTTGCTTGCACTTATGCTGCATGGACTGGAGATGAGCTTATTATTCATGATGTAGTTATGGAGCCAGGTCCTGCATTGGTGCTTTCTTGGGAACATTGTGGGCACAGGATTTGTTCTGTCTGCTGTAGCTGATAGCTGATGCTGTATTATTTATATTATTTCAAATGCAAACTCTCCTACATAGTACCTGTCATCCAGACAGTACCCCATAGCAATCTAGAGTTATTGTTTTGGAGGGGATTAGCTCTTTTGGCTGCAGTGGAATGGTTTCTGATTAGCTGGGCTCAGTAAACTATCTTCACAATATTTATGTATCTGTAATGCAAACAACACTGGAGTGAGAGCCAGCATCTTGTTGAATTTTGCTGATTCCTCAGGCTGTAATGACAAAATCTGAATTGGACCATGACACTGTATCTGAGTTTCTCTTGTAACTGGATTTAAAATGCCTCCTCTGGTTCTTTTGGTTGCCAATGTCTCCCAGGAGCTCAGACTGACCTTCCACAAGATGACCTCCCACCTCAAGTATCCTCATGGATTCTTTTCACTCCTTAAAACCAGATGCATTATACAGCTCAATTTGTAATGTGCTGCCTTTGACACTTCAGTGTCTTAAACTTGGAATCAGGATGGACATCTGCATCCCCAGGTACCAACCCCCTGCATGCAGCCACGCTGTGTAATCTCATCCCGCTCAGCTTTTCTGCTTGTGATGCTGTTTTTCTTGGAAATTGCATCTAGATAAGGTTGGTCAGTCCTGTTGTGAAGCTGTGTGAGATGAAAGCTTCAGGAGGGATGGCTGCAGGCCACTGAACACACATCAGTCCTCTGAGTGTGCCAGCTGGAGCTCACAAGGACCACGCTGGGTTAGAGGAATGGCAATGAAATACCTCTGGAAGAGAAGCAGTGTTTTTATGGAGGGTAATGTATCTTATTGATGCAATACTAATGTAACTGTATATAACTTTAAAAGCCCTCAAGAAACCATGAATATATAATTCTGGAATAGTTCAGTTTCATTTGTGGAGTTAATATACACCAAGTGCTGAGATTTTCAGACTACCCAACCAGAGGCATGAGTAATTTTTGTAAAAGGCCTCTAATTATGTGGTGAAAAAAAAAAAATCAGATGCTCTTCATTATATGTCTGTAGGAAGGAGCTGTTTAAACTGTTTGTGTTAGCTCTTGAAGCTGTAAAATGAGTTGTAATCTCATTTTTCTCAGTGCTGTACAAACACACTTTGAAAAATATTCCCTGGCCATGCAATAGAACTGCAATCAGAGGACAGGAAATTCAGAGAATTCAAATGATTTCTAAAATGCCATTCAATAACCATCTGGAAATAACCATCCAGGTGGTTTTTATCTTTCAGATAATGCTTTTGTTAACTAACAATGTAAACTCTTCCTTTCATATAGATTCAATAGCCTTCTGTTCCTTCTCTGCATCTTTCCACTGGTTGTGATATCAGGCAGTAACTCTTTATGCTGGAGTGATTTTGTCAGGACATAGGACCTCTAAATCTTTCTTCCCATTGCTTTTAAAATCACATTCAGAGTTTAAATTAACAGATTTAATGTCTAGGTATAGCTGAAAAGTGCTCTGAAGACAGGACAGACAGAAGCAAAGCTCCTTCTGCAGCTGTGAGGTGGCTGTGGCAGTGTCTGAGTGCTGGACAGTGAGCAGAAAATATCCAGGGAGCTGTGAGGAGCTGTGGGACTGAGCCAACCCCTGACAAGGACAAAAGCCTTTTTATCTCTCTCACTGCTCAGTGCTGGTTTTGCTGAGGATGCACAGGTCAGTGAGAGGGGAAGAGCCCAAGTTTCTGCTCTAACACTGTTCTCTGTCCCGAACAGCTGGATGCCTTTGCAGAGCAACAGACCCATTCTATTTTTTAATTCTTGGATAGGAGCTTTTAATCTTTTACTATTAGTGAAACTGAACTTGGAAACGAGGGGAATGTGGTTGCAAAACTGTGGATACTGTTGTCTTTACTGAGTTCAGCACTGCTTGCAGCTGAGCTTCTTATCTGGGTTGCCTTATACAAGTTTCTTCCAGGCCTTTTTGCACACCTTTTTTTTTTCTTAGCTAATAAAACACCCTGAATGGGGCAGTGAGAATAAGGGTAAAGGTAAATGGAGCTTGCTGGCAGACATTTAATGAGTCAGGGAGGAGGAGGCCAGACAGAGCACACCTGATCAGAATGGCCTTAGCAGCATGGGTGAGGGCAGCATCCCATTTTGTCAGCATGAATAGAGCCCTGGAGCTGAAAGGTTAAAAATGTACCTGCCAGTCTCAAACTGCTCTTCTTTTGTAAGGGGCTAAAAATGTGCAGATGCCAGGGTGGAGAAATTAGAGTCCATCTGTGCTGCTCTCAGCAGCAGTTAGGGAATTGAAAGAGCAGCTGAAGATGTTTGCAAAGCAAGAAAGGGATCTCTGAATGTCTGTTTGCACATAAATGGACACAGCATGTGGTGGGCTGAAGCAGACTGCTCAGATCAACTCTAAATTATTTGTGCAGGCTGCTGCTGTGAGCCAGAGGAAGAAAAGACTTGCAGCTATAACTTAAAGAAGCTGCTACCATAAATACAGCTGCAAGCATGTTGAGGTTTCTATCATCTATTTGGTTTTATTTATTAACTCAGTGTTTTGCACAAACATTTAATACTCTTGCATCATGTAGGGCTGTATGTTTACTGTGTGAGTAATTGTGCATCTTGTTTTAGTTCTCTTGGTTTCTGAGAAGAGTCTGAAGAGGTTATTTCAGGACAGGCTAAGAGTACATCCATAAGAAATTGAGAGAGACTGGCAGCCCACAGAGGTGTAGGTTGTACTTTTTTAACTGTTATTGTGACTGTGTTTTCCCTCTGTACATGGGCTTATAAAGTTTCTGGACATTCCTTTAATAAATGTAAGATGGAGAGAAGCTAGTTGAGCTTAAAGCTCTAGAAAAGGCTTATGCCCATTTTTAGTATTAATTTGGTTTTTTTCCATGCCTAGAAAGTCTAGTATGTCATTTAGGAAAACTGTAAAGTCCTCCTATAAAAGCAGCAATCTGATCCTAGTTTGATTAATCTTCTCTTTACTGGGTTTCTTCCTAAAACTGTGAGATTACTGCCCTGGTGCATGCAAAAGCATTGTAGCTTTTCCTATATTACAAAACCATCATGACATATCAGTTGTACAGCAAGGCTAATCCAAATGCCCTTGAAGATGTTGGAATGTTTACCTTTGCTTCAACAGGCCTTTCTGTTTAGGGTGGTGTGATTTGGCTCAGACCCTTTCTAAAAGCAAAAACCACAAGATGTTCCAAGAGTAAGGTATTGGTGATGTTGACAGACGCCTTACCCACCAACAGCCTCCCTCGTGTTAGTGTTTCAGATGGGGAGATTGAAGTGAGTAATTAACATGTATGAGCTGTATTTACAAGCTGAAAAACTTTATTGTTTTTCACCTTAAGGACTGCCTGCCTTGCTCAACAGTGAATGAAACCCGTAAGAAAATGATCCTAGTTTTTGTGACAAATGTAAGGAACTAACTGGGTAAGGTTGTGTGCAATTCTGGCAACTACCTTACGGTATTTCAGCTAACAAACTCCCTTTCATCCATCACTGATACTCAGCCAGAATGAGTTCCTTCGTGATACCTGACACTAGATTGTTATAATGAAACTCTGTAAAGCTGAAATTCAGGCTTGCTTTCATGTATTGCTCAGACACTTGTATGTTTGGGAGTTCTTTCGAAAGAGCCTCATGTTTGTAAGGTTACATAAACCAGCAAGGTTTTGTACAAGTTAGAGGGAGGTGATTTCCTCAGTAGACAGGAAGGCATCTCTGGAGATGTGGGGTGGTGTCATTGAAGTGCAAATCACCCTGATCTGCATTTCCCAGTTTCAGAGAGACTCTGTGGAGAGCAGTGTCCAGTGGAACAGGATGTCTGTGGCACCTCTGTCTGCTGGTGGAAGCTGGTTGCTGCTGAAACCAGCGAGTTTCCTCCAAGGAGTAATTGCACCTAATCAGCTGGAGAGATGGGTTTGTTCCCCCTCAGGCTCTTTTCTCCCTCTGCCAGCTGTACCCAGTGAAACTGCCTTCCTGTGCAGGCACATTCTCATGATGCACCAAGCACTCCTACAGCACCTTGCTGAAATATCCGCTCCACACCAGTGAATGTGCCAGTATTATTCCCAAAGAGGTATTGGGCAATGGATTTCCAAAGACCTTGGCAGAATCTATAGAAAACTGGAGCTGATATCAGGCTGTTAATGGAGTTTTGCCTGACTCAGTTGTTTCATTTCCCAGCAGAGTCCCAAATGCAGGCTCTCTGCTTCGTGCCATGCTACTTTTGACGAGCTTATACCTGTACCATGGCACAAAGCCATCTTTTGCAAGTTTTAGAAAAGAATGTTGCCTCTTGGATGAAGAAATAAGGAACAAGAAAAAAAAATAATTTGGCAAGTTTCAGTGAGGAATTTTTGTAAGGAAAAACCCTTGGAGGCAGCATAGTTGCCATATATGAGTCATCTGGAACACATAACATGAATTGGGTAGTAAAGTAGTCATCCCCATCTCAGAAAATTAAGTTAATTATTATTTCTAGATGATTAGAAAGAGTAGGGGAGAATGGATAGATGTTTAACAAGTTGACCTTCCAAAGTTCATGGGAGTAATTTCTCAGTACAGGCTGAAGATAAGATCGGAGGCTGTGAAACAAGCATGTCTCCAGAATAAATACAGCCTATAAAGAATTTTAACACAGTCCAACAAATATGCTGAAACAGACTACTTCTTTTAGCTATTCCCATTTATACTAGGAAATAAATGCTTGTACATTGGAAAATATGCAAATTTTCTGTAGAAACTGCAATTCTGTAGGAAATTGTAACACCTCAGAGAGATGTGAAACTGAGAAACAGTGATAAAGATGCAGAATGTCTATATCAAAGGCTGTGCCTATGGAGGCACAGGGGTTGTTGGGGGTTTTGGCAGGAGCTGAGTGCTCTGAGGTGCACTCTGGCCCAGTGGTGCTGGAGGGTTTAGCCACTGCAGCAGAAGAGATGCCCATGCACAGAACATGCCTGAGCAGAGCTTGGGTGTGTTCCAGGCTGTTCCCTGGCTGAGGGGACTGACAGATGTCTCGGCCCAAAACGAACCCACTGAGAGCTTGCAAATGTGAATTCATTCCTGGGGGATCATGTACTACAACAAAAAATGAATCTGTATTGTAAATAACTACTAAAAATCACTTAGTCTATTGACTTAGAAAGATCAGCACATTTTAATGAGGGGCTCAGTACTTGTGAGCAGGCACAGACAGGTGTGACACAGGTTGGTCGCCTGTAGCACAGCAAGGAATCTGGATAATTTTTGTCCTACAGCAGCCCTGTGGCTGAAGCACAGGCCAGGAGATATGTGCTCATTTCTTGTCTCTCTTATAGCAATTAATATGCTGACATTTAATTTCTGTATCTTTAAATGATTAAAAGTATCTGTTTGACAACCAGGCACACCTAGATGTGAGTCAGATGGGACAGATTAACACCCTGTTAAGATTAGAGCTGTTCCTTATATTATATAACTCTCTTATTATTTTGTAGGAGGATTTCTGCTATTGCATGTCCATTTGTGTGCCACTTGGTTATTTGATTGGATGTTTTTCTTTTTGGTGTTTGAGGGGAATGGTGCAAGCTGAGTGCCCTCTCAGGATGCAGCTCAGTAATGACACTCCAGCTTTTATTGTGTTCCAAGACTAACAGCAGTTTGGTGACAGCTGGACAAGTTTGTTTACACTTTCCCAAATGTCAGAACAAGGAGAAAGCCATCAAGGCTTTATACTGAATGCACGTCATTTGCAAAATATGAAAGCACTGCAAAGCTGAGTGGGGCTCACAGTCCTTTAGCAAGGCTCTATGGGAAACTAAAAAAATAAAAGGCATTTTCTAAAATTGTGTTCTACTGTAATAGTTTATATTAATAACACATTCAAAGGTGTAAAATTTCAGAAAAAATGGAGGTATGTATGGCAAGCCTGCATAATTCCATAAATAAGTACAATTTATATTACTTTCTGAAGTTACTTTTTTCTCATTCTGTCTTGAGATCATTGACCAGCACAATAGCTGACCTCATGTTTGATATGTTTATTCACAGGCTGAGCTGATGAGTTGAATGAAGCATCATGTATACTCAGGTATTCAATGACAGAGCTTCAGGAGGGGTTAGCACTGCAGTGTGGGTGGCAGATAGAGAAGCTTTGCTGTCCCAGGCCCAAGAGTCTTGTTTATGTTTCCCAGGCACAATAAGCATATGGAGTCTTCTAGAACATTACCTGGGCATTACCTTTGTGCTGCTTTATATCCATTGTCCCCATTCCAGGTGAGGGAAAGGTTCATTACACTCCTGCTGGTGCCTGTACTTTGCCCCTTTCAGAACAACAGCCACTTCTGAGGCAACCCTAGGAGAGACTTTGCATAAGCACCCCGTGAATGCTTTATTCAGGTGAAAGGATAAGCACAGATCAAGATCAGGCCATGGGATGGAGTGCAATGAGAGCTCTTTGAGCTTCCCCACTGTGTTTACCCAAGGGCTCCTCCCTCCTGAGAGATCAGGTGAGAACATGCTTTTCCCACACACAGGCCTTCAGTTATTTTGTTGAGGTTTCTTTGTGAACCAGGAGTATCCAGAAAGTCTCCAAGGTTTCCCGCTTTGCTTTTTATCAGGCATGTGGCTGACTGCATTGGTTTGAAGAAAAATCTTGGCAATGCTTCTGTACTGTCCTATTACTTCACACTTTTGCACAATTCTTTTGTGTTTTCTCATGCTCTGGCACAGGTCCAGGCAAGGAAGCTCAGCCAGAGTAGGGACAAGCCTGAACTTGAATCTAAGGTCAAGAGAAATAGTTCTGGGAGCTGTCAGCTCAGGGCTAACTGGTGGTGAAGTGAATTAAGTGCTAGGAAAGGATGGAGGGCAAACCAGACAGTTGATGCATAAACTTATGGTTCATCTGTGCTCAGATTGCTGGGTTACATGCTGCTGTTCTCATCTCAGCATTTGAGATGAGCATCTGGAGAAGATAAAGCAGGTTGATATAGGGTATGGAACAATTTCTGTTTTCAGAATAAGTCAGAAGACTGAGAGAAACAGAAATGTGTAAATAGGATGCTGTGAAGAGGGACCAGTTGTGTAACCTCCCTTTAGCACAAGTACTACACGTGAAATTACTGGGAACCAGATGAAATCAGATGGAAGGAACTAGCAAGAGAACAAACTTCATCAGACTTGGGCCAGCTGTGTCAGCTGCACATACCTGGAGGCAGGGGAAGACAAAAGACAGCACATAATTATACACTTGTCCTGTTCCATCCAGTGGGTGACTGCCCCTGGCCACTGCTGAGGGTGGCACAGGAGGCTGGAGGGACCTTTAGGGTCCTTCTGGCCTGCCCTGTGCATGTCCCAAGGGACAGTGCAGCTCCACGGGGCTCTGGTCACCCAGGGCAGCTCAGACACACATTCAGGCATCAGGAGCTGCAGCAGCAGAGACAAGGGCAGAACTTTCTGTGCCACAGCTCTGATATCTGCAGTTATTCTGCAGCTCTGATCTGCAGTTATAAATAATCTGCAATTATTTATTGCTGACAGCCCTGAATGTTCCCCTTCAGGGTGGCAGGACTATAAAAAAGGGCTTTGGAAAATGCCCTGGGCAGAGCTCCCAGGGGCAGATACCAAAGATAGCCCAGGTTTTGGTCACCCTGGTGCCACATCATTCTGCCCTGGCAGGCACATCTCAGGCTGGGCTGATAAGCAGGGCCACTCAGGTACTTCTCTGCCTTGAGGTGAAGGGTAACTTCATATTACAATCCCCAGGCTCTTTGGCAGAGGTTTTGCCTGATGACTCAAATTTAGCATTTTCACAATCAAACCAAATATTGACCAGGCAAGGAGAAACATCTCCTCCTTTTCATCTGTGCTTGGGACAACTCCTCTGTGGAAAAAATAAAAAATGCAGCTGGCCTGACAGCTGCCAGAAATGTGAGTGGATTAAAAATAAGTTATTTCTCATGATAAAATAATTGTTGACAAGGATGTAAGATTAATCTAGAGCCTCTCAACTCTACTCTAGAATAAGCTGCTCAAAAGACAAAAAATAAAGCACGCTTTAAAAAGCTCAAAAAAACCCAAGAAAAGCCATCACAAAAACCCCAAACCAACCAACCAACCAACCAACCAACCAACCAACCAACCAACCAACCAAAAACCCAGCAGAATGGTAACAATAGAATGTGAACTAAACTAATTCAAGCAAAAAGACACCTGCAACAGAAATGATAAGTTTTTTGTTGAGTAGCTGAGGATGAGAAACAAGGAAGACCTCTCTAGTGAAATTTCTTCAAAAAACAGAAGTACAACTCATGCAAGATCTTGGAGAAATTGGATTTTAATCTGGTACAAGCTGAGTATGTCTATTGACAGATGATTCAGCACTGCACATTTGTTTCACTGACCTATGTTCAGCATTTTTGTTCATGCGCAAAAAAAGGAGTGTCTATGAGTTAAATGTGGAATTACATAAATTGCAATGTATTTCTAAACCAAATGCTTTGGGGAATTAGTTACTGAATAGCTTTATTCTTCTGCAGAAATCCTGCTCTTTCTTACCTGTAAATCCACTGTGCAAAATCTTTTCAGACCTCATAGTAAATATTTTTTATGTTATTAAGACACAGAAATGACTCCAGAATATATGCATGTGTTTCAAAATAGGACATTCTGTTTTACTGGAAGCAACAGCTCATTTCGTGTTCCAGCCACCTCAAGCTGGTCTAGAAACATCTGTCAATTACAGGTGAGAAACCCTGACCTCTGAAATCATTTTGTTACACTTACTGTTATATTGTGACTAAGTGATAAGGTTGTCTTTGTGGAAGATACTGGTTCACTCAGGTTTATGCAGAATAGAGACTTTAAATTCGACTCCTGCCAGTCAGTGTTGGAGCTACTGTGAAGGGAAATTGGGGTTTAAGGAAATATCACTCCAACTGACCTTTAGTGTGCATGAAAGGACTCTTAAGGATGAAGGACTTGCGTGCAAAAAGCACTTTGAACTTAGACCCAAAGTTATGGCAGAAAGGAAGTGTTGCAAGTCAGGAATATCAGATTGGCTAACCTGGATCTGAGCAGCTGTTATCTCTGAGAGAATCAGGTGCTTAAGAGGAAGATGAAAATAAACCCTGAGGGTAGGAAGCTGCAGGATAACTCTAGTCCACTCCTTTTCTAAATCTGCTCTGCTGCAGAAAATCTTATTTCTCTTTGACGAAATTGAACATGCTGGCTGGGTACCTCTGGGTACCCTTAGCTTTATGTGTTTCAAAGCCTTTAAGGAATGCTACAAAATCCTTTATCTTGATTAAGTGATTCTTGGTAAAGTAGAAAAACTAAAGTTGGGTTAAAGAGCTGCAGAATGTTTAAGGTTTAAGCTGTGGCAAAGAAATGAATACAAGAGACTCCAAAGGCTTTCTGCAACCCTGTTTATGAAAGTTTGTGTTGCTGAGTTAAACAAGCTTATAGCATCTCATGCTCCTTTTCCACCTTTGAATTACTCACTTGTATTTGGAAACTACAGCTTTGCCCTAAGGGAAAGTATGTACAGAGAAGATGCTCAGTGCTCACAGTTCAGCTGTACCTACTACTTCCAGTTTTCTCCTCTGTAAGTTATTCCACTCAAGAAATTATGAACATTAACTTTTGAAGGATATTTTGTGCTTTGGGACATATGCACACACCATAGTATGCTAGAGCAGTTTATTAAATGAATCAGTTGCTAAATGCCCATGTAGACTTAAAAGAACATAACTGAACAATGACTTTATGACTGTATGACTAAAGGCTGTATCTTCAAATGATGCAGTGCTCCAGAACTCGTGTAAATATTTTGAATATATTGACATTTAGATAAGAGGAAAATTCCCAACCAGTTTAATGTGTAGTTTAATCTTTGACTAGGTCATGGATGCTGTTTGTTTGATATGAAAGTGTGTTTACTTTTCCCCAAAACATCAATGTTGAGCTCAGGATGGAGCTCTGATAGCGGAGCTGAGCTTTCCTCTGCCTGTGGCATTTGGGAATGAAGAATCTGCAAAGATCCTCTCCTGGGAAACATGCATGGCTCTAGTCCCTGAGGCTAAGGACTGCACCTCTTTGCATCCTACTCATTTCTGAAAGGGAAGCACCCCAGATTTGGCTATCACCCAGCCATCTGAGGAGGGAAACCGTGATCCTGGCCCATTCTCTGAGGAAATGCCTGCACAGCCACTTGGCACTCTACTACTTCTCTACACAGACACTTCTCATGTAAACTATTCTTGCAAAATATCCACTGTTGGCTTCCAGGGTTGTACTGGGAATGTCTCTTGAAAGAGACATTGTGTGTTTACGGGACTCTCTTGACCACTGTTCTTGCTGACCAAGCCTGGACAGGCAGGAGGTGGGGAATGTCCCAGGAAGGCAGTGGCACTGGAGCACACACTGAGTGCTGTGCACAGGCCCTTGCTGCAGAGTGGCCAAGGGCATACTGAATGCAGACAGCAAAGCTCCACAGCCCTCCTGGGCAGTGTGGTTGATTGTCACCTCCCCAGGTTTATTTCCTAACAGCTGTTTTCAAGATAAAGTGGTGGAAGTGGCTGATGCCCCTGGCCAGTGAAGGGTGGTGAAATTCTTTGGTTTCATCTCATTGCTTTGGGAAGACAACCCTCTTTGAACAGACAGGGAATGATTTCAAGGTAATTAATTGAAAGCAGGGAAAAGCAAAAATCACCATCTTACAATAGTTCCAGCAAATTGTAAGGTTTTGCTTTTTTTACTTTCCTTAAACAATTTAGCAAGTTACTAAGAAAAAACCATTTCAATCATTTATGTGACTGGGAGGTCAACGTCCCTGTGAACAACAAAAGGGTGCAGTGAACCTTTACTTCTCTTCCTTTGGACCCAGCTGCCTAAACAGTGCAAAAAGAGGTATGAACACATAACAGATATGGCCTTGGCAGGGACATGGGAAAGTTGGGAAATGTGGTCTGGGCCAAATCTTTCTTTAGAGGAAGCCATGTGAAAGCACAAACACATGTAGGAAGTCACAAGTTTAACTGAGAGCAGAACTGGGTCTCATACTTCCAGCATTGCCTGAGCTGCTTTTTCTGTCAGACCCAGCAATTGTCTGGGACTTCCCAGCCTTTTTTACCTCTGTCATTGAGCAGAGCAAGTCACATTTCTCAGACAGCCAACTGCTCTCTGAAGTGGTATGGCCACAACCTGCTGCTTCAGACTGGGGGCTGCCACAACATTTACATCATCTTGCTGATGTGGTCTGGGTTGTGGTGTTGGTGGCAAATGTAGGTTTTCTTAGCTGAAGCAAAAAGAAACCTGGCAAACTGTCACAGTATTAATGTCAAACTAATTATTATAATTACAAATGTGGGTCCCAGTTTTGGTATCTAAGCTAACATATAACTCTAAGTGTAAGCTTTCCTGGGTGATAAAGGTGGAGATGATTTAGGCAACAACAAAGTGAAGCTGGGTTTTAGGTTCTGTACAGAGACCATGTGGAACCACGATACTCGATCAGATTTTCCAACACTTGATTTTGTATTTTGTCTTAGATTAAATGTTCTGCATTCTGTGTGTGAGTGAATGGAACACTTAATATTCTCTTAGCCATAAAACATGCAGAATTTTAGATTTCTGTTTTACCATAATTGAGAGAAACACCAAAGCATCAAAGCACTACAGTGGCCCATGGAGGATCACACTGGGAGTGTTCCTGTCATTATGAAAAACCAACAGAACATGAAGTTCTAATGAGTGAAACAATGTCGTTTGTCAGGATAATTTAGCAGTCTGGTACACCTTAAGGCTGGCTAGAGGGAAGGGTGGATGCTGGAGAGGTGCTGTAGGAAAGGTTCTGCCATGAGCTGTCAGCAATGAATTCTGACACCACAGCTTGAGCTCCCCCAAATCAGGAGACAGCAGAATCAGGGCTACCCAACAGGTTTCATTAGCAGGAGATGGACAGGTAGGACTTACATAACCTGAGGTGAAAAGTCAATAAGTAACAAGGAAATTTCTTTCTAAGGAAACAGGGGTTGGTTCAGGTGCAATGTATTCCCCAGTACAATGTTATGGCTTTGTCCGTAAATGTGTGCACCACCAAAATGGCTTTGTCAGTTCAGGAAAAAAATAGAAGTGAATTGCATGAGTTTGTAGGTCAAGGGCTGGCTGCAAGGCCAACTACAGATTGCTCAATTACTTCTTCTTCTAGAAAGTTTATCCAAAGTGTTGGGCTGAATCATTTGTTTGAGGTCAAGGTACACAAGGAGAAACAGTTACTTTGATATATGTCTATTCTGTGTGATGTGTTTCCTGGGATATCAAGATAGGGATATCAAAAGGGATATCAGAAAAGAAGCTCCCAAATTGCTATGTTCAATGGTCATATTGTACAAACAAATAAAGGGCAGTGGGTTATTGTACATGAACATTTTCCTGTAAAGAACTATACTGTGCACAAAACAAGGATAGAGCTTGGGGTTTTGGAAAGCCACCCTGGCTTTATTTGCAAAGGTAATACAGATTCTAGTTTTATAAATTCTAGTAGGAAATGGACAGGATCTCTTATTTTTTACAGAGAGAACAACTTTATTTCTGAAGATTTGCACACACAAGAAGTATTCCTTATTTTCCTTAGTACAAAGCCAAAGCATCATATATGGTTTTGTCTTGTATCTATGGTATCAGCAAGTATGGGCTTGAACAGATTTGTTCTACAATGTTTGACATGCAACACTGCAATGTATTGAAGACAGATTTGAAAAACCTAGTAACAGGGCAATCTTAAATCACCTAAGCAAACAAATGCCTTATTTTCTCTGAAAGCTTAATTTTTCCATGGCTGACATGGACACATTGGTTGCATGCCAATAAATGTCTGAATAATGCATATAAAAGCCTTTCCTGTCAAAAAATCAGTATGAGTTATTTAAGAGCTCTGTACAAATGCTCCCTTGGATAAAGGCCTGGGAAACTGGAAAGAGCCCTTAGCCCTCTCCCCCCACCCTCTCCAGTCTGACAGCATTTACTGGGTCAGATTTTACAAAGGATTGACTGGTAACTAAACTTTGAGTGAAGCAATTGCCTCACATTTATTAAAACAACTTATTCTGGTGGAATTAAAACAGAGCTTTATATTAAGTATTCTGCTCTGATGGGAGTCATGAGAGCAGAGAAATCCTTCTCAAGAACTGCTTTTATCTTTTAGATCACATGAATGAAAGTATGCACTTTAACTGTGTATCAGCAGCCCTATTTCCTGGAAATTGTGGTTTCCAAACAGATGGCCACAGAGATAAACATGTGCTTCATTTACTACTTGAACTGAACACTTTGGGATAAAGGTATTCCATTTGTGAAGGGCATTTTAAATTTAGCAAGCCAGATCAATTATTCCCTGAATTGAGTAAGATACCTTGGATGGAACCCCTGGTGGGTTCTGGGATTTATGCAAGCAGTTTAACTCATTTTATTGCTACTGTGCAAAAGGCTTACAACACTTCATCTCACTGAAGAAAAAGAAACACAAACTGAAATCAATCTTTTCAGACCCACTGTGTATCTGTGTTGTCCTGAGGGTTAAAAATGGAAAATTTGTTCAGTGCAGGACTTCTGACAGGCATGGTTCCTGTAATCCTGCTTTTGCTGTAGTCACATTAGTCAGCTGAACATTACTAAGGAAGTTTCTCTGCATTCATTCAGGAGCTGGGAAGGGAAACATTCCTGCTGAGTCATGCTTATTAGTATTTTCCTTGCTCCACCTCCAGTCCCTTTGGCTCCTCCTCTCCTCTCTTGCTGCTGGTTGCCTACTATATTTAAACAGCTGTCTTGGAGCAGAGAGAGGATTCCAGGCTTGTAGTTTGGTTGGCTCTCCTGAGTGTACAATCACTCTCACAAAGATCCCACCTCTCATCAGACCTGCTGCTAAAGGTAAGAAGGCTCCAAATAAGTGCAGAGAGCTCTGTCTGGTGTACCCTAACATCAGTTTCTGACTATCACAGGGGTGTTTTTAGAAAGGTGTTATTACATACCACAAAGTTGAATTTTTTTCCACATAGTTTTAATTGTGTTTGGGGGGTAACTGGCCTGACATGCAAGAGTGATGCTGTGAGGAGAGAACAGCTTCTGAAACTTGTAGGGAAGTATAAAATGTAAAAGCTGTCAAGATCTCTGCCTTTTTTTTTTTTTTAAGTACTAATTAGTTAAATATTAACCTCGTGAGACAAGTGAGTTGATGAGGAAATTAAGCTGAAGAAAACCATTGTTGCATCTCTGTTAGAATTGTTTAAAACTGAGTTTTGTGCGGTACCTTTTTTAAACTCCCCCAGTGTTTATACCCCAACTGCATTGCTCTCTTGAGCTCTCCCCATGTGCTGTTCAGGCCACACTTGGCCTGAACACCAAGTGTGTTCAGGCCAAGAATCACCAAGAATCACTTGGTAATTCTTCCTTTAGCAAAATCTCATGGCTGTTACAGAGAGAGCTGTCTGCACATGGCTGATGTAACCTGGCTTTGTATTTCTCAGAGGATCACAGAGTGCCCTTGTCTTGCTAAACGTGCCTTTGCTTTTTCATTTGCTCCCTTGAAGCCTGTTTCAGGCTGGCAGCCTGGAGCTGGTGAGAGCCACAGTGACCGAGTTTGTGAGCTCCAGTCCCTCTGGACACGAGGGAAGGTATGCAGAGCCTGGCCCAGAGTGAGCTGGGAGCGTTGCAGCCAGAAACAATTATGTAACATCACACAGACACTGGAATGCTTTGGAAGCAGCAAGAAGCCAAGTTGTGAAACTTGCTGCCTTCTCCCAAATGAGGAGAAGGAAAAGGACATTCGTTTAAAGTAGGAAGCTCAAAGCAGGAGCCAAACTCAGTGTCACTAAGCTGACTAAGTGTGAGTGCCCAGCAGCCCACACTACATAAAAGGAGGGTGAGAAGAGCACTCTTAAGTTTCTTGTTGTCTCAGGCTTTTTCCTGGTGCTAACTAGTTCAGATTAGATTGGCAGTGAACTTCAATGTCCTGCTGCTTTGCAATGCCCTCTGCAAGAACAGGCTTTCCACTACACTGTATTAGCTGCCCAGGTTTTGAGGTAATGGAGTCTAAGACTGAAAAAAAAAAATGTAATTAAGTAATTAAAATAATCCACCTTAACATCTAATGGGAGGAAAGGTGAATGTTTGGCCCAAAACTACAATGCCTGAGATGCTCTGAGTTTTACCCCCAGAAGTCAAACCTTTAGCCAACAGGATGGGAATTGCTATAAACAGGTTCAGCACCTGATTCACTTTCTACTTAAAAATAAGAGTTAATAACTATGAATTATAGAGATGGCAGCTATAGGATGTGAAAGAGACTAGCCCAAATTTCATCAGACTAACAATTATGTTCCTCCAGCTATTAAAATTTGGTTTAATTGCCGAAAATGCTCCTCTTTCATGTGCCAGGAGGTGCAGAAAGCAGGGGGAGGGTGGCAGCAGGAGTTATCAGTGAGCGGCTGCTGCTCTGTGCTTTATCAGGGTGGAGAGGGGTGGCATGGTGCGATGGCCAGGAGCCAAGGCAACCTTCCTCTAAAGCAAACAGCACTGCCAGCCTGTCCTCTCCTGCCTTGTGCCTTTTTTTGTCCGCTTCAGGCTGCCCCAGAAACGTGCTGGCAGCCAGCAGTGTGAGGCTGTGCTCACGCCTTACAAACAGCCTGGCAGCTCCTTCTCTGTGTGTGTGTGCCTCTGCTGCTGCCCTGAAACTGCTGCCCTGTGCTCTGCTGGGCTGGTCAGAGTCCTTGTTCCAGCCAAAATCCCACAGATGTGCATGCAGCTTTCCCAGGCATGCTGCTGCAGGGAGCTGTGGAGCAGAAACCTGCAAGATTGCTCCCAGAGGTGTTGCTTCCCTCTCCCAGGCTCCCAGGAGCTTCACAGAAATAGGATGTGTACTCTGTGTTAGGAAAACTTAATAAGAACTTCTCTTCTTGTATAATACAGTGATGAAGAGGGGTTATTTGTTATCACGGAGAAGAAATTTCTGCTGACCTGCAGCTGGATGCTGCAGTTCACTGGTTTGAGGGGAACACATCACTGGTCACACCAGTGTCCTGTTCCTTTGGTGTCTCTGGCAGTCCCAGCTGCTGGTGCTGAATTCTGCTAATTGCAGCTCTGGAGCTTTGTGGGAAGGAATTATTTGGGGGAACTTGGAGCACAGTCTGCTAAAGGAGGAGCAGGTTTTGGTTAATGTGGCAGAACCCAAAAGGCTGGGGAGATCCTTCAGTGGTTGGGCTGTGGGGAGGCTTCAAGGGGAGCTCATCTTCTGTATGAATACAACTACCTTTGAGTCTCAATTAAATTGGGAACATAAGTTTCATTGAGATTCAACTCTCTTCAAAGCTAGATGCTTCAAATTACTTAAATTAGAAAGCACAACTATAATGTCATTTAAGTGGTTCATGCCCTGTCAGGCAAAATGCATAACAGTCTTAGACTAATGCTGAGTTAAGTGGTAACAGGCAACTAGTAAGTGTCACTAAACTGTGATCCAAACATTTGGCCAAGGCTGCTAGTTTTGAATTAATTTTATGTGATGAACCTGGTTATGTTGGAATGGAGCTGTTGGGCCCAGCCATGGCTGTACACTGGTGTGCATGAGAGCTGTCACATCCCTGCAAGCAAATGCACTCACAGCACCCCTGCTGAAGCCTGGAATCTGTGAATTGTGGACTCACTGGTGGTTTCCTGGCTGCCCAGTCAGTGAGCAGTGCTGTGCTGTGCTGGAGCTGATGTGATGTAAATGTCAGCCCCAAAGAGGGGCATTACACTGCAGGAAAACATTTGCTGCAATACCTGTGTCAAAGGCAGTGATGTGCCAGGCCTTATGGCAGTGTCTGGTGCACTTGCCAAAGATCTCTGCACTTGGAAAGGCTGTGGAGAGTGTGCCCTACTGGACAAAGTTGTGCTGTTCCATGGATTTTGCTTAGCTTTCCAAAATGACAATAGGGGTTTTATAAAAGAAAATATTTTCTGTAGAATAACTTTAAAGCTTATGCTGATTTTCAGAAATCTCACATTTATTGTGGTAAAAATAACTTCTCTAGGTTAGTGACAGTAGAGTTGAATTCCATGGAAAACTAAAGTCATTGTTTGACATGGTAGGATTCCTGCAGAAATGGCAGAAGCATTCACTGTTCACTGGATGTTTACATAATTATTAGATTAGTTTTGTAGATTCCACTCTAATGACACCTTTGTCTCCAAGATAATTATGATGCATGTTTTGTTCAAAGACTTGTTATTTACTTGTTCAGACCTAGAACTCTCTATTTTCTGGAAAATTGAGAAAGGAGGTTCCAGAACTAAACTTGCACTTCTCAAAAAAACATATAGTGATAGAATGATACCTATTTGAAAATACAGCCAGGAGATTTCCAGCCTTTGGGCAAAAGTCCTATGTCAGGTTTATTTCACTTATCAGTAAATGCACAAGTTACTTTAAAAATTGTTTGTGATAATGATACCATTTTCTACAGAGTAGTGTCAGAAATGAAGTTTTTTTAACAAGGTGTAACACTTCATTTAATGTATTCAGAGGGTTGCTGAAATTGCCAGTTATCCTGGAGTAACTGGAATTCATGTCTGAAAAAGAAAGATAACTGTTCTGTCCCCATTTTGTGGTGCATAATCAGAAAATCCTCCTTTGATTTTGGGGTCAGGAGGAGAAAAAGATAAGGAGGTCTGTCCTGAGTGTGGAAGTGTAATGTGACAGTCTGCAATGCAAGGGTAATAGTACTTTAGATTAGCCTCAGTTTGTGGGCTGGAGAAAATCTTGTGGGGTTTTCCTTGTTTGTTTCCTTGTGGTTTATTGTCAAAAAATGAAAATAATTCAAAACATATTTATTTCAGCAGGTGGATTCCAGAGCATAAATGCTTCCAGATGGGAAGATGTGTCCATTAGTGACCAGGCCTTCAAACAGGAGTGGGCTCAAGACAATTCCTGTTGTGATCATAGGTGAGTCCTCTCCTGCCAGCACTGCTGGGTTCTCCTGTGCTGTTGTTTCTTTGGAGTTGCTACCTTTAATTCTGTTCCACTTCCACATGTTCTCACTCAAGGCAGAAATGCCTGACTGCTGTTTCTGCATCCTTTTCAGACAGCCCGACTTCCAGTAACACTGAGAGACCTCTCAGAGTTGTGAGAAGTAAGGAACAAGATATTTTACAAATTAAAACACATACCTATTTTTAATGGTGAAATTGGTAACCTTTTGAGCATCAGTTCAACTCACCCTGCTTTTTCTCTGTTGGATATTCAGAAAGATTTGAAACCTTTTCAGTACAGATAGGTAATCAGTTTGCTGGGATTATCTGTAGTGCTTGAATTGAAGATAGGTTTGTGTGAGCTTTTCCACCATTATGTCTGTTTAGAAAGTACTCCAGATGCTGTTAAGCTTTCTTGAATTTTTTCACAGATTTCTTTTAAAACATGAGTGAGCTACGCTGATTTTGGACAGATTTAATAGACTGATAAAATGCAGTTTTAAAACCAGTTTAAAACCAGTTAAAAAATCCAGGTTATATAATAACTGTCTTCAACTAACTTCAAGAGGGATCTTGCAGTGTGAGGTGATTCTTGAGCAAAGTAATGATGTCAGAGCCTTCCCCTGTGACCAGCCATGAGCTGTGGAGGTGCTGGACCTTGCTCCTCTGAGCATGTGTCCCATGCCTTGCAGAGCTGGCTTCCCTCCTTATCTGTCACTGAATTCAAAGCCCCCAGGGAGCTGCTCCAAAGTCAGAGCGCTGCATCCATCACCCCTAATCCCTGCTAACAGCAGCTTTGACAAGGACACTACTGCCAGCAAGTTTTTATCTGAGAATGCCTTTGTGCTGCTCATTGTACAAGTCTCTAGGTTGGGAAGGAGGATATTTTGGTGCCTCCCTAGGGCACCTCTACAGGGAGCCAGGGTGGAGGTGCCCCTGAAGCCTCAGAAGCAGCACTGGGAAGAGCTGCACTCTGAGGAGGCTGTGGGGCTGAAGCAGCCCAGATGTTTCCCTGCAGCTGGACAACACAGCATGAAGGCTCCAGCCCCTTCCCCAGGCCCTGCTCCAGGAAGGCAGTGTGCTGCCTCAGCTCTGCTGGCAGCCTCATGGAAGCAGTTGCATTTTAAAAAATCTTGAGCCCCAGATGTTCTTGTGATCATCCATGTCAAACTTAGATGTGGTTCAGAATAAATCCTCTGAGTGTTGAGCGCTCAGGTGGTGAAGTTTGGCTTAGGTACCTCCTTGTACTTCCTAAAGCAAAGTGGTGACCTGAAATTGGTTATATTTTACTATAGCTGCAGTTTGGTTTGTTTTTAGTGTCTGCTGCTGTTGGTTTTGGCTAACTTTCCTGCAAGCGGAATATTCCAAACGCTGACCTGCAGCTGCTGGCTGGTGTCAGCACAGCAGCCTTTGTCCCCAGCTGTGACACGGGCTGCCTCTCACATAGCTCACTGTTGGCTTTACAGCCGTGACCTCACTTTTTTGGAATCCTCAAGGATCAGCCTTTGCTCCAGCCACCCTTGAGCACTGGCACTGTGTCAAGAGGCTGCTGTCACTTGGGCTCTCTCCCCTCCTCATCACTGTACTGTCGTGGATTTTGGGCAGCCAGACAGGCTGGCAGAGACACAGACGCTGTGAAATATTGAACATGCTGGAGAACAGCCATGTGCAAACTTTCCACAGGCTACTCTCACTGGGCTTTGGAGTCACACTGATCTAGTTTTTCCCCTGGCTGTTGGGTGGTCAGCAAAGGGGTTCAGCCATCCTGCAGCCTGTTCAGTGCTGTGTTCTGTGGGCTTGTCTTGGCATGGCAGAGAGACTTTCCTTAACACACTGCAGTACCACAGTAGGGCTGCTTCCTGTTTGAAAGTGTCCTCAAGACCCATTAGTCAAAGCTGTATTGCCAAATATCCCTGAAAAGATGGAATTTCCTCCTGAGAACAACTGGTTCCCCTTCACTTCAATAGCCACCATCTTTTCTGGATCTTGTATCCTGTGCACAGAACTACTCTGCAGTGGTGTGAAATCTGCTTCCAGGAGAGCTGAGGCCCCTGGTCAGCCTGTGATCAGCTTCTAAACCCCTAGTTTTAGAGAAATAACTCCATTCACCATCACCATGCTAGAGACTTCAAGCTTACTTAACCCGGTGTCTTTTCAGCAAGTCCTAAGGACCTTGCAATGCAAATTGGAGCAAGTGAAGTGAAGGGTGAAATGTCTTCCCCAACTCCATCCAATAAGTGCATTCTGGAACAGGAAACCCCTGTATCCATAGCAGTGTCATGTCTTTTGAATTGGTCTGCATATTAGAAACACTTCTCAAAGAGCTGCTCTATCTCCAGAAGCATAAACTCTTCTCAATTGTTTTTTTCAGGGAATGGACCTTCAGGAATCTGTCTCTCATATTTGCTGTCAGGTTACACCCCTTACTTCAAAAGATATGCTCTTCATCCTCATCCTATTCTTCAGAGAAAACTGGAAGAGGCACCAGAAGTCTCTGTTTTGGACCAGGTGTGTGTAAAGATAAACTATGACATCCCAGCAAAGCATCCCAGGGGTGTATCATGGGTGATTACCTTGTTTGGAGTTTCAAAGTACACAGACAGAATGAGCCTTAAGCAAATCACAAAGCATTTTGCTTTGTAATCCAGAGCTCCCTTGTCTGCAATGCCAGCATTGCTGCCAAGATCCTGGAGGCAGCCCTTGGGCAGGAACAGGTCTGTGTGCCAGTACATGAGCTGCCCAAGCCCACTGCTCAGAGGTGCTGGAGTGACAAGCAGTAAAAATGGAATGGAAGCAGTTTGCTGCCTGGCACTACATGCCCTTTGAGCATCTGCTCCTTCTCTCTGCAGGATCTGGAGTATCTGTCTGAAGGCTTGGAGGGACGATCCCACAGCCCCGTGGCTCTCCTGTTTGACACCCTGCAGCGGCCAGACACCGACTTTGATGGGACAGCAGAATCTGTGCTCAGCTGGTGGCATGAGCCTGACAGAGCCATCCCCCACCTGGTCCTTGGCAGAAACGCTCCTGGAGGGGCCTGGCATGTGAGTGAATTGGAGCCAGCTGGGGTCTGTGTGCTGTGTAATGGCCAAATGTGCTGTGTAATGGCCAAATGTGCTGACTGCAGAGAGAAAAGTTCCTCTAAAATCCCAATCAGTTGTGTTACATCTTATATGTAGAGACAAGTGAAAGTTTAAAAGGAAAATAAGCCTTTATATTCCCCATCTCTTGTTCTTTTTGGAGAGCATGGATGGTTTCATCCATGACAGCAGATCAGAGGAGATTACAGATTTAATCATCTGTGCCATATTGAAACATGGATAAGTTGTCTTTCAGTTTTTACATTAAAAAATTAAAGTAATTTTTCTTTGTTTCTTGTTCCAGTCTATAGAGGGCTCTATGTTTACCCTGAGCAAAGGGGAATGGATGGGACTCCCAGATCTCCCTTTCAAAGAATGGTTAAAGCAAAAGAAAAGGTGAGACATGCATGTGTGATCATCTGCAAACATCTGGAGATTTTTAGAGAACCTGGAATGGACTTCTTGAATGTAGCTACCCATCTGTTATGGATGATTTTAGTGAGAGAAAGAACACTCTCCTGCACCCCAAAGCCAGTCTATTTTATACTGAGTGATTCAGATAAAGTTGCAGTGCTGCTTGGAATGTGTCCTTCTCCACACCCACTGGGGAGATGAATCTGTGACCAAGAGTTCTGAGTAAAGCTTGAAATCCTGGTCACCTGGCTTCTGCTGCTGCCCCTGATGACAAGCACAATCAGTCCTGCTGCTTTGCATTCTCTGAGGTGCTGTGCATTCTCTCTTTACATGAGTCACAATTAATCTTAAGAAGTCCAGGTGTTAAAAATGGACTGGAAGCAAGATATTAGAGGAAGGCTTAAATAACCAGCCATGTTCTTGGGGTTGGGATTAATGCTACAGAAAGCTGCCTGTGTCCAACAGCTTCTGGACCTGACTGTTAACTCTCTATGTCAGGAATAACTTTGCTGAAGTCAGGGAAACTAGATCAGTCTTCTCTGTAGTGCCAGGGTAGATGGCTCTAGGATACATTGAGTGCAAGAGGGGACAAATTCCAGTCTCTTACTTAACTGCTGCTTGACCTTTGCTTTTCCTTTATTACAGAGGCCTCAAAAACAATAGAGCCACAGCAGAAGACATTGCTCAATATTACCAACACTATGTGGTGAAGAAAGGACTGCAGAAGAATTTCAGATGTGGCACTGTTGTGACCTCTGTGAGGAAAGTGAGTGCAGAGAGCATCTCCAACCACACCCAGAAAGATCTGCAGGAGGATAGTGACTCAATCTGGAGCTCTAATGAAAAAAGTGCAGAGGTCTTTCAGGTGGATGGATTTTTCAAAACTATGGAAGGTGTTAAAGAGACCTTCTCCATCTATGCAGAAAATGTGGTCCTGGCTACAGGAACATATGACAATCCTACCTGGCTTGGGGTCAAGGGAGAAAACCTTTCCTATGTCCACCACCAGCTGTCTGCCCTTGAAGAAGCAGTGAAGAATAACAGTGTTGGCATCATGACAGATCCAGTCTTGATTGTAGGTGCTGGTCTGACAGCTGCTGATGCCATTCTCTTTGCTCACCATTGCAATATTCCAGTAATCCACGTTTTTCGGAGACGAGTCACTGATCCTGGCCTTATTTTTAACCAGCTCCCCAAAACAATGTACCCTGAATACCACAAGGTACACCAGATGATGAAAGAACAGACAGCTGCCTGTGCAGGGCCCTATGAGCACTACATCAGCCTCCCTGAACATCACGTGCTCTCCTTTGGCAAGGACAAGAAATGCATCTTTCAAGACAAGAACGGCTGTCAGAAAGCTTATAAAATTTCCATGGCTCTTGTTCTAACTGGCTCAAACCCCAACCTCTCCTTTCTGCCAAATAATGGCACTGACTTGGCCCTGGACAGTGAGCAGCCAGTGAATCCCAAGAGGAATCCCATAGATGTTGATCCCTTCACCTATGAATGCACTCAGGAGAAAGGGCTCTATGCCCTGGGGCCTCTGGCAGGGGATAACTTTGTGCGCTTTGTGCAGGGAGGGGCTCTGGCTGCTGCCAGCTCTCTGCTAAAGAAAGCCAACAAAAATCCCCCCTAACAAAAATCCCCATCCCCGTTCTGCCTCTGTGAGGGCGGGTTAGATCTCCTTCCATCAAATCATCTGATCTGGGTGTCCTCAATTCTAAAGGCCATTCCTGGTATTCTTGAAGGTTATATGGAGAGCTAGTAAGTTCCTGCTGAGTTATTTGGGAAGATTAAGTGACCAAATACAGGGTGGGTTCCACACACAGCAGTATTTTCAGTTCCTGGGAATTCAGCTCCTTTTCTGCATACCTGTGCATGGTTACTGGGACTGAAGCTCATGCCTGGAAAAGCAAGGGCAAGACAGGAATTGCTCTTCTATCTAAAACCCTCCAGGTGACCGGACATTGGATTGAGGAATCAATGTTAATCATTTTCAGATAGCAGGCCCACAACACTGTGTCTGTTGCTGTCTTACAGTGTTTTGTCATGGAACAAAGTAAACTGACCTGGTTTTATGTGCTCCTGTGGTTTGGCTGTATGTCCTTGCTAGGCCAGAAATCGCTGCCAGGTGCTGCAGGTACCTCTGGCACATGGGGAGTACCCTGCCAGTAAAAACTGACATACAAGCACTCAAAACTGGATTGTTTCACTGACACCAGCAACAAGGAATATATTATTTCTTTTAACAAATCAAGAGATTCCTGTGATGGGTTCTTCTCCTTCCTGAGAAGAAATGGTATTGATTTGCAAATACTTGCTTTGCCATCTTGCAGCTTCCTGCTTTCTGAATCCTAAACCTGTGGTAGCCAAACTCTTGGCAGCTGCTGTAGAGACAGGCAGAACTAAAGGGGAGCTGCAGGTCCATCCTGGAATGCCCACATACTGTATGGGGCTCCTGCTGCATAGAGGACTCTGGAAAGGTGCAATATGTTATATACTGGGTGAATTACTAATGTATTATGTTTTTTAAAAAAAATATTATTTGTATAAGAGGGGAAATGGCACAGTCACTTTTTGGTAGCTTTATGCTATATATATAAAACTTTTTATACTGTTTTTCTAAAAGATTTTTATTGGCACAATATTTTGTTACAGTCTGTTCTGAATCAGCTGGGGTGGATGGCAATGGTGCCTAATGTTGTAAGCAGCATTCTCAACAGACCTACAGGGGCTTTCATGCCTCTCACAGGAAAAATTTCTGTCATAGCTAATTTAATTTGGTGTAAAAACAGACTCTGCTGCCTGTGCTGCACTGAAACTCACTGACATCAGAAGGCCCTGAAAAACTGGCTGGGACAAGACATCTGTAAATGAATTGGCCTGGAGTTGGGATGTGAGAGGGGCTTGTCTCTGAATTACTGTATCACTTGAATAATTTCTCTGACTGACTACTCTTGTATGAAACTTTTCAATAAAGTGATTTCAGATTTACCTTGTGTTTGTTTTACCTCTGAATCTCTGACCCAGAGAGGACCTAATGAACTGTTCATCACCATCATCTTCCTGGTGAGTACCAGGGCATGGTTTGTGCCTGCTAAATCCTCCATCACTCTGTTCCCTAGGAGGACCCTACTGTGAAATTTCTCTATTTATCTTTGTCTCTCCAGTAGGATGAAGAACCCTTGTGAGGTGCTGTGCCTGCCTCTTGTGAGGCTGAGAGTGCCAAACCAGGTTATTTGCCAAGCTTGTTCTTGCCTGGGGGATCTTGGATCTCTTTTCTGTTCACCTGCTCTCTCCTCCTGTCTGCAAAATAGCCCCAGATCACAGCCTAGGCCAGTAAATCAGCTGGGACAGCCTAGATCAGAAGGTGACAGTTTAGATTTGAAGGTGTCTGGTCCAACCCCACTCAAGTTAGGAGTTGCTCAGTTAGACCTGGTTGCTCTGTGCCTTGTTGGGGAAAGCTTTGACTATTTCCAGGACACAGATTGCACTATCAACATTTGATTGCCCCATTCAACATTTTTCCACCTTTGTTGTCCAGAATTGTAGGACATTTTCCTAACTAGCTGAATTGTCCCTATTGCAGCTTAACTACTGCCTCTAGGTTTGGTGGTTTTGGATTATTTTCACTGCACAGCTCTGAGAGGAGTGGTTCAATGTGTAAAAATATCGATATTCACTCTTCTCTGCAGGCTGAGACTGAAGTGCCCTCAGTATTTTGTGAACACAGGAGAGTGGAGGGAATGAGTTTCCTGGTCTGTGTCCTTGCTCAGTGGCCAGAGGGGTGGCAGTGTCCCCAGGACTCTCTTTGGCAGCATTTCTCTACATGAGCTGGTACTTTCCCCTGATTTTCTTATCCTGGCAATGTGAGCATTCCAAAGGAGGGATAATGTGCTTCTGTGATCTGCTGCAGCTAACCTTTGCTAAAAAAAAGTTCAGTGATCAGTGCTCACCTCTCTGAAAATGCTGATTTTGGCTACATCTTCCTGTCTCCAAAGCAAATGAGGAGGAGAACAAAAGCCAAAGAGCATTTAAAATAACCAAGGGGCATTGGCATGTGCTGGGAATGAGGTCACAAGATTGATGTCAAGTGAAATGCTGCCCTTCCCATGGCTGAGATCAAAGTCACAGTGCTCATGCTGATCATTCCTGCATCCCATATTGCATTATGCTGCACTAATTTGCCCTGCACAGGAGAGCTCCTAACTGGGTCAGCAGCCTGAGCCTGGCTGGGGGAGCTGAGGGTCTGAAATCACCTCCCTTCCTGCCCCAGAGGGACAAGCTAATTGCAGCGCCAGAAAGGGAGGGTTTTTCCACAATTGATGCTTAGAAAATATCCTACATTCTGCCCCCAAGGGGAGAATCTCAATAGCAGAATTGGTGGTTTAGTCATCAACTGCAGGTCCTCAGGGCAAGGCTGTGTGCTGCTTATCCAAGCTGTCATTCAGCTCTCTGTATCCAGGGAGGCAACTGTGAATTATTGTTCCAAAACAATCAGCTGTGAGATTCAACAGATACCAGCCTTGCTATGAGTGCAGTTCACCCAAGCATTGCAACCTTGACCTGCAGCATGTGCCGGCCAGGAATAAAACCAGGCTCCTCCTGGGCCTCTGCTCTGTCAGGGGACACCTAAATGCCTCCCCCATCTCCAGTGCTGCTGCTCAGGCCAGCCTGGAGCCTTCCCTGGGGAGGCAGCCGGGGGTTTGACATCTGAGACCACCCTGCCTCCGTCTGTCCCCTGCCAGCCATTCTGTGTCCCCTCCTGCTGCCACTGGGGAGCTCCCACAGCCACAGTGACCAGAGCAGGGCCCTCAGGGAGCCTCAAGCAGCTCCTGTTCAGCTCAGTTTGGGTAGGGTGGATTGGTTTTTTCATACAGAGCTCTGGCTGCAGCTAAGAAGTGATGCTCATCCCACCACAACGAGGGCTCCATGTCAGGGACTCATTTTCCCTTCTTCAGGGCTCCTCAGCAGAACAAGCTCCTGAGACCTGCTGGGACCTGCCAGGAACAATGCAAAATGATGCCTTCAGAACCCAAATGAACATTTGAAGTTTACCAAGAAGACAAAAAACAGAATTGTGGTTTTTTGATTTTACTGTGTTTGTGAGTCCTTGTGGTCATGGCTGATGTATTTTAATCACCTGTGGGTGTGGCAGAACTGAGTGTACAAGCCTGAACTCAGGTACATTCATTATGCAATTAAAATACAAAGTTACTGCTTCTGCTTTTTGCTTAGATGAAGGTCTTGTGAGATGTCAGAGCACGTTCAATGAGAGCTTTTGTTTCTTAAATGAAGGGAAGGGTGGCCTCTATGTAAAAGGAGACATCTTTTATGTATCACCTAAATTGAAATAATTTTAGTAAAATAGTCTTGGGAGCTCCTTTGACTGTTCAGCCTTCACTTTTTTGGCAGCACTTGTGTCTTTGAGCACAGGACTAAATCCAGCCACATCTTGGCCAGACCACTCTATTTAAAATCTCTACAGAGCACTATGATACATTGCAGATCCAATGATTGCCCAAGTCTTACTTTTAAAAGGGCCCTTGGGGAGCTGTCAGCCTGCTGCAGATGTAGTGGTTTAAATTAACCTGCTTTATTTGTGAAATACAGATATTTGTGGGCAGGCCAGCAGCCAGCACATCACTGCTGACCGACAGCCCCTGGGGTCAGGCTAAGCTGCCTGTGACACTTGGGGAGTGGATGCTGTGGGACAGTCTTCTAGCAGAGGAGGTTTCAAGGTGGAACAAACCCTGGAGGCTCCAGGGAAAAATATCTGACTTCCTTCTGCTCCATATGGGTACCCACGTTACACAGCTGGGCTTAGGAAGAAGGAGATACAAATATATTGACTTACAGGAGCACAGCAGGCAGCCCTCATGAACTTTTTGCAAGGAAAGCAGAATGGGTTTTGTTTTCCAGGCCAATTTTTTCTGGTTGCATTCATTTCTTGGAAGCACTGTCAACAGTTCTGCTTTGTTTTACGTCGACGCCACAGCAAGCTGGGAAGAGGGGAAAGGAAGGGAATCCTGAGCCAGGCAGCAACCATGCACTGGCAGCGTGGCCCTGCTGCACAGCCAGCATCCCTGCCAGCTGGGAAAACTGCTCTGGAAGGTGACAGGGCTATTTACTTAGGATATTTACGCTGCAGGTGAATTTCCATAGCTCAGTCTCACTGGAACTGCCGGGGCTGGGAAAATGAGGGCAGGAGTGAGGTTATTAATTGTTGCAGTGTTGTGAGGGTTTTAGGAGAGGTGAGAGATGAGAATTGACTCTAAGTTTTCAGAAGGTTTATGTTATGTTATGTTATGTTATGTTATGTTATGTTATGTTATGTTATGTAATGTTATATACTAGAACTATACTAAAGAAAAAGAGACATCAGAAGGCTAGACAGGAATGATAATAAAAACCCATGACAGACTTGGGGAATCTGACACAGCTGGCTGTGATTAGGTATTAATTAAAAACAATTCACATGCTAGATAAACACTTTTCTAAATCACATTCCAGGGCTTGTGGGCAGAGACAGTTCCTGCTGATGACGAAGTGAGGATTTGGGGATTTTGTGTCGGGTAAATTTCCAAACCTGAGTTGTGCTTTTGTAACCCACTGAGGCTTTTGCCAGAGAGGCAAACTTTAACCAGAGGACAAGCAAAGGGCAGGATGGAATCATTCCTATAATGGCAAATAAATAGAAAATCAGGAGAGCTGTGTTTTTTTAGGTGACCACAGGCAGTTTTGGATCTAAAACATTCATTCTTTTGGAGAGCCAGCCCAGTGGAGCAAACCTCATTTACAACTTGGCATTAATTCCCGAGTTATCCAGCATTACGGTAACTCAGAGTCAACAGAGGTCTCAGAGGCACAGGGAGCTTTCAAAGCTAATAAACCAGCCAATAGATCTTTCTATTGAAAAAGCCAGGGAATTTCTATGCCAGAAAAAAAAAATCTTTGGTATTTTCCTGGGGTAATAAATGGACTTTTCATTTTAAACATTAAGGTCTAGCAAACCAAGCAAGTGACAAAGTGGTGGGATGCTGAGTGCAGATGCCCCCATGGCTGCAGTGCCCTGGTCCGTGCCAGGTTCATCCCATCCCTCATCCAGGCACCCTGCTTGGGAATCCAGGGACACAGGGCAGCTGGGAGGAACAGGAACACACACAGAGTGTCTTGAACATGGTGACACAGAGAGGGACGAGATCTGTCTTCCCCAGCTGCAATGGTGGCAAAAAAGATGGACAGGATGCACAAAGTTAATATAGCAGTGTTGTTTCTAAGCAAATCTGAATTGCTGGAAAGTTTATGCCATGTGAATCCATGTGAATCCCTCATGCTGCGCAGCTGAGTTTTCCTTTTTTAATTTTTTTTTCTATTTTTTTTCCCTCTGCTCTGGTTGCTGGGATGCCAGGGGTGGATTGGCTGTGTTATCAGACCACAGCCTGGGAACAGCAGCAGCACTGGCAGATGCTGACAAATTTCACAGCTGATGCTGCTGCACAGCTCCGAGGGTGGCACAAGCTGTGGGACATCCCACGGGGAGGAGGCAGTGACAGCCCTGCCCGGGCTGGCAGCCCTCACAGGGCACAGGGCAGGTGTGGGGCCTGCCTGGGCAGGCTCTGACTCTGCAAGGAGAAAATCCAAGGAAAGGGAAACTGGATCCACACGGGGAATCCACTGCTCAGCAGTTTTCCTGGTTGGGAAGGATGGTGTCAGCACAGCCAGGAGGGCAGAGCCAGCGCTGGGCTCTGCGATGAGAGCACGGTTTCAGGCTCAGATATTGCAATTGAAGCTTTCCCTGAGCCCTTTCCAGCATCTGTTTGCCAAACTCCCTTTGAAGTTGCTGGAGCAGCTTTCCTGTAAATGCTGCTCCTGTCACAGGACCTCTGCCCAGGAAATTGCAGTGATAATGAACAGTGAGAGCCAAGGGTGGCATTTCATGTGAATGAATTACAGTGATGGGCACTGACTGAAGTGCCCTACTTGCAAAAACATCCTTCGTGCCCCACATTTCACCTTCATGAAACTTGGGCAAGAAATTTCTCAGGAGGGTGAATAACTGGCATTGGTTCTGGTGGCTGGAGTGTAACTGGGGTGGCTTGGGGCAGCACATTAATGCATGCAGGAGGCAACCTCTGCAATACATTGACCTGATCTAACATGTAATAGCCAGAAGGTTTTCTCCTCTGAAAATCTTTAAAATCCTTCTTCTGTTTTACTTGGAGGGGAAAGCAAGACCTTTGGAAAATTTTCACTAAAGGCAGAGGCAGAAAGCAGCATTTAATCAGGGACTTACAGCAGAGCCTCAGGCATTGCAGTGAACTCTGTAACCTTTGGCATCTTAGGGTGGGTTCCTGGTCCCCTTTTGTGCTAATGCTCCATCTCAAGGCTGGGAGAAATTTCAGAATTGTGCTGCACCAGAAGTGGTTTCTTCCTCTGCATAGTTCTAGGTTTGATGTACAGATGTTTATAAGAAACAAAAGAGGTTCCCAGGCTCTGCTGTGGGGCTCTGCAGCAACCACTTGTACTGATTTATAGTGAAGATGACTGTCATCCTGAGGCTGATACAATTTCTTATTCCTGAAAATCTAAATATTAATTTAAATGTTTTTCAGGGAGCTGGAGAAGCAAGAGTCTGAGAAAAAAATCGAGTTATATAAACAAATATTCTCTGTCTGATGTAACACTCCAAATACCTCATCCACTGAGTAATCTGGATATGACATAACAGGGGAGCTGGATGAGAGCAGGCCAAGTGAGTTGTTCTCACCCTGAAACAAAGGAAAAGAAATCAAAGGGAGTTAGAATTGCCAGTCCCAGGCTTCCCTGTGACCTTCCTCGTGCTCTGTTACGTCCATTTCCACCAAAAATTTCCTCTTCCTTTAAACAATGTAGTGGACACAAGGGATAAAGGCTCATTGCAGAGGAACTGATGCAGCTCTGCTGGAGCAGATCCCCATTTGCAAGTGGAGCATGGGACACTTTCCCAGTGTCAGGTCAGGAAAACTGTGGGAATTTAAAAGCAATCCCACAGCTAAAACAATAAAGTCTGGCTGTGGTCGAGTGTCACCAGAGATGAACCAGCCCTTCTGTGTGGTTCCAACAGCCTGGGAGTGCTGCACTGGGAAGGGGAGCAGAAATGCCCAGGATAAAATGTTCATTCTCTCAGGGGCTGAATGTCTGATCCCCACTCTCTGTGGGGATGGAAGTTCCCAGCGGCCCCTGCTTGGTGAAAGAACTAATCTAAGCATTTTCAACACAGAATTAGAATTCCTCAGGTGTAACCCAGGTGTACCCCAGGTGTATCCCAGGTGTATCTCAGGTGTATCTCACCTGTATCCCAGGTGGGTTCCTGCTGCTGCCGTTCCTGTGGTTGGTGAACGTGGTGTGAGAGGAAATGAGGGGGGGGGGAATGGGAAAAATGAGGGAATTTGGGGAATGGGGAAAGGGAGAAAATAGGGGAATATGGGGGAATATGGGGGGAAAGGAAAAATGGGAAATGGGGAAAATGGGGGAAACAGGGGAAATGGGGGAAACAGAAAACAGGAAAATGGGGCAAATGGGGAAGATGGGAAAATGGGAAATGGGGGAAATGAGGGGAAAATGGGAAATGGGGGGGAAATGGGGGAAATGGGGAAATGGGGAAATGGGGGGAAAATGGGGGAAGTGGGAAAAATGGTGGAAATGGGGGAAATGGGAAAAATGGGGGAAGTGGGGAAAATGCGGGAAAATGCGGGAAAATGTAGGAAATGGGGGAAACAGGAAAACAGGGAAATGGGGAAAATGGGGAAATGGGGAGAATGGGAAAAATGGGAATTTGGGGGGAATTTTTTGTGGAATTTTTGGGAATTTTTGAGGAATTTTTTTTTATTTTTGGGGCAGATTTGGGAAATTTGTTTGGAATATTTTTTGAACTTTTGGGAGGTTGGGGAATTTTGGGGGAATTTTGGGGGAGTTTTAGGGAATTTTTGGGGAAATTTTGGGGGGATTTGGGGAATTTGGGGGGGTTGGGAATTTTCAAAGGATTTTGGGAATTTTTGGGAATTGGAGAGAGATTCTAGAGTGGGATTGGGGAAGATTTTGAGGGGTTTTGGAGGAATTTGGGGGAAAATTGGAGAGAATTTGGGGGACTTTTTAGGAATTTTTGAGGACTTTATGGAGGGGATTTGGGAATTTTGGGGGAAATTTTACGGGAATTTGAGGGAGTTTGAGAGGAATTTTCGGGGATTTGGGGGAATTTCTGTCTCTCACCTTTTGCCAGGGGCACTGAGCGAGGCCTCCCTGCAGGAAATTTGGGAATTTTGGGATCCAGGAGGGCAATTTTGAGATCCCCCCTCCTCAAATCCCAAATTTTTCGGGGTCTCCCCTTCCCAAAATTCAAAATTTTACACAAAATCCCTATTTTTTTAATGATTTCCCAACCCAAATCCGATTTTTCCTTGTTTTTTTTTCCTCCCAAAATCCCAAATTTTTGGTTTCCCAAATCCCAAATTTATGGGGGTTTCCATCCAAAAACCTCAAAGTTTTTGAGTTTCCCCTTCCAAAATCCCCAATTCTTGGAGTTTTACCTTTCACGACAGTCGTGCTTTACGGCCGGTTTTACGACAGTCGCGCTTTACGGCACCTTTTACGTCAGTCGTGCTTTACAGCCGTTTTTACAACAGTCGCGCTTTACGGCAGTATTTACAACAGTCGCGCTTTATGGCATTCCCCTTTTACGATGCGTTTTTCACAGGAGGGAACTGGGATGGACTTGGGTGGAGCTGGGGGGCCTAAATTGGGACTGGGAGTGACTGGGATGGTTGGGGAGGGTGAGAGGGAGCCTGAGGAAAATGAACTGTTTGAAGAGACTTCCTTGGGTTTGAGCTGGAGCATCAGAGCAGCTCTGCAGCTGCTGAAGGCTCTTCGGAGACTGCTTCCATGCACAGCTCTGCTGCTGCTGCTGGGGCAGAAACCTCACCTGGACATGGACTGCAATTTTCTTGCTCTCCTTTGGATGAGAAATGCTGCACATACATGGAGGTGGAGGAGTGATATTATTACAGGGAGCTGGGAAATTGTGTTGTTTTTAATTAAAGGTGGACATTTTCTAGGGATGCGTAACTGCCCTCCAGCAACACCATATGGCCCTTGGGTGAAGCTGATCCCTGCTGTGCTGTTAGTCAGGGAAGGGCGGATGTTTTGGGAAATAGCTGCTGGAAGGGCAGTGGTTCACTGACTAGGTGGGTTCAGAGAGGCCTTTGTGGAAAGCACAGGTGTCTTCAGCTGTTGCAAGCCTTATTTACACCAGGAACCCCTCAGTGCAGGGCACAGATGAGCAGCCTTGTGCTGAGTTGGGAAGCACAAGATGGTATTTATGGCTGCCTGCTTGCCCAGGGTGGGACTGCTGAGCCCCAACTCACCTCCCTACTTGACAGCAAATGTAAAGATGCTTATATTTCAGTGACAATTAAAGGCAATCCCTGTTTATTTGTGTAAGGAACAGCCCCAAATGCAGCCTCCTGGTAGTGCTTAATCCTCTGTCAAAGTTGGGCTCTGCCCATTCTTCTGAGCATTTTGTGGTTGATACTGGGCAAGGCTGCGACCCAAGCACAGGGTATTGGGAGGGCTGTTTGTGATGTTGGCATGTGAATCACCACAGGACTGGGCATGGACAGCCTGCAGTTCAGGAGGAGGATGGATACATGAGAGCATTGCATTGTCAAAAACCCATCCCCAAAAGTTTTTGAGAAAACCTCCCTTGGCAGTGCACTCAGAAACATATGGGTCTATTCTGTCAGTCAAAGCTTTGGTAATTTGCCTTAAAAATGGAGCATCCAATGCTTTTTTGCAGCCTGACAGGGGAGATGAGCACTGGTGTCTGCTCTGTGGGGTGTTGGAGGCAGCTCTGCTGTGATTGCCAGCACAACAGAATAAGTTCTAAAATAGGACTGAGGAAGGGGATGGGTCAATAACCCAGCAACACCCATGTAGCCATTTCACAAAACTACAGAATCACCACAAAATCCTTGAAGGGCTTGAATTGGAAGGGATCTTAAAGATCCTCTGGTACCAAAGCCCATCCTTGGGCAGCAACACCTTCCACTGGAGCAGTTTACTCAAATCCCATCAAACCTGGCCTTAAACACTTCCAGAGATGAGATATCCCCAGCTTCTCTGGGCAGCTTGTACCAGGCCTCTCCAGCCTCACAGGGAGAGTTTCTTCCTAGTGTCCACTCTAACCCTTCCCTCTGTCACTTGAAGCCATTCCCGCTCATCCTCTCACTCCAGGCCCTTGTCCAAAGTTCTTCTCCAACTCTTATCTCAGACGCTCTTTGGGAACTGGAAGGGGCTTTAAGGTCTCCCTGGAGCCTTCCCTTCTCCAGGCTGTGCAACCCCAGCTCTCTCAGTCTGTCTCCATGGCAGAGGTGCTCCTCTGTTGTCTCCTCTGCAGCAGCTCCCCATCCTTCTTGGGGACAGAGGGCCCCAGCTGGTTCCTGCAGTTTTGCGATCAAATGTCTCCAGCACCCATTGATAATTTATCTCCCTAAGCCCTGGATTTCCTAGCAACCAGATTAGCCCCAGCAACACACAGTGAGTGCATTGCTGGCCAGCCCAGCTTGGCCTCCTCAGGGCCCCACAGGTGCCTGGGTGTTCTCACCAGCCTTGGTGGCCTCTCCCATCCCACTGTACCCTCCCCAAGCCAACAATCCTCCAGCCTGCTGCTCCTTTGGGACCAAACACCCCTGCTCCTCTCAGAGGGGTTGTTGGGAGACTTTCGTCTCCCTACTGCAGTCAAAATGTTTATGTCCTTTGTGTTTACAATGGGCCATTAAGGTGTGCCCTGAAATGCTGTAAAACAAACAGCTCTGGTTTATTTTTTTACAAGTTTGGTACTAACAGCTGGGAATGCTCCACAGCCATAAAGGAGCATTAAGGAGCTCCACAGCCATAAAGGAGCCGTAAAGGACAGGTCAGGAGCCACTGAACTGATAGTCTGCCTGCTGGAATGGCTTTCAAATATAGAACAGGCTCCTGGAATCACTTGCTGTAATCCTGGAGGCAAAAGTGAAGCAGTAAATCTGCTGTGACTCAGAGGGATCACCTGGCAGAGAAACCTTCAGAAACATTACTGGAAGGGGACAGATTTATCCTTTTTGCCTGGTGGGAATCCTTCTAAAATTGGTCAGAAAAAAAGGGGAACCCAAATGAGGAGCCCAAACAGCCAATGGATGCAACCCTTAAGCATTGTGTTCTCTGCCACAAAAAAAAAAAAAAAAACAAAACACACAGAGAGAGATCCACATACTTAATCTCATTGCAATTTAAGTTTCTCTGTATCTGAAGCCCTGGAAGTAAGCTGCTGTTTAATAGAACCACTCCTCACAAATCTGAAATGACCCCTGGAGAAACCTGCTGGCAGATCTCTCAGCAGGGATCCTTGTGTCCTGGTGCCAGGCACCTGCCCAGTGCTCACACTGCCTGCTCTCTCAGGAGAAATGGGCTTCCACCACATAGATCTTCCACCACCCATTCCTCTTCCTCAGCCGATTCTGAGGAAACCTGTGAAGAAATTTCTCCTTTTGAAACTGAGCTTTCTGCAATGAACTCAGGCAATGTGGGCGACCCAGGAGTCCTTTGCACTTACAAGTTCAGCATGGCTTCATTTAATATCTCTATTTCTGACATTTTCATGGGGAAAAGTTATAAATAGTTGGCTTCATATTTCTGCTAAATGTCTCATACAGCATCATCTCCTACAAAAAAAATATATGGTTTATTACCTGAAATGTACCTAATAGATGGCTTATTAGGTACACCTAATAGATGTACCTAGATGGTTTATAGGTACATAAACCTATAGATGTAGGTGTACCTATAGATGGTTTATTAGGTACACCTGGACTGGTGAAAGATCTGATAACTTTAGTATCACTTAAATTTGAGATTTGCTTTGGATCTTTTTCCTGTGTTCTTCCAGAAGTTGCAAAGTTGAAGCTACCTGGAGTTTAATTGCCACACTGTGTCTTGCCATGTGAAATCACTAAGGAGCAGAGAGAGGAAGGGTGAACGCCTTCAGATATCTCTCAATTGTGCTGTAAGAGGGTTTTCTTTGCAAATCTGTGCCTGGGAGCCCTGAGAAGCTGCTGCTGGGCTGAGGGCTGAGGGTTTGGCAGGTTGGGCTGGCAGCAGGGGCAGCCCAGGCTTTGCTCAGGGCATGTGCACAGAAATGGAGATGGTCTCTATCAGAGTAACTTGGATGTGGTGTTATGTAATTATCTGGCCCTGGACTGTACAGACATGTTTTCAGGGAAGGGATTTAGCTGCTATGACAACCCCAAAACACTGATCTGGGCTTGCAAAGGTGATAATGCTGTTGGGACAGGTTTTGCTGGGAAAAAAGTTTCAGGCTTCTGAAGGTGTGTTCAAACCCCAACTGAAAGGATCAAACCTGTGTGTGTGTGATTCGAGATGAAGCTGGAAGTAAGAAGGTCAGAGCTGGGGTTTTACATTTTGGTGAAAATATGACAGGTGGGATGAGGAGAACCAGTGGGTTCTCAGGGATGTTTGGATGTTGCACAGAGGCTTTGTGCAAGCAGGGCAGCACTGAGACAGGGGTAGCAAGCTAGTTAAAAATAGGTTTTCAGGGGATATTAAATTATTCACAAACTTACTATTCATTAAATTATTCATAAACAATTTTGTGCATAGCTGTGGATTTGTAAACTCCCAAAGAGAAAGAGGGGAAGACAACTAAAAAAACAAAAGTGATGTATTAATTAAAATCTCTTTAAAGAAATGTTTAAATAACATTATGCTGCAAGGACTGGTTGGAAATAGGATTGCAACCCTCCCTGAGGTGACCCTGTGTCTGTCCCACAGCAGCACAGCTCCCTCTCCTGACTGCAGAGCTCAGCATCCCCAAGATGAGGGGTTATTGTTCTGACTGAGAACAGGTTCATTTCTGCAGTGTAAATGTCCTTTAAAGCATAAAAAGATCCATCCCTGCCTGTGGGGATGTGCTAGATACAGACATCTTAAATCTGTAATTATTGCAGGTTCTCTGTTGGAGTATGGCCCAGTGGGACCTTCCCTATCTCCAACTGTCTTCTCCAATTCTCATTTAAAGCAAATGTCTGTTTTCCAGAGTGAGGGCTGCTGCCTGAGGAGGGGATGGTGGCTAGGAGCAGCTGGCAGCCCCTCGGTGTGATGAGTTTCTGATCTGGGCCACAGCACGAGGCCGGGCTCAGCTGGTGCCTGCCCTGCCATCCCATGGGATCACTGCTGCCATCCCATGGGATCACTGCTGCCATCCCATGGGATCACTGCTGCCAGCCCGTGTCCCAGGGCTGTGCAGGGACACCAGCAGGGCAGGGACCATGCAAACACAGTGCCCAAACTGCTGCTGCACCCATATGTCAGTCTGCAATGCTCCAACCTTTTGTCCCTGTGAGATTGTTTTGACATCATGATTGTCCACCTTCCTCAGCTGTCAGCAGCTCAGATTATCCTCAGAGATTTGATATTTCTGCTTGTACAAGGGCCTGACAAGCCCTGTTTGTGTTGCCCAAGCAGCTTTAATTCCCCAGCTTGTCTGTGGATAGCTTTGGACAGGAGCATTCCCTTTGCAAACAGGGTTGGTTTCTCACACTGCAAACTGTGCTCAGCTCCATCCCCAGGTGCAGCAGGCAGGTGGGAGGCTGGGTCTGTGCCAGGCTTTGAGAATGTCTCAGAGCTGCCAGAGGAATAGAAAGCTGGGCACTGAGCAGATGAACACACAGCTGTCCCGTGCCCGTCAGCTGTGCTGTGCTCCCTCAGTGCCATGGGAGCTGTGGGTGTCAGAGCCCAGAATCACCCAGAGCTGCCCAGACTGGGGGGCCATGGGAGCTGTGCCAAGCAGGGGCACTGCCAGGCTGCTGGGGAGCTCCAGCTCAGAGAAAAACCCCAGCTGAGACCCATGTCATACCCTCCTGCTGGGATCCATTCTCCAGAGCACTGCTGGCACTGGCCCATGGGGACTTCTCATTGCTGTGAGGGGATGAGCCACCAAAAACCCAGACTCTGCTGCAGCCCAGAGCCTCCCTGCAGCCTCAGCAGCAGGCACTAGAGGTCCTTGCATGCCATGCTGTAGATGTGCAGCCTCTGGAGCTGCACGGGCTGCTGGCAGGACATTTCCTCGAGGGTGACAACCACTGGATGAAGGTGACCCTTCTCCAGCTCTGGCTTTATGGCACAGAAGGGAAGTTATGGAGGAAAGGCACTTTCTTCACTGCCATCTTCGTGCTCCCCTGGGAATGCTGGATCAGGGGCTGCCTTGCTTTTGGGCATCATTTTCCATGACATCCCAGCAAGCTGTCATCCATAAGCATCCCAGCACCTGCAGCTCAAAGTCACTTCTTGGTGATCCCATTAAATTATTTCAAGAGCAGCTCTTTGTTGTGGGAAATCGATATCTGCCTTGAGGGCTGTTGATGTCTCAGTGAAACCCATTAAATTACATGAGTTTGATCCCAAAGTGGCAAACACAGCAGCACTTTAAAATAGCTCCACAGCCAGGAAACCCAATAACATGCTCATGAAGTGATTTTGTCTGTTTGTGTGTCCAGCAGTGTCTCCCAAACTCTTGGTGAATAATTGTGGGAGCAGTGTAAGATATAAATAATTTCCCCAGGTCTGTCACTTTGAGGACAGCAAATAAGGACAAATAAAATGCTGGAGGAAAAATGAATGTGCCTGGTGCTTGGGCAGTAAGAGGCAGCACTGAGTGTGCTGCTAAACTGATGGTCTGCACCCGCAGACCAGCTCACAGCTGGAGCTGCAGTGAGTGTCCTTTGGAGAGCCCCTGGCAGATCCCTGTCCCTGGCTGTCACTGGGTTTGTTCTGAGTGTCATTTAGCACTCTGCAGTGGCAGTGACCTCCTGCAATGGGGATCCCTGAGATCCCTGGCCCTGGCTGTGACAGTGTTCACAGGGGTTCTTGGATGAGGGAAGAGATGAGGATCTGGCTCCATGTTTCAGAAGGCTTGATTTATTATTTTATAATATAGATTACATTAAAACTATACTAAAAGAATAGAAGAAAAGGTTTCATCAGAAGGCTAGCTAAGAATAGAAAGGAATGGCAACAAAGGTTTGTGTCTCCGACAGAGTCCAAGCCAGCTGACTGTGATTGCCCATTAATTAGACACAACTCTTTGAGACCAATCACAGATCCCCCTGTTGCATTCCACAGCAGCAGATAACCATTGTTTACGTTTTGTTCCTGAGGCTTCTCAGCTTCTCAGGAGGAAAAATCCTAAGGAAAGGATTTTCCATAAAAGATGTCTGCGACACCTGGCTGTCCCTGGGTTTGTCCCGAGTGCCATTTTCCACTCTGCAGTGGCAGTGATCCCCTGCCCTGGGGATCCGTCCAGGCTGTGGCCACCAGCAAGCCCCGGAGCCACGCAGAACTTCTGCTGCTGGCTGTCCCCTGAGGGCACATCACAGCCACCAGCAGCTGCTCCAGCTGTCCCCAGTGCCAGCAGAGCCTTTTCACACCCCAGCAGGGCAGGGCAGGGCAGGGGGTCCCGCTCCCACTCTGGTTTGTGTGAAGCAAGCCTGGCTGGTGGGTTCAGCCCCTCTGGGCACGGCTTTTGGGCCAACATCGCTCCTGTCCTGCGGTGCCAGCATCACTTGGAGGACAGAGAGCAATGCCTCAGGCAAAGGGATGCTCAAAGGGAAAGCTCTGTGTCCTTCTGAGCCCCCTCCAGGTGCTCACAGCTTTAGCCACAGGCTGAACATGTGAAGAATAAGAAATGTTTGTGGTTTACCTCTCTAAACTGTCCATCCCCCGAGGCAGCTCTTGGCCAGAGCCCTGCCTGTCCCCTGTGCCTTTCCCTGTGCCTTTCCCTTTGTCATTGTTCCTGCACTGGGAACCCCAGAGGGAGTCCTGCTTTCTTTGAAAGCTGTCAGATTCCACTTCCTGAGCACTAATTAACTGTGTTTATTGTCAGAAATAAACTGGGGAGATCTTCTTTCCTCCCACAAGTGCAGTCAGAGATGATATCTGCCAAGCAAAGAAGGAAATTACTTTAGAAATTAATTACAAAGGGTATAAGCAATGGGAAATGTGCCAGTCCCTCCCTCCCCACTCTTGTTATGAAGAAGCTTGATAGCTCTGATCTCAACACATTCTCAGACACATTTTGACTATTAAGAGTGCAAATAATCAGTTTTATGTTGTAATTGGGGAGGTCAGTTATGAAGAAGCAATATTTTATTTAGATGCCATAAATTAAACTTTTTTAAATTGGTGGTCATGTTCACACACAGGCTTAGGAGATGTGAAAGTTTGTAATTCTCCATTTCCATGTTTTCCATACTAATATATATGATCTGAAGTGAGGTATAGGGCACAAGAAACAAAAGGTAATTTTGGAAGGTCATCAGAAGTGGATTAGCTTGTTCCAGGGTCCTTAATAGTTCTGACATCAGTTGCATATTGAAGGGAAAAATATTTTAGTTTGCTTTACCTGAACACCATTATAAGTAATAAACATGCAAGAAAAACGTCGCTGTAGCTCTTCCCTACAAATCCACAATCACAACGTGCATTAAATCGGTGGCCTCTAATCAGGGTGTGTTAGTTTGGGTGTTAAATGTTCATTTCCTCAATTACCAAAACAACAGAGCCAGATAAACTCCCTTAATAGCCAACACCAAAACAGAATCAAGCACCACCCTCTGAAGTTATTTAGCAGCCATCAGCAGAAGGATTTGAACCACTGTTTGCCTACAGTCCTGCACCTCAGAATAGCTAAAAGACAATATTATTCAGGTTTGGAGGTTTCCACTGAATGGGGCAGGAGCTGAAGGCCATATCAGGAGCTCATGTGGAGGCTCCAGCCCAGGTGTCCTGAGCTGTACAGGCTGCCCAGCCCAGGCAGGAGCTGAGCTGCTCCTGAGAGGTGAACCCGACACTTCATGAGTGGTGAGGGGAAGCTGTGTCACCAAACCATGAGCTCTGCTCCCTCCAGCTTGCAGAGGGAAGGGGCTGTGTTGTGTTTTCAGGAGTTAGCACCCTGGGCTGTGCTGTGTTTCCAGGAGTTAACACACTGCGCATGGACACACTCCCCAGATCCTCTTCAGTTCAGACTGGGGTTACCATGGTGCTGTTGGCAGAGTGGCATTTTCAAGCTGGGATATACATTTTCTTACAGTGACCTGTTGATGCTGCATGATAACCAACATAAATTAACAGAGGGACTCAAGTGTCAGTTCTGCTTCCAGGCTGGGTGAGCAAGGCTGCTCTGCCAAATCCCCATCTCTGTGACAGGGTTGCCATTTCCTCTTCCTGCCACTGAACTGTTGCATTAACCCCAATCATCAGTACATATTAGTCAGTCATCTGTGACATTTTGCACCAGGCAAGGCTGCAGGTCCTGCCTGTTGGAAGTTTTTAATTAAATAAAGCTGCCTGCTGGGTGCAGAGGGACGGGGGGAGAAGGCAGAACTCAAAGGGGAGATGAAAGCCACTGCCTCTGCCCATGCCAGGCTGTGGGCAGGACTTCTGCTCCTCTTGGACCTTTCCTTCAGAGAGGCCTTTGTGTTTCAGATGGCCTCTCATCTGGAATTACAGCACATGGTTTGTGCTCCTGCTCCAAGTCGTTCTGGAAAATACTGGCTGTAGCACCTGAATAGGCCCCGTATGAGAGCTGGCAGAGCAAACCTTGTCAGTGGGAGAAATAAACCTGTGCTGAGCTCCAAATGTACCAGGCAAAACACATTGTCAGGTCAAGGTCAGCCTTGAAACTGGACTGGCAATACTCTTCTTGGAGATCTCAGACTTCCTGAACCTGGAGCTGGGAGTGAGAGGGAAGAGATCTCTGACAGCCTTCAACAACCTTCCTGTCCAACTGATCCATCATTTATAACCCTGCAGATGTCTGGAACAAGGTGTGTGCCCGGCCAGCACAGCAGTGGGGAGGCTCAGTGTTAAATGTCAGGGTGGAGAAGGTGCAGCAGCAGCAGCTGCCTTTCCCTTTCCCTTTCCCATTCCCTTTCCCATTCTCATTCCCGTTCCCTTTCCCTTTCCCATTCCCTTTCCCTTTCCCATTCCCATTCCCTTTCCCATTCCCTTTCCCATTCCCTTTCCCTTTCCCTTTCCCATTCCCATTCCCATTCCCTTTCCCTTTCCCTTTCCCTTTCCCATTCCCTTTCCCTTTCCCATTCCCTTTCCCTTTCCCATTCCCATTCCCTTTCCCATTCCCATTCCCTTTCCCATTCCCCTGCTGGCAGGGCTGGAGCTCTGTGCCTGCAGCACAGCGTGAGAAGCAAAATGCCAGCAGGGCAGGGGCTGTGCTGCCCTTGGCCCTTCATGGCCTGACCATGCTGAGCCTCCAGAAGCTGTAATTAATTAATGCTTGCTGTTTTCCCTGGGATGCACTTTGCCTGCTGCTAACTGTGCTTTTTAGCTGCATTCTCTCCCTTCTCTCCTATTAATTGCTGTGCCACTCAGCATCTGCATTTTGGACAAAGCTTTCAGGGCAGCCAGTGGGCGCTGCTGGCCCTGCTCTCTCCACCTTTAATGAAATGCACTGAGTGTGCTGGGTGCCCACTTTTTCCTCAAAGAGAGACTTCAGCCTCACAGGAACTCAGGAATAGCCCTGAGTAACACAGCCCAGTACAAATGGTTGGCTTCTTCCTAATGTCTGAATGGCAGAATTTCTTTTTTTATCTTGATCTGTTTAGTAGGAAAAAGGAGCATTTTAATGCCACAGAGCTGGTTTTGACATAAGCAAGAGCTGTTTTTCACAAAAGCACAGAAATAGCCCCAAACTTCAAATCCAAGTAATGAATCTTCATAGCAAATAGAAAGGAAATTTCAAAGAACCTTATTTCTAAATTTATTCAGTCAATAGTTTTAATTAGCAAGCATTTATAGTAATCCTAACCTGGGTGTGATCAATACAGTCTGAAGCAGCCATTTAGTGGAGGGGTGTCTAAAGGAGAAAGAAGAATGTGAATAATCTGAGCATTGTACATGTACAGAAGAGCAGAGTAGCTCTGACCATGAGGGGCACAGGAGGTTGGCACCAGCTCATGGCAAGGAGGACAAGATGTGGCTTGGCTTGGCTGTGAGAGGTGATTGAGAACTGAGTGATGGGTGGGTTGGACACTGCTCTGAGCATCCCTGTGAAAGAGCACAGAGCCACTGAAGTGCTCCACAAGCCATCATAAACTCCTGAAATTCCTCTGTTTCCTCCATGAGTTTTGCATTGCTGGAGAAGGAAACCCTGACCGGCAAGAGCTTGGTGAAAGAGGGGCTCAGCCCTTGGGTGTCCTGACCTACTGCTGGGCTTCTCTGTGCCTCGTTTGATTAAGAGGCTTTTAAGAGCTTCCAGCTATTTTCCATGTACTCCAGCAGAAAGAACCGGGCTCCCACTCACTTTTCTTTGAGCAGCAGCTGAGAGGAAAATGCACATTCCCCACCTGTCACCTCAAACGCAGACAATTCACCCCAATTTACCTGCATAAAGATGGGGCATTGAAGAAGCAGCTAAATAATTCCTCCTTTAGGCTTTTCTGAGGGTCTGGGTCAGGGTGAACTGCAATGTGTAAGCTCTGTGGAAAGGAACCATTTACTGCTGTTTGTTTCACTGAAGGCAGTGGTTGGTGAGGCCCTTTGGAGTGATCCTGCTGCTGGAACAGGACTCTGTGTGGGAATTCTGCAATGCTTGCAGGGATGCTGGGTGTGCTGGCTCCTGTGACAGAGCTGCTCAAATCTGGCCCTGCTGGGTCCTGAAGTCCTCTAGAGCTGCCTCTGAGAGGGTCTGGCTGCTGCAGGTGGGAAAAGCCCTTTGGAGCCTGTGGCTACTCCAGAATTCCAGGGAAACCTCAGAGTTTCTGGGCCTGTGCTCCCCTGCTTTGGTGCCTTGCTGGGTGTGAACTCAAACTGGGAGCACCTCCTCAGGTGTGGAGTGGGAAATTAAATTGCCTAGTGCCATTGTGTCCAGAAGATTTATTGCCTCTACTGCAAGTCTAAATCCTGCTGATTTAGAGGCTGAAGCTGAGCACAGGAGTATCTCAAAGAAATACCCTCACAATACAGAATTACAGGGTTAGGAGTATTTTCCAGCTGGGCACTGTGGTTAGTGCTGTAGCCACAGATGCTGCAATCTGGAATCGCTGACCATTCATCGAATAGGGACTTTTTGGAGGAGGGATAGGGGTGCAGGGGCAAGTTTTATTTACTAGCAACAAATTCATTCTTTTCTGCCCTCGCAAAGAGCTGCTAAAATCTGCTGTGAATGAAGGGGAGATAACACGGATACAGTCTTTTCTCGACATAAAAACCCTAAAAAAGGCGCTTTATGTTGTAAGGGGGGCTGACCTCTGCCCACCCCAAAACTCCCCCGTTGCTCTCCGGGCAGCATCCCCGCGGACCCGCCCGCTGCCCAAAGAGCGGCGGTGGGAGGAGGAGGAGGAGGAGGGGAAGGAGGAGGAGGGGGAGTCCCGGCGGCGGCATGAGGCCGGGCTGAGCGATGTGCGAGCAGGCAGCGCGCTACTGCCGGGCCGGGGTGCAGAAGCTGCTGCGGAAGCCGGCGCCGGCGCTGCGCGGGCTGGACGGGCTGCTGCGCTGGGCGGCCGCCAGGATGGGCGACAAGGGCCTGGCCGACAGGGAGCTGCTGGCGCCGGGAGCCACCGCCGCCCAGAGGAAGGGCACCTCCGTCATCCTCGATGTGAGTGCTCCCTGCATGCCTGCATCCCGGCTCCTGCCCGCCCCTGGCAGCGGGAATGTTCCCCCGCTCCTGCCTCGGGATGTTCCCGCACCCTGGCTCCTGCCTTCCCTCAGGAACGGGGATGTTCCCGCAGCCCGGCTCCTGCCTCCCCTCGGTAGCGGGGATATTCCCCCGCTCCTGCGCTGCCCGGAGCCGCCCGGCTCGGCAGTCCCTGGGGCTGGGTGGGCGTGTGGGTCCCGCAGCCTCCTGCCCGTGTCCCGCAGCCGCTCGGATCGCGGTTGTTTCCCGGCTCCAGCCTCTCCCGGAGCAGCTGAGCGGGGTTTGCAGCCCGGCTCTCCGCTCACCTGGATCCTGCAGGGCGGGCGGCTCGGCAGCAGGGCTGTTCCCCGCATCCTCGGCCGGCTGGGATGGCATGGGATGGGTATGGGACGGGCAGGGGATGCTGCCCAGCTCCGGCATCTCCCGGGCTCGCTGGGTGTAGGGGTGCCCCGATTTAACAACTCCTTTCCAGATCGGTGCCGCTGGGCTGCCCAGGCTATGGGGCTGCAGCCCGGGTCCTGTCCCGGTGGGTGCTGCACGGCCCGGGCTGTCGGGCTGGCCCGGGTCCCCGTCCCCCTGCCCTGCGCTCCCTGGGACAGCTGGGAAAAGCTGCGCCTTGGTTCTGCGTGTGCTGGAGCGGGCTGGGCACGGGGTGCGGTGTGGGTACTGCGCTCCTCTCCTGAGCCCATAGCAGTTTTTACCGGATGGGCATGGAGATGTAGCTTGTGCCCTTCTCCTTGGCAGGACTCTGGACTCTCAGAGCTGGCTGGGCTTTGGGGTGCCCCGTTCAGTGCACCCTCTGGATGGGCTGGGTGTGGGTGTGCACCCCGCTTCTGCAGCCTTTTCCCAGGTCCTGCGTCTGAGGATGCACTGTAGGTGTTTAATCCTGGCTGGGGGGCTGGTGGGGATGTGCTCAGTGCCTCGATTGCTGTATTTATAGGCCTCCTGATTACGGAGCTACCGAGGCTGTTTGCACTTAAATGAATTGGGAGAGTGGGGTGGAATCAGCCGGAGTGCAAATGGTGTAATTACAGTCTTTCTGCAGCATCCAGTAATTAAACACATGGATCCTCTGTTTTGCTATCTCCTAGCTTAAAAAAAAATAAATTATAAAAGAAGTAATGAATGCAAAATAAACTACTGAAGCATTGGCTGTAGTAAAGGATAACTCATGCTCTCCTCAGAGATAGGATAGGCAGTAGTAGCTCATCAAGGCAAGCCCTTACACTCTGTAAATAATTTGCTGAACCCGTAGGCATTGGCGTGGGCTGGAGAGTCTGAAACTCTTCCTTTTCTGAGCACCCTGAGCTGGGAGGCGCTGAGGTCCCCTGAAGAACCATTGTCTCTAATTGCCACAAGCAGCTCAGAGAGCAGGATGGATGGGTGGGTGATGCTGCCCGTGCTGGGGCCGGCAGGTGGGCAGCTGCAGCCTGGGGGAGTGAGCTTCTGGGGAAACAAGTGCAACTCACACCCTTATTCTTTTAAATTAACTTGCTCAGGAGGGAGTTCCTGGGATTTTTTTTTTCTATATTTTTATTGTTTTGGCTTGTTTTGTTTTTTAATCTGTCCTGAAATTGCCAAAATCTTACAATAATTTGGAATCTGAGTTTCAGAGCACAAATGCAATTAGGAAGCAACATTAAATTTATCTAAGAGGTTTCTTGAGTTAGGAGTGTTTTGCCACCAAAATGGTATCTTATCCATTCAATTTTACTATCTTTAAGTGATTTTTTTTTCACTTTGAGCTTTGAGATTAGGAAAAGAGTAATGAACTTTCAGAATGGGAAACACAGTAGAGCATTGTATTATTTCAGTGGGAAGTACAATAGAGCTGGGCGTGCAGCTCCTGATCATTTTTCCCTTTCACAATGGTACTGGGAGCCCTTTCTCACCTGCTGAAAGTAGAAATGGATTCTGGAAATGTAAGATTTGAGAGCTTAGGGGGTTTTTTTCCCCTCTTCCTTAGAACTTGATTTTCTCCTTTTTCTCCAGGCACAATAGCAAAGGCAATTGAAGCTGTGGCTTCGCTGTAATGGGCTCTTCAAGTGCACTGCAGACCCCCCTTTCATACAAAGGGTTTCAACAGGGAACACCTATCTAGCTTAATTTTCACACATTAGCATGAAAGTAACAAGCATCCCACTGAACGCTCAGGGATGATAACCTGTTTTCCATTTAACTCCTTCACATTTTTGCTGATGGATGTGCTGGGGAAGCCGCAGTCCCAGCCATGCAGCAGAGCAGCTTCTCCATGGGGGAGGAAGAAGGAAAAGACCTGAAAGGTTTAATGTTTAACTAACAGGTTTCCATGAGCTATGTGGGCAGTTTCTTGGGGGCTGGAGGAGGAGGGGAAAGCTTGGGCTTGGTTATGAATTAGGTAAAATGGCTTTGACACTAATAGTACCTTAGTCACCACTTCTTCCTCTTCTGGCTTTCTTTTAATTCATCCATCCCCAGTGTTCTTGTTCTGACTCCTCCATGAGGGTGTCTGGTGTGTCAGAACAAACTTTCCTGGGCTCTTCCCACCGAAGAAACACAACTGTGCTGTCGTGGGACCAAACTGAGGCTGAGGAGGAACAAAACACAGCAAGGGGCTGAGATGTCTCCTGCCACCAGCCTGGCTACTGCCACTGGAGGATCAGTCTTAACTTTGGGCTGGCTTCTGTGCTTTCTTTTACTTTGCCTCAGGCCTTTTAGGTAAAGATTAAAAAAGGTTGAATAGTGTTTACTAGTTCAGCATGAATGAATGAATGGTCAGTTTTTACATTGGACAATTCATCATAAGGGGTTGAGATTGAGCCAGGGGTCTGTACCCATCCTGTGCCCACCCTCAGGTGCCTTCTCTGGGTCTGCTCCAGCTGCAGGAGCCCAAGGCTCAGGGCTGTGCAATGTGCAGCAGGAATTCCCACTCACAGCACAGGCTGTGGATGGACACAGGATATCTGGGGCTTCCTGCACCCACAGGGACAAACCCCCTGTATTAAACACTGTCACAGAGCTGCTCCAACCCACACGAGGAGATGGTGGCATTTCCAGTCAAGAACAAATCCTCAATGTCACAATGCTTGTGAAAAGGAGGATATGTTATGTGGGTGTATATTCTCTGTGAGGTTGTATTTGCTGAGTGTGAATGAGTGCACGTGCACACAGAGCTGAGGAGGATGGCCCTGGAGGCACAGGCCATGTCCAGGCAGGTGCTGCTCTCTCTGGGAGTGCCTCAGAGCTGGCTGATCTACTGCCCTTGCTCATCCCCTCCTGCCTTCCTGTCACTGCCAAAGCCTGAGCTGGCAGCAGAGGTGGGAACCCCAGAGCACCTGAGGCAGGTCAGTCACAGCAGCTGCAGATGCTCCATCTGGTTCACAGCTCATCTCCTGCTTGGCATCTAAAATGAGGATCAGCCTTGGTTATGAATGAGCATCCCCATGGCAGGACTGTGAGCCCCAAGCAGCACTGGTCTCTCTGCCTCCTTTCTTGCCAATGCATTGATTTTTGGCTTTATTTTAAACACTCCTGAAGAACACAGTTCCATTCATTTCAGATGAGACAAAGCTTTCTGTTTTATCTACCCTGTTGTTTGCTGAAAATTAATTTTGACCCTTATCTGATTTTTTTATTATTTGACAGAAAGATAATTTCAAATCCATCTCATTCTTACGGCTAGTCTTGCAACCTCACTTATGTGGCCAACTCTGGTTTGTGCTTCTTCAGCCCCATGGGATTGGGTGAGGTGTCTGGATAGAAAATACAGAGAATTTGGGTTGTGCCAATGGTCCATTTCCTAATGTACATCCAGAACTGCCATTTCCAGCCATTCTGTCAATGCCATGATTTCCAGGGCAGCCTTCAATAGCAAGGCTCTTTCAGCCACAAGAATCCCAGGAATCCCTTCTCACTCCTCTTCTGTTTTGACCTTTTTTCTTCTGTTTTCATTTTGCTTGTTGGGGTTTATTTCAAGGTTCATTCATTCCCCCTCCCTTGTCCTTGTTTACCTCCTCACTGTGAGTGAGCTGGGAGGGCTCTTTTCCTCCTCCTTTATCCTCCCTTTGTGAAATCCATGGTTTGACATCTTCCCTTGAGCTGTACCTGCAGGCACAGCTGGAGAGGAGGGCCAGGGCAGGCCAGGCTCTCTTCCTTCAGGGGCTGCTCACTGCCAGGTACAGAATCACACAGGAGAGCCCATCCCTTCTCCTCTGATCTCCAGCCTTTGCAAGTGGGTGCTTGAAATGCAGCTGAACAGAAAAGTAACTTCTAGTGCTGAACGTCAGCAGGTCAGAACATCAGCTGCAGCTCTCACCTCTCTCATGAAACTTTAATTTAGGACAGCCAGGTGAAGTCCAAAGAGAAGGTAAGAGTGAAAGCACAGCTTGGGACATGGTGTCAGCTGCTCTTCTCTTGGGGAGGAAGGGAAAAAGAAAAAGGATCTGCTTTGAAGTGGGAAAATGCCCAGAGACCTGGAGCTCTGCACAGCCTTGTTTTGTGGGGAGCCAGTGCAGATGGGACAGTATTTCTACACCAATGGCATATTCCTTACTGAAACACAAAATTAAACCTTTCTCCTTGCATGGGGAACACTCAACCTGGGGATGTCTAAGGACATAGTCTATAGTGACAAAGCTTCAGGTCATTATTTTCTCACATTTTCACCAGAAAGAGCAACAGAGAGGAGATTCCTACTGGTGCCTCAAATTTGAGAAATAAAGGCCATACCTGATACAAAACCTTGTCCCAACCCCTAAGGAAGTGTCAAGACTTGTAGGGAGAGGAACAGAAAGCCAGGACAGGAATGCAGGACCATAGTATGAGGATCAACAATATTTTTAGGTCTGTGTGGGTCTCTGGATGCCTTCTCATCCAGAGGCTTTCCTCATGCATGAGACGTGATTATGTTTGTCTTCTATTCTGCACCCAGATTATGATGGAAAACAGAATTTCAGCTCAGCTGCATTCTATTTTATATCAACATCTTATTAACCTGGTGAAGGGATTATAAACTCCACAAACCTTTAATAATTCTTGGGCTTCTTAGGGGAGTGCTATTGTGAATTTAATAAAATTCGTGAGAAACCCTTCATTAAGAAGCCTCCAGTGTGGCATGTTCTCATCCAGGAGCTTTGAGAAGGCAGATATAATGTTTAAATTTCAAACCATCATTTTTTTTCAAGTTTATTATTACCACCAGGGTTTTGAATTGCTTACTTCTGGCAGTTAAATATCTACAGTAGCCATTTGAGAGAATAGCAAAAACACACATTTAGAGAAAACCTATTGGAAATCTTGACAGAAGTTCTTTGCTTTAGAGAAAATAGTGTTTATATTCATCTAAACCACTGGTAAATGGGTTAAGTGAGCCACAGACAGCAAACTGAATGCACTGCCTGTATAAATCCTATGAAATGGGTTAATGCCCATATTGTGGGCATCCTGTGGGCTCACTGTGTGACTTAGCCTGTGTTTCAGGAGCTTTGCTTAACAGCTTCAAAGCCCAGCTGATGGGGGAGATGGTGGCTGTGGTACTTGGAGTGGATAATTCCTCATTTCCCATCCGAGATGCTGCAGTGCCCCCCGGTTGGGAACAGGGGGTGATGGAGCGGAAAGAGCATCCCTGGCCAGGCTGAGCCGGGGGACGGTCCCGGGCCACGTGCAGGCGCGGGGAGCCAATGGCTGCTGGGGGCCTGGCAGGACAGGGCACCTCTCCATCCATATTTCAGGGCCGAGTCTGAGTGCCTTTGCTGCTGGGAGGGGATGGAGCTGCTGTGGGCTGGATGGGCTCTGCAGCTCTGCCTTGGAATGACACAGCAGCCTCGCTGGTGTTCTTCTGGAGCTGTCATTGCCCCCAGCCACCTGGAGGCCTGGCACCATCATGGGTCTGCTCTCCGGCCCATAGGGAAGCTGTGAGGGGCTCTGGTTTCCATCCCCAGCTCTCACACCTTTCCCTTATGGAGTCTCACCACCTCCTTCCCACAGGGGAGCAACTAACCCAGGACCTGAGCAGAAGGTGTCTTTGGGCTGGGTGGGGGAGGGCACTCTGCTGAGCTAGAGCATAAATCCTGGGTCTTCACAGCAGCAGCATTTTGGCAGCACTGCCAAGCTATCACAGACTATATTACATCTTTATCAGGCTCCCGATGCTCATTCCAGTGCTCATACCTTGATGCAGTGTCTGCCTGTGCTGACAGATGACTTTGTCTTAAATTGTTTTTTCCCTCCAGGTGTCCCAGTTTTTATTTTTTTTTTATGTGTGCAAATTTTAGGTGCTTCAATTAAGTTGAAAGAATAAATCCTGCTCATTAGCAATAAAAGCCAAGCAGCTTGGTCCTGTGGAATAAACTTTGATAAGTAACACAGCTGATGTGATCTTTCATCAACACATCAACGTGTTCATTTACTTATAGTCATACTTTAGGGAGTATCTGAGAGAGTTAAAGCCCTAAAATATTCACTTAGTGCAGCTGGATATAAATACTTCAATTTCTAAACATTTCTTCCATTTCTTAATTTTTTTTTTCCTGTTGCTCCAAGTATTCCTTGCAAGGAGCAGAGCACTGCAGGTTGAGCCTTTCTCCTGCTTTAATTTACATATTTCCTATTGGTTTTGCCTCCCCATTCTCCCTCTGCCAGCTGTGCTTAGTGGGATGGTGATCTCCCCTGGGACCTTAGGACAGGCATTGCTTCTGGCTGTAATGCCTTGGTTTCAAAGCAGTGGGAAGAGCAACAGAAGGATGTGCTGATGAAACAAAAACCCTCAGAAATAACCAGCACCCAGGAAGAGAGCTGCCTCATCTGGAGGTGCTCGTGGGGAGTGAGGATTTGGGGTGTCCAAGCTGTGAAAAGAGGAATATTTCATGCAGTGGGCAGAGCACGCTGAGCACAGTGAGGGATGTGTGCCAAAGCCAGCAGCTTGCTGGGGCCCTGCTGGGGTTTATTCCTTCTTCCCATAGACAAGCCATGACTGGCTGGCCTTTCAAACCCCAAATTTAGCATCAATGAAATCTATAAGTGTGGAGAGAGGTTGGATTTTCCCTCCCAAACCTTCTAATTGCTCTTATAAAATGGAGGTCAGCACGAGAGGGGTTTTGCTGTGGTCCCAAGCTGTAATCCTTGCAGCAGTTTCTGTGGCTCCCAACACTTTGGTTTGGCTCAGGCAGAGGGGTTTTGCCTCTGCTCAAGTGCACCAGAAGGTCCTGCTTTGACTCTGCCCCAGGCTGCAGAGCCTCACAAGGACTTTGGACAAAAGAATGATTAATGTTCCTTAATTAAGCCATATTCAGTGAAATAGCATATTCTGCAATTCAATTTGTCTCTTGGGGTTCTTGTTTTGTGCAGCAATTTCTCTTCTGGTATTTTTTTTTTAATTTAATGGTTTTGTGACCCAGAAAATATGAGATTCTATTTTATGGCTGACTCTGATCTGTCTTGCTGGTGCTTTTATTCCCTCCTCAGGGAAATTTCTTTGTACAACTAAAATCTCTGTTCTTGCTCAAATTAATAGGGTCAGGCCTGAAGAGATGATGAGAATATTTTACCTTTTCTGCCCATATTAATTTTTTGGTAATCTATGGCCAACCTGTGCCAGTGTCCATTATTGGCAGGCACCTGTAATTTTCCAGCCTTTGCACAGGCCTTTTGCTATTAATTGCATTTTATTGGCAAGGTCAGCAGAGCAAAACAGCACAAGCCCTATAGAAGCAGATGAGGGATGTAATTTAGGGATGCAGAAGTCATGCAAAACACAGGCAGGATGGCAGCTCAGCTCTGCAGGGGTGACAAAGTAGAAGTTATGCAAAACAAAGATATTTGGCTTATTCAGAAGTGGAGGTTGAGGAACAGCCACCTACAAAGGACTCCAGATGTTGAAGATCCATGAGAGGATTTTTGTTAAGGGGTGTGACTGTGTAAAATTAAGTAATACATATACATCAAGTAAGGGGAGCTAGCTAATTAATGTGCAATCAGTGTGTGTGGCTAAAAACTCAATTAGAGCAAGAGCCCTCCAAGTGACCAGCTGATTTCAGTGTTAGGGAACAATTCCTCAGATGAGACTGGTGGAAAAAACTGCAGTTGTTTCTGTCCTCTTTCTCCCTGGCAAGTTCTATAGTGCTACACATTATTGCAATTTTTTTCCTTCTGAAATGGCCATTTGATTCCTCTCTGTGGGCTGCTCTCCACACTGTAGTTTTAAGTCTAAATATAATCTCCTTCCCACGCAGGAGACTTGCTTTAAAAAAAATGTTGTAAATAATTTTTTTTCGCAAGTGCAGAGCTGTGAAACTTGGTTTAAGAGATTGTATTGACTCCAGAGAAATTGTCTGGACTGACTGCACGGCTGTGGGAACTTTTTTTAATGTGTATTTTTCTGGTGTTGGATTCATGGTTTTAGCTTCCTTAAGTGAGGGAGGTGCTGGAAGTGCTGAAAGCATTTCCACCAGTTATTCCAGTTATTCCATCAGTATTTTGTGTTGCTCTGGGGGAAATGAGCTGAGTTTTGGGGAGGGTGAGCTCAGTAAAACCCTGAACTTGAGGGTTGGAGCACTTGAACCTGCCCTGTGTGTGGGGCTGAGCAAAGGGCTTCACCCCCAAGCTGGACAACACAGCTAACACATTTCTCTCTCTCTCTCTCTCTTTCAATTCTAGATTTTCAGAAGAGCTGACAAAAATGGTAAGTCTGTGCATTCATACTTCACATTTCTTGATTGGAATATTGTCAGTATTACTGTTTTTTCCTGATAGTAACATCCAAGTGTTTAAATGCTGCTCAGTTTGCTGGGTCTGACACTGATCCACTCAAAACATCAGAAAAGGTTTGGGGGTTTTTTTGGAAAAGATGTTCTAAGAGCAGAAGTGATCCTGGTATGCAGGTTGGCGTGCCAGAATCCACCAGATTAAGAGCAATTTCACAAAAACAACATAAAAATAAATCACAGGTAAGTGATAAATGAGGATCCACCCTTTAGTAAGCTTGAAGTAGCTTTGCAAAACAAACCTAACTTGGGAATATGAATAGTTTGGTTCCTGAAGGACTGGACCATACATCAAAGAGCAGCACACATTGTGCCTGTGGAAAGCTGAACACCTGCACTGAGCCCAGCCAAGTCCTTGCATTTGGAATAACCTGGATGAGTCTTCATTAAATGACTTGGAAAGGGAGAACTGGAAAGGTAACAAGCTTAAGGAAAGAAGAGTCAGTGGGCCCAATCCCAGGATCTTTCCACAGCCTGAAAAGCAGTTTTATTTTAGATAAAATCCCAAGAGTTAGTGTCTATTCTTTCCTTGTTGTAGAAGGAAATTGTAGAAGGAAATTAAATGTGCATCAGAACTCTGTGTGTTTGCAGAGGGACCTGTGGGAGGGTCGTGCAGAGGAGCACAGGGGAGAGTTTGGTTGTTCTCCTCCAGCTTTAAAAGGGAGATACCTGATTTCTGCTGGGGCTCATGGATGGGTATCCTCACTGCCCCTGGGTAAGGAGGTGCTGCCAGCTGGCTCAAAATAAGAATAAATGCCATGTAGCTGTGGGCACTTGGTAATGGCAACTGACAGAGTAATGAGATACTGAAGTTTGCTGCTTAGGAAAGCTGAGCAATTGTGTGATACAAGGAGAGTGAAGAGGAAAAAATGAGTTTATGCTCTTGGCATCAGACTGTCTGACTTCAGAGATGGTGCTGGGAGGTATTTGAACTGCCAAGGGTGAGAAGGTCAATTGTCCTGCCTCTCCTGACCCTCAGTGCAGGGAGAGTGGCTGGATCTCTTAAGGAAGGCCAGGTGCTCTCTGGTGAAGGAGCTTTCTCCATCTCTGCTCCCACTCTTGTTGCCTGCAGTGCCCAGGACCTGCAGCTCCAGTGTTTGGGAGCACAGTGGGTGCTCTCCATGGCATCAATGCTGCCCTTCCCTTTTCATGGGCACAGCTGGCACAAAGCACCTGGAGCTGAGTGACACCTCTGTCCCCAGGCTGTCCCCTGCCAGGTGTCACTCTGGAGCAGGGGCTGTCACCCTGGGGCTGTCCCCTGAAGGACTGTGCATCCTCCAGGGGTTCTCCTCACATTTATTTAGATGCTGCTTTTTCCTTGGCACTTGCCAGCCTTGGTGACCAGTGTCACCAGCCATTCATATTTGATGAACTCTGGATAACAGAGTTTGCCAGTCGTTATAATTAGCTCAGTGTGTTCCTCTGCAGCCTTTTGGGCTCACAGCTCCCCACTGCCCCTCTCCAGCCTCCTGCAGCTCACAGCAGCTGCTGCAGGAGATGTGCAAGAATATTTCCATTGGTACAGCCTCTCTGAAAACTAGGGCTCAGAGGTTTCCAGAGCCAGAGGTAATATCTTTGTATTTCGTACCCCTGGGGATCTCTTTTTCACAATTTCTCTGTGACATTCTGGACTTTAATTTATTGATTTGTTGAAATTCAGCCTATTCATGGCTTTGCCTGTTACAGCTCCAAGGAACAGTGGAAGCATCAGCCTGCTGCTTTTATGTCTCACAGCAGGTGCTGTGCACAGCCCTCTGAGGAAAAACGAAAATCTCACACTTTTTATTTTTGTCAGAATCCCAGGATGGGGCCCTGAGCCCTGGACAGACTGTTAAAAACAGAAGTGCAGAGATTACCAAAATATTTTATTTCTGTGGTGTGCACAGAGCAGAGGTTCCTGTCTGGAACCCTCCCTGGCAGGGGCTTTGCTGTTCTGCTGAACCAGCTGAGATGGGTCATTATTCAGTGTGGGATGGGGGATGCTGGGGAGAGCCCCCTTGGCAGGGAGGGCTGGCAGCTTCACCCAGAGCTGGCACCCCTTGCTTTCCTCAGCTGTGCCAAAGCCACTCTCACAGACCTGTGCTGGAACGCTGCAGAAATAGGGCAGGGAAAAATCTGAACAAAACTTCAGCTCTTGACATCTGCTTTAACTACAACATCTCATTCAACTTTTTCCATGCAGAGATCAGAGGGTTAAAGGCTTACCTAAAAGACAAAGGAAAGGATTGTAAGATGAGTAGTCTCATTTAATGTGCAGTCAAGAGGTCATAAATTTGGAAATCTTTTCAACATCTTGATTTTTTTTTCCCCAGCTTGGTAAAAATGGCACATATTGTGATAAAGCAGAGTGGCTGGCTCAGGCACGGTAACTATGGAGCCTGATAGCTTGAATTTAAGAGCATCTTCCTCCTCCCCCTTTCTTCCAAACCTTCTCACATAAATTGTTAATTCATGTAAAACTGGATGTTCTTGCTGCAAGATGCTAAACCATGTTATTTCCCCTGCCATGTTCAGGTGCTTGTGTTTAGGTGATTTCATTCAGTGCCTACATGTACTAAAAGGCTGCTAATGAAGCAGCTCCTGCTTGTTAAAAAACATCCTGGTCTCCTGTTCCAGAGGAGTGAGATTCTGTCTATAATGTGAGCTAAGTTCTCAACCTTTTCCCCAGTGACAACATCAAGTAGTTTTGTAACTATCTACATGATAAACTCGAAAATGGTCTGCATGAGACACCTGGAAATGCTGAGCACATTGGAGATAACTGGATAAACTGACAAATGCTCTGAAAAAGGGAGAAGGGCTGGAGTGTAACCTGAGAGTGAATAACTCTGTTAGATCTAGTCATGCTTTGCAGGGGCATGGCTGTTAGTCATTCAAAATAATCTTTTTCTTTTGTGTAGGAGTGTTTTTCCTTTCTCCGCTAATAAATCCACCTACTGTCTTGTAATCCTCCCAGTCCCAGTAAACAATACTTAATCATTTAATTGGAATGTGCTGGGAAAAGGAAGCATCTTGTTTTAGGCTGGAGCAGCAGAGCTGCCAATCATCTCAGTTATCTACTGTGTACTTAATCCTCTCATTAGAAAGCTGCTAATCAATTAAATAGCCCAGGATCCTCTTTGAAAGATTAAAAGAGTTTCATTTTGGCAGAACAGTCTAACTGCTAACAATCCATTATAGATAAGCATCTTCCCAAAAACCGATGCTTTATCTGGAAATCTCCAGCTCACAGCAACTACCCAGCCCCCATGCCTGGAGTGTAACTAAATGCAAAGTGCAGCCAGCTTGAATCTGTGCTTTAGTTTGGTGGGGTTTGCTGTAATTATTAGTGCTTTGGTTTGGTGGGGTTTGCTGTAATTATTAGTGCTTTGGTTTGGTGGGGTTTGCTGTAACTATCAGATCCTGCTCATGGCAATGGGCACCTGTCTGACCCACCCACAGGTCTCCATTCCCAGGCAATGGAGCTTTAGGGGGTTTCCCTTCAACCTCTGCCCTGGAAGAGGAGAGAGGCAAAAGGAAATATGCCAAAACCTTGGTTATAAAACTCCTACAGAAAATGGCAGGAGGATTTGGCAGTGGCAGTATTGCACCTGACAGTGGCCAGTGATGGGTTAGTACTGTGGTTCAGTCAACTTGGCATCTTCCTTGTGATTCCTGTACCAAGCCCAAGCCCAAACTGTTCTGGTTCTCCCTTCAAATTATACCTAGAGAAGGATGGGAATGAAGCCATTCAGTGCACGCTGTCCTGATAACTCCTGTTATCAGAAATGAAATCCAATGAAGTGTGAAGAAATCCAGAGTACAAATGCTGAGAGGAGGTTTCAACTTTCAGTGGTCTGAATGATCAGCCGAGGGCCTGCAGAGGACGTAGCAGAGCTAATAAAGGAAAAAAGGGAAGCATGAATGAAGCAGGAATTGGTGTTTGGAAAGGGCTTCTTGGTGAAGAGCCATGAGGGCAATGGCATTGTGCCCATTCCTATCCCAGTAGGGCTTGTCCTTTAAATAGCTGCTCACAGATTTCTGTTAGTCACTTAAGGGCTCATTAAATGAGATTTATGCTGCTATTCTGTGTAAGGAAAGGTCTGCACATCCCAGTGCTACAAGTCTCATAGCAAATTGCACTACAAGCCATGGGGGCACACAGAGAGCTCCTGACAAGAAGGGAACACAAATGGCTTTGCATTTGCACATCAGCATCACCACAAAGTGGCCAGGGAGTCTGGCCAGCTGTGAGTGGGGCTGTGCCCTTGTGAGGAGAGGGAGCTCTGCTGCCTGCACAGAAACTGGCACTGCTGCTCTGCCTGGTGGCTTTGTGCCCGTGGTGCCACTGCTGACCCCTGGCTTGGGGACCTCGCAGGCTCCAAAAGCTGGAAAAAGGCAGAAAAACAAAACCAAGCAAATGAAAAGCCTCAGGCACTTCTCTCAGCCCCAGCTTGAGATGTTCAAGAGCTCAAGTTCTTCATAATGTTCAAGAAGGCATGTCCTAAGTGTCAGCTGAGTAGAAATCAGCCTTGTTAAACCAGCACAGAAAGGAAGAGAGTGAGGCTTCTCCCATGGATGGGATTTCTTGATGAAGGGATGGTGGTGGGAGAGCAGGGATTTTGATTCCCTCTAGTGAGCCTAAAGTAGGAAGAAATGTGTGTTTGTCTGTGGATGTGCCTAGAGTTCAAATTCACAAATGCAACCAGACACAGGGTACTGTGTAAATGCTTCCTTTTCTTCCTTTCACTCTGAATGCCTCTTGCTTATCTTGAATTATTAGTATGGAAATTGGGGTAAAATTGAGTGAAAATGCCTCTTCAGTTCTGCTAGTGTGGGATCACAGAGAAATTCACAGAGTCTGATGGAGAAAATGATCACTGGTGAGCAGATGACCCAAAGACCCCATTTTTAGCTTGGTAACTGTCCACAAGTTGTTTCTAAGACTTGAAATACTTCTCTTCCCCCATTTCCCCATGAATTTCAGGCCCTTTTAGAAGATACACTTGCACAGGACTTGCTGTAAGCAACTAGGACTTCTATAACCTGGCCTTCAAGGCATCTAAGGAGGAAAAATTAGGGCATTGTAACTTTGGGTGTTTTTATTGGATCTTAAAAAGATGCTAAGTTAGGCACTGATAACTCCATATATATAAAAATAATATCAGAATAAAAAGACCCTGAACACCTAATAAGCTTCTTGTTGCACACATAACACAGTGACAAGCCCTGTGGTGAATTGTGCTTTAACTGTGAGCCCTTGGGTGTTTTGCTGTTCCTGTTTTAATGGGTTATCACTCTTCAAAACCACTTATTTCTGGAGTCAGGTAATTACCTTCTGCATGGCCACTGCTTCTCATGTGCTGGGAAAACCTTCAGCTATTCCTATCCTGCTGGTGCATCTAAATTAAGTCATTAGTTCTCAGTGAGAATATTTATAATTCTTGCATAACAAAACCAGTATTAGCAGCCTCCCACATATAAGTAGAAAAATTCAGTGATGAATCAGGCTTTGTTACTATGGGTAAATCTGATAGGTCTTCCATGACCAGATGACCAGTCTGAATGTATTTATCTTTGTCTTTTGAGCAAATAAGAAAAGATTTGCATTTAGATAGTCTAGATTTCATGTGATGATCAAAAAGCACTTTTTGTAAGGCTGTGCAGTCACCTTTATTTACAAGGAGAAAGTTTGAATTTGTTTTCAGTTATTTGGACTCCTGTATCATCCCCAAGGTCTCTCAGTTATGCTTCCAAGTCCTTGCAAAGCTCACAGCACATGATTTGGGAGGGAGGACATCTGCTTGAATTGGGACATGCTGTTCCCAAAATAATAAACAAACCTATCCACCAGATGATGAATTTTGAGATAATTGTGAAAGGTGGCTGCTGGCCACGCTCTACAGGCTGTCATTAGATGTGTCCAGTACTTCTATCCACCCTTCATCACTGTGAACCTAGGAAAGGATTCTGTGATTTGATTTTCATCATTCACTGGCATGAAAAAGCACTTCCCAGCTGCTCCTGCCCTTTCAGGGCTGCCTTTTTCATTCTTCAAAGATTTGAGGGTGTCTGCTGCATGCTGTGTGCAGCAGAAATGAAGAGCTGGGAGTTTTTTAGGATCTGTTTTTCTTCTAAATTCATTTCCTGTCAGTTGTTAGCAAATTCATGTTAGAATCAAGGGGTGGATTTTGTAGTGAGAGTCCTATGTATTGGATAAGTGTCCTATGTATTGGATAGGTGGGTCCTGTTGCTCTGGATGAGCTACAGCTGCGGGGTCCTTGGTTGGGCAGCAGCTGTAGCTCATGAAGGCAATGGATAAAAGGGGGTGGGTCCAGAGCCCAGAAGGAGCCCCTGTGAAGCCATGAGGAGCTGCACAGCAGAGAGGACCTGCATGGTACAAAACCAGCTATGAAGGTATGGACTTTAAGAATATAATAACAATAGTATGGGAATCGAGAAATATGAAATACAATACAATAGGATTTTTTTTTTTTTTCTGGATTACCTTAATTCTGCAGGGTAGACCTTGAATTGGGTGCACTGGGTTATGACTTTGTAAACAATTGCACCCTCATGTGAGTTATGCAGCAGCCTGGCTTTAATCAGGGCCCAAACGTGGCTTGCTAAGTGCCAGGTTTAAGCCAGAGAAGGTTTGAGCTGGGCAAGGTTTGGATTCAGCCCAGAACCCCCCAAGAACTCAAGGCAATGATGTGACAGCACAAAAACTTTAATTTCCACGACAGAAATGCCCATATTCCACCTACTTCTGCACAACATCAATTTATGGCCCAGTACTGTCCAAAATTGTAATTTCTGTTGTCCTGCTCCTGAAGCCTTTTCCTCCTGCTGGGAGAACAGGCAGCCAAAATAGAAAGAGCTGTGAGATCCTTCATTGCAGTGGGCAATGGGGGCACTGTTGGTCTCAGCGTGAGCACCGGGAGCAGGGAATGGCACTGGCGGGGTTATAACGAGCTGGGAATGCTCCTCTGTTAAAACAGAGTGCCACTGGCGTGCTGACACTTCAGCTGGTCTCTGGCAGCCCGAGCTCCTGACTGATCCTCTGCAGAGTGCCCTTTCCTCACTATTCAAGGTACTTGGCAGTGCAGGTGGCCATCTCCTGTGTCCTTGCCCTTTTGTTGTAAAACCTCAGCTAGAATATCAAACCTGACTTAAAGAAAAACTTAGAAAATCAGCTTTACTTGGTATTTGGCCTCCTTCAGGCATGCTTGCTGCCTGTGGTGCTTGCTGCCTTGTGCCTGTAGAATATATTCAGCCACATGTTGCTGCACTCCAGGGCTGTGCTGGCAGCTCCTGGCTGCCTTTTGTGCCCAGCACATCCCTTCCTGTGGCTGCTGAGCCTTTCTTTCCACCCTTTCTCAAAAATCCAGCTGCTGAGCAAAACCCATGGTAAAGCCATTAACTGCTGTAACCCTCAGGGCTTCCTGACATTTCTGCACCAGCAATAAATGGATTTGAACCTCAGAGTCAGTCAGACGCCAAGCACACAGGCTTTTACACTTGCATATTAGGCTTCACCTCAGCCTGTTAAAATCTCAGATGATGCTGCTGACCTGGAGGGTCACATTCCCCTGTGAGCACTGTCTGGGCAGAGTGTCAGCCCCTGGGCCACTGCTGACCTGTGCTCTCTGTGCTCAGATGTGGGGGAGCAGACTGGAGCAGAGCTTTTGCATTGGAAACCCCCACCAGCCTGCCCCACGGGTGGATTTCCAGTCTGATCCATCAGCTGAGCCTTCCTGCTGCCTGTGTTTGTCCCTGTCTGAGACTGAAACCTGCCTGCCCACCCTGCTCCCTGTGCTCAGTGAGTGCTGACCTGGCAGGGCAGGGAGATGCTCATGCTGGGGCTCTGCCCCACGGCTGGACAGAGCCCAAATGTGGGAAGGACAGCTGTGCTCAGCCTCTGGGGTGTGTGCTCAGAGTCTGTGCATTTTCACAGACAATGCTCTTTCTCTGCTCCATCCACCCTCTCCCTCAGCTCCTCCTTTCAATTCCTTCAGTACAGAGGGCTGGAGACAAACAGTAGCTGTGAGTGCCCCCAAGATGAGCAGGGATTGGGCTTTATCCTGGCAATTTGGGGCTGAGAGGAGCAGGGATTGTGCTCTAGCCTGGCAGTTTGGGGCTGAGAGGAGCAGGGAGGGTTATGGAGCAGGGGTTTGGCTTTATCCTGGCAATTTGGGGCTGAGTCTCTGATCCCCAGGGCAGCATTTCCTTCAGCTTTGAAGCACTCTGAGTAGGGTCTGACACGCAGTGCAACCCAAAGGAGATGGAGTTTATTTTCTTCTTCTCTTTGTGGATTGGGAGATGTGGGTTTTCTTCTGCAAGCCTCATTAGAAGCTTCAGCTGGACAGGAATAAAGGGGATATATCATTGCAGGAGATTTAATGGCCATGTTGGGGAGAGTGGGAATAAAGGATTGTTGTTTACCAAGGAGACTTTGAAAAGTGCTCAATTAGCTGAGAGGATTTTTAAAGATGTTTCTTTCCAGAGCCAAAGTTGAGAGGTTTAACTGGGGGCTGCAGAGCAAATGTGTGCACATGGCACAAGGACAGCCAGCAAAGGGCATGACAAAAACTCTTGTGGAGTTATTACCTTGTAAACCCAACCCCAAAAATGTAACCTTTATTGATAGTGCCTTAAAAGTGGTGGTTCTTGCCCTGGTTTTTCTGGAGCATGAGGATTGTTGACCTGGAGTGGCATGGCTGTAGGTATCCTGATAGCAATTTCAGTTGTAATATTATATTAATGTATTTAAATGATATTAATGTGTGTAAATATTATATTAATGTACTTTCCTTGTCGATGGGAACCTGCCCTGACATCTCATCTGAGTTCATGACCCAAGGCCTGAGCTGATTCCAGCTCCTTGTCTGGGCCAGGCGCTGGGAACGTGCCTCTGGCTCAGGTCAGTGGTAGCAAACCTCAGAGGGGAGAAAAGGGCCAGGGACTCGAGAGGGGCACCCTCCAGAGGGGACAGCCACCAGCTCTGTGGCTCTGTGAGGCTGGGCTGCACCAGGAGCAGCTGGTGCCCGGGCAGGGACAAACCAGTGCAGGTTTGGTGGGGAATGGGGCACTTCTCCTGCCACAGGGAAGCCAGGAAATGTGGGGATGAGATGTAGCCGTGAGTGCTGGCTCCTGTTTCAGGAGAAGAGGGAATCTGCAGGAAGGTCTGCTCTGCATGGAAATGGCTGCACAAGGGAAAGGGAAGGCTCTGGTTAGAGTGGCAAGTCAGGGAAGTGATGGGCATTGAGGATTTAACAATTTTTTATCTGTCTCATTAATATCTCATCTTGCTTTTCAAAGTAGATACAGCAAATTGATATTTATTCTGCTAATGCTGGGGGTTTTTGTTTTCTTGGGTTTTGGTTTCGTGGGGGTTTTTTGTTTGGTTTTTTTTTTATTTACAGGTACACAATTTTAAAGTGCTTGGACAGGATTTTTGCAGCTCGACTGGATATAGTATCCTGGCAGATTAAATATGTGCCATAACTGAGATTGAAAAGGGCCTGGTTTTGTCCTGCAGCCTTGGGGGGAGTGTCAGTGCCACGCTTCCCAAGCTGCATGCAAAGGCACGGAGGGGCTGTGAGATGACTTCCTGCAAAGGTTCAATTTGTGCTCAGGGAATCTCCCTTGGGAGGGCTGGTGCACCACTCTGCCTCTGGTGCAGAGCTGCTCCAATCTGGGTGTTTTACCCTGATTTCCCTGGGGCAGTTTGTGTGTCCCAGTGTGTGCTGAGGAGTGCCAGCATGCTGCAGAGTGACAGTGCACACCCAGGTGGAGGTGAGGAGTGTGGGGACTCCTTAAAATGCCTTTGCCACCCCCACAGGCTTCTTCTGTGACCCCCAGCTCAGGTTATTTCTCTTGCCACAACGCCCGAATCTCACTGAGAGCTTCTATTGCTGCTTCTCTTCCTCAGGAGCACAGCTATCCCGTGTTTGCCTTTAATCCCCGGGGAAGGGGAGCAGATCTTTAGTGGAGGAGAAGCCCTCCTTTGCCTCTCTGCCTGCATGCTCTCCTCTGCTCTTGTTGCTGTGGGAACAAGGGACAGAGCACTGGGCTCTGGCATCCTTTTTAATTAGGTATCTTCTGCAGATCAGCTGTATTTATTGAAGATTTTTTATTACAGCTATTAAAATTAAATAAGGCAAAAATTGAATCCAGAACAAATACACTGCTGCAAGTTATCCTCATAATGTGCCAGCAATTTTTGCCTGACAATTGTGAGAAAATATGTTCTGGCAGCCTGTGTTCAGACAATTGGCCAGGAACAGCTATAAATCCTGGGTATCTTTTTCTTCCTCCTATCTTTCTCACTCATTTAATGTACCAGATAACATACATAGATAACATACATGTGAGAGAAGGGTGTGTCATCATGGACCTGTTACTTTTCCAGCTGGCTGCTTTGCTGGCTTTCAAACATACTACACTTTGTTAAGCAAGGCTGCTTTTCCCTCCTCGCCTTTGTAGTACCAGCAGTTGCTTTCTTTTTTCCTTTATAAATCCCTCCCTGCCTTCTAAAAAAGCTTGAATTAATACTGGCAAAATGTTCAAGATTTATCAAAATCTCTACCAATGTATTCACATCAATGGGCTCTGCAGTGAATAATAATAATAATAATAATAGTAGTAGTAGTAGTAGTAATAATAGTCCTTCCTTGGCACCAGTACCATCTGCAGAGAGCAAATGTGCAGCACTCATTTAACCCCTGTGACATCCCCATGGGGTGGGATAAGAGGAAAGGAAGGACAGAGGGGCAGGAAGGGACCATGGATTAATTTGAAATTCTCTGCCTGGAAAGCTGAGTGGTAGGAAGGCACAGCTTGCCTGTCTGGTTTCAAACTGGAGACCAGAGGTGGGGAATGGGGAATGCAGGGCTGTCCCTGGGCTTTTTGAAGCTCAGGCCTTGGCTGCATGCAAACACAGCCACGTGCAGAATTGTCTGGTTATCCTTTTGTAGCTGGAGTGATCAATTAACACACTTGGTATGTGTCAAACAGTGGGGGAAAAAAAGTGTGTGCTATAAATGGAAGTCCTTGCATAAGACTGTAAAAACAAGATAAAATATTTATATTTTTCAAAGAAAGGAACTAAACTCGTTTCCTCTCTCCTGCATCCTGTAATCTAGTTGTAGGAAAAGAGCAGAGTTTAGATCTTGCAAAAGGTTTTCCTAAACTGGAAATCAGAGGGGGAAATTGTTTTCTAGCATTTAACTGGAGGTAGAATGAAATGAAAATAAGTTATAAAAGTGGGGCTGTCCGTAGCCAGGAATATTAAATCCTGTACCAAGAGCAGCCTGAGAGAATGAGGTGCTGAATGCTGAAATCCTGGGGAGATGAAGGGAAAGGAAAAACCAAGGGAAAAAAGGGGCAAGGAAAAACCAAGCTGTGGGAGACGCAGCCTGCAAAATTGGCTGGAGCAGGGCACAGAGCCTTAAAAACTTTTCAAACCCAATTGTTGCTTTCCAAATGAGGGGCCTGACATTTCAAAGGTCAGCAGGCAGGGAGAGGAGGCTGCTGTTCAGCAAATGCAACCTGACTATGCTGCACCTTGCCTGTCCTTCACCCAGGGCTGGGCTGCCTCATTGCCTGGGCACACAACCCCTGCAGATGCTCCCTGAAAAGGTGGATTTGCAATACCCAAATGAGGAGGGACAGCTGGTACTTCTCCCATTTCCCATTTCCCCTCCCTCTAGGGGGCTGAGAATGGGGCAAGTGGGCAAAAAAGGTGGATGGGATGTTGGGGCTGGATTTGCATGAAGGAGGTGCTCCCTCCCAGCTGGGTGAGCCCTCTGCAGACACAGCTCAGGCTGCTCACAGCAAACCCAGCTGGGGCTGGCTGCAGCTGAAGGGAAGATTTAGCAGGGCAAACAGATCCATGGTTTCTTCAGTATCAAGAGATCCTTAAACTCTGGATCACTGTGGCCACTTGCTCCCTTCCCCTGTGCTTCTCTGAGAGCCCCTTACCAACCTGAGCAAATGTATTCAGACAGCAAGTGACTGGAGAACCCAGGCACTGTGAAAGAAAGCAGTTTCTTGTATTCATAAATCAGTACAGAGCAGGACTGGGCCATTGCAGTGCAGCATGAGTAGGGTTTTTTTTTCCTTTTTACTGTCTGTCTTCTAGAATTTTAGTATTCAATTTTAAGCCTGCAGTAGGTATTTCTGTGCTGGGCTGCTAAACCTTTGAATTGCCAGCATGCTGAGCATTTTGATCCTTTTATAAAACAAGAATGAGGATTAAACGTTTCTCGCTGCCCAGCGATTGCAGCAGCACTGGGTGCACATTAACTGGGGCTGAGCTTGCATCAGGAGCTTGATCAGCATCAGGAGCCACCTTGTTGTGTAGCACAGCCAAAATCCTGTGGGATTTGGGCAGGGAGGAAACCACAGAGACCATTGTGAGCTTCTTTATCCCTGCAAAAGCACAGCAGTGTGCTCCATGGGGGAGACAGGCAAGATTTGGAATTAGCTGCTCTCCAACTAGGATGGACATTTGGAAACAGCAAATATTGTGTCATCTCACAAGGACAATGTCACCAAGCCCTCAGTCAGAAATGTCCCCTGACCGGGCACCACAGCATGGCCTGGCCCTCACCAGCCCCACTGGGTTTGCAAGGACTCTTTTGTTTCTTATTTCCTATGTCCTCTGTTTTTGTGTTTCACCCACGGCTTTGTGCACTGAACCAGTCCCAAAATCCAATCTGTGCTAACAGTCTGGGAAGGCAGGAAATTTTAGAAATTAAGAGCCTGCAGAGAGCTGTGCTCCTCCGAGGCTGTGAGGATGCTTCTCTGCTCTCTGGAAAGCTTTTTCATGGCAGGTTTGGCACTGACATGTGAGCTGGTAGTGCTGGGAGACAGAAAACCTCTCTGCAAACTGCTGCTTTGATGCAGCTCTCAGATGAGCCTTCTCCTGCACCAGGATGCTTCCTTCTTCAAATGGGCCCAATCTGTGCTAATAAATCACCTCCTCCACACGAGGAGGGTTTGATCAAACATCACAGGAGATGTCATCAAGGGCTAAACCTACCATTTTCTATTCCATTACCTAAGCTCATAATGCTCAATGTATCAAAGGGGAACAGATTTCCCTCAAGTGTTTCTATTGCCAAGCCAGGCAACCCACAGTGAGCTGTCCATGTGCAGAGTGGCTACTGAGTTTTCTTTCTTGGTTGCTGGGTTATCTTTACTCCTGCTGTAGTATTCTGTAGTGCCTCTGTACTCCTGAGCAGAACAGGGCAGGGCTGTGTTCCCAGTTTAGGGCTCCTCAGCTTTGGGGGAAGAAAACAGTGTTAGCAATTTGGATTTCCTATGAGTGTCTTGTACAGCATTTCCTGGCATGGCACTTCTGTGAATCTAGGTGCTCTTGGGTTCTGGTGGGAGGGTTTTTGGTGTTGTTTCTTTTTTTAAAAAACTATAAAGGATTCCAGTGATTTTCTTACCAGAGCCTGGGGACAGAGAAGAGAGCTCATTTGAGTGTGGTTTATCTTGGAAACTGGTAAGAATCACCCTAAGGGCTGGAGGCCCTGAGTGCCACTGCTCTCCTGTGTAAATTGGGTTCTGCCAAAAGCAGAAGGGTCGTGCTTCACCCTTGTGTCTGACAGCTTGTGTGTCCTGGCTTTCATGGGCCACATCCTCCTTTTTCTCCTCCTTCCCAGCTGGTTTCTCACACCAGCATCCACCACTTCCCCCCTCTGTGACAGTGTTCACAGGGGTCTGAGGATGAGGGGAGAGATGAGGATCTGACTCCATGTTTCAGAAGGCTTGATTTATTATTTTTATGATATATATTATATTAAAACTATACTAAAAGAATAGAAGAAAGGATTTCATCAGAAGGCTAGCTAAGAATAGAAAAAGAAACTATAACAAAGGCTTGTGGCTCAACTCTCTGTCTGAGCCAGCTGTGATTGGCCATTAATTGGAAACAACCACATGAGACCAATCACAGATCCCCCTGTTGCATTCCACAGCAGCAGATAATCATTGTTTACATGTTGTTCCTGAGGCTTCTCAGGAGGAAAAATCCTAAGGAGAGGATTTTTCAGAAAATATCATGGCTACACACCCTTCTGCTCTCCTGCCCTCACCTCTGTGCTCCCCGCTCAAACCCACCTTACACCTGGGTGATGCCCTGGGGAAGTTCTGCACCACAAGGTTCTGCAGAAGGCTCTGGAAGCCTCTCCCTGCCCTGCCCATGGGCCTCTCCCTGGGATCTGTGTGATCCAGGCTCTCAGCAGGGCTGGGAAGGGCTGTGTGCTGCTCCAGGCCTCGTGGCTGCAGCAGATGCTGCTGAGGTGGTGTGGAAAATTGTGAATTCAGCAAACACTAAGTAGCACACAGCATTAAAAATTCACAAAGACTCCTCTGAAACACAGTCTCCCAAAGAAGCATTTTGATGAGCTGCAGCAGGGCTGGGTGAGTGAGCAGGGAGACCCTTCCCCAGCACTGTGCTAGGAAACAGTCCCATGCACAGCTCACCCCAGTGGTTTGAGCATTTATGGTTCTCAATTTTCAATGAAAAACTGCAGCAGAGAGGTTTTTTCCCTCTTCCTTTCCTATTTAGGAACTCAGTGACCTGTTCAGGTTTGCTGTGGAAAAGTAAAAACTTGAGAGGCTGTTGTCAGTGTTCAGGGGAAGATATAAGGATTAAACTGAAACAAAACTCGAAATACTTTAGGTCTGGGATTTTCAAATGTTCCTTTGAAAGTTTTCTTTAAGAAGAAAAGCCAGATGACCTCATTTTTCCCTGGGGAAAAAAAAAAAAAAAAGAAACAAAAAAACCAAACAAACTTGTAGGCATTTTTCCAATGACTTTGTCCTTCAGATACCCTTTTTTTTTTTTTTTTTCCTCATCTTGGCTTTAGCCAGAGTAAAACAGGCTGGGCTGGATCACAGAGTGCCCGGGCAGGGCTGGGATGCTGAGCACCAGAGGAGCTGGGGGGAGATGCTGAGAGGGGCAGGGGCCAAGGGGCTTCATGACAGGGATCTTGGGTTGGTGGAGAAGTTTCCCTCTGCCTTTTGAGCTGGAACACAGGTTTCCCTCTGCCTTTTGAATCTGGAGCTGGCACACAAGTTTCCCTCTGCCGTTTGAGCTGGCACCAGGGGTTTTGGCAGCCTGTGCAGACCAGGCAGGGCAGAGCACAGCAGAGGCAGAGGGGGATGCTCGGCTGCCCGTGGGGATGCTCAGGTGCCCATGGGGATGCTCGGCTGCCCGTGGGGATGCTCAGCTGCCCGTGGGGATGCTCACCTCTCGGTGCCAGCCCTGACCTACTTGTGAAAGCCGTGCCGTGGTCGGGGGAGGTTCTGCCGGGCAGCTGCAGCGATTCTTGTTACTATTGTTTCCATCATTTGTTTAATTTGTGGTTTTTCATTTGTACTTTATTCTCTGCTGCGTGGGTCATTGCAGAAAAGGCAGCAAAACACCTTATCTTTCTTCTCCCTTAACCAAAAACCTAGATAAGAGTTCCGGAGGTTTAATAACCTACTTTTGAAATGAACAGACTGCAAAAAATAAACAGAGAAGATATTCATGCTACAGCTTTGTTAAAAGTAGAAATCTGTGATTAAAGAGGTGCTAGTTGAATTTGCTGGAACAGAAAAACGTATTTAGGTTTTGTTTTTTCTCTGCAATCTTTTCAGAGCAGATGTGCCTTCCCTGCAGGACTGCTCTGTTCTGTGCTGCTCAGAGGCTTTGCTGGATGAAAGAGTGTACAAGACATCTGCATTGTTTGCCTTAGAGAAGTTAAATATCCCTGACAGGGCTGAGACACCCATCCCGCCCTGGACAAATAGCTGGAGACACTGAGCAGAGGGCTTACATTTCCAATGTGAAAATAAATGGGAAATGCAGAAGCTTATTAAGTGGAAGCATAAAAATAAGGGCAGCTGTGGTGGATTGAGTGAGGCTTGGCTGCTGTCCCCCTGCAGCCATGGGGAGCCAGGACAGACAGACCATGCTGGAGACCTGCAAGGGCACCCCATGGGGAGGGACCCCTTTGGCTCTCACTGGTACTGAAGCAAAGACTACCTAAAAAAAAAATTATCTTTTGGCAAAGGGGTTTCTCAGAGAGGGACCATCAAGCATGAGCAGTTGTTTTGTTTAGAGCCTGGAACTTTTTTCAACAGGGATTTTGAGACCATCAAGTTTCAAGAAATGCAGCATTAGTGTTGCAAGAGGTCAGTGTTGTTGGGTTCCACCTGGACTTCACAGTTCAGGAATTAACATGAGAAACAAGTAATTAATGGTGCAGGCTCTGCATTTGATATTCAAGCACCAGTTGAGCCCTGGCATGGGGAGCTGGATGTCCTGTGTGCTGCAGATGATAGAGGAGTCAGGAAATTTCTTCTGCCTTCTGAGAATGCAAATGAGGAATCTGCTTTTCGTGTGATAGCTTAATTTGCTGTCTTCATCTCTGCACAGCTTGTTAGCTGAATGGAAAACTGTTGATGCTGCCAATGCAATCTGGATATTGTTTCATGGGACTGCAGAAAGAGATGAGTTTGTAGCTCTCTAATCTGCAGCAATTTGCTGCTAATTTGTCAACAGTCAACAGCTCCAGTGGCCACCGCATGGAAACAGCCCTGCTGCCACTGCCTGCCTCTGGTGGGTGCTGGTGGAAGTTCACTCAGAGCACTGCTTCTCATCATCCACTGCTTCTCATCATCCACTGCTTCCCATCCTTCTTATCCACTGCTTCCCATCACTGCTTCTCATCCTTCTCATTCCACTGCTTCTCATCCGCTGCATCCCATCCATTGCAAGGCTTTACTATGCACAGATATTGCTTATTTTACAAGGGGGAAACATGGGAACTGTTGCAGTGACAGAACCCCGGGTGAGTTTTCAGACTTGCCCACGGCTCATTCCTGACACGCCACCATCACACAGGGACCCAGCACAGTCACTGCACCCTGGGCACTGCTTTTGGCTGTTGTACTGAATCCTTCAGGTAGGTTGAAATGCATCTTCTGCTGTCAGAGATCAGGAAACCAAACCAGGTGTTACTGTTTTACCTGCAGCAATGCCCTTAGATGAACACTGTGCTTCCCTGGGTAACGAAAGCACAGTTGAAATGCTCCCCATGGCTCCTGTCCAGGCTGTCCCTGGGAGAGGCTGCTGTTGTGGTGTGGAGCAGTGATCCCCAGCAGCAGCTCAAGGGGAGCTGGTGGCAGTGATCCCCAGGAGCAGCTCAAAGGGAATTGCCAGCAGTGATCTCTCACAGAGCAGCCTCTGGCAGCATCCCCAGGCTGTGCCCTGATCCATCGTGGTGCTGCAAGCCAGCCAACAACAGCCTCAGCCCCAGGGAGGCTCTGCCCCTACCATGCCCTGGCCACACCGGGACCACACTGCTGAGAGGCCACACCAAGCATTTCCATAAGTTTTTCCTCTTTTGCCTGTTCCTCATTTTGAAGCTGGCTGCTGGGTATAATGAGCTGGAAATAGTGCAAACCCTGCCTTGGCTCTCTGAAATATTCAACTATCTGCAGGTTAAAAAAGCAAGCAGGAAGGCTGGTTAATGAGGAGCAGAGGGGAATTGGGGCTGTTTGGTGCCTTTTTTTGAGCTTTCCAAGAAATCTGGATTTAATAGGCTGTTGCAGAGCTGGGGTGCGCTGGAGTTGGGAGTGTTGGCTTCTGCTTCACCTTGATTGAAACTTCCTGATCTATCATCTCAGATTTACTTTTGCTTTTGAAGTTTCTGACAAATTTTAATGATAAAGTTTGGAAACTTTGGAGCTGGCAGTCTGCCTGGAGCTGATAGTGCAGAAATGTTTCAGCCAGCCCATTCCCACTCAGGCACAGCACAGAACTACATTGCCTTTCTAAATCTGGGATCTGAGCTGTCACCAACCAGAAGTGGGGACATTAATTTGGCAGGGGACAGTGTGAGAACCCTCTATAGGCTCCAGGGGGTTCTAAGAATGCATGAGGTTACTGTCACTAAGTAATGGTGTTCCCTCATATCTGAAGATGAAGCACCTGCTGTCTAAAATTTTCTTTTCCCTCTCTCCTGTTTGCCATGGCCATGCATCCCCTGCTGCTCTTCCAGGACTCAGAGCTCTGTGTGAGCCCCCTGCTCTGGGTTTGCTGCTGTCGGAGCACTGAGCTGTTCCTTGAACCCAGTGGGACACACAGAACATCCAACCTCTGCTCCAGCAGCAGAGCAGCTGTGCCCTTGCTGGGGCTGTTCCAGCGATTTCCTGAGAGCATCACTTGTACTCTGCTGGTCTGTCTGGGTGCAGGAGGGAACTGCAGCTTCAGGGACTGATTTCCAGCAAAATGAAGCTTTTGGCTGCCCACCTGGAGATGGAAATAAAGTAAATCAGAGAATCATAGAATAGTTTGGGTTGGCAGGTACGTAAAATTCTAGAACCATCTAGTTCCAATCCCTGGCATGGGCAGGGACACCTTCCACTGGACCAGGCTACTCAAAGCCTTGCACTGAACACTTCCAGGGATGGGGAGTGACCTGATAAGCTTCAGAAGTGCTATTTTGACTTGTCCCTACAGAGAAACCCAGGTTTCCCTCCTGGCTGCTGAGGGCCAGGCTCTGGTGTGTGTGTGTGACCTGTGCTCAGCCAGCCTGGGCAGAGGGGACCCTGAAGGTGTTACCCAGGGTAGATTCTCAGAGGGTATGGTTCACCATGTCTTTTTCTTCAGATATGGTGAAGGTGTCTTGGAGTTCAGACAGGCAGGAGCTCCCTCAGATCCCATATTATTCCTGTAGGAGACCTGAAGGGGAGCACAGCAGGGGCTGCAGTGATTTTACATCTCTGCCCATCATCCCAGGACTTCTCCCTCCCAGCAGAAATCTCCCCAGTGGGAAGCACCTGGAGGATCACCATGCATGGCAGGAGTAAGAGCCTTGCAGCAGCTTGAAGCCATGCACAGCTTTTGATGTGAGAGTGGGGAACTGCAAAGGGGTCTCCCAAATAAACCCCTTGCTCTGCTTTGATGTGGCAGGGCTCAGGAGCAGAGTTAAATTTCTCTCTGTGATTCCCAGGCCACCTCAATTCTGCACACAAAGAAATGCTTAACCTTGCAGGGAGTTATGTATCACACTGCAGTTTGCTGATGCATGAAAATTAACTATTTTTTGCATAGGAAAATAGCAGCTATGCTATTTAATAATTTAGTATAAGTATCCAAATATCAGGTTTTCCTCCTACTATTTATTTTATTGCATTTTTCCTTGTCTGTAGTAATTCTTGTCCAGAATAATTATTTTTAGGGCACTGCAGGAGATAAGTTCTGCTGTCTTTTAGCAAGGTCTCCCTGTAAGGATTTTGCCTTAAATGCAAGGAAGAACTTTTGAAGTCAGGATTTACTGCTCTGGGATGGTTGAAGCACAGAGTGATCTCATATTAACAACAAGCTGTGCTGTCTTTGTGTTTCATTTCCACTCTAGATCAAATATTTAGAAAGGCTGCTAGTGGCTCATGGGCTTTGACTGGGGTTTGGTAGAGGAAAGTTTGCTGATGTTGTTTAAATCACAGAATGGTCAAGGTTGGCAAAGCCCTCTAAGATCATGGAGTGCCCTTGGAGTCTCTCACTGTCCCCAGTGCCACATCTAAAGTCTTAAATGCCTTCACAGATGGTGATCCCAACACTTTCCTGGTCAGTGTGTTCCAATGCTTGACCACCCTTTTAGTAAAGAAATTTTTCCTAATATCAAATCTGTGCACGGTGTTTCAGGAAGGTCACTGAAGAAAAGGTCTGCAGCAAGGCTGCCTGCCTGGCAATAAAGAGAAATTTTGGGGATCAAGTGGTAGAGATCAAAGGTTGATGATGTTGCAACCACTTCTCTCTGCACAATCTCCTCTAAAACAGAAATTCAGATTTTGTATAGCTGAGTCTGCAATGTCACACGTTACACTAAGGGTTCAAATATAAAAAGAAGGTGGGACCTGTGGGGAGGGGAGCCACTGAAGGCACTTTAATGGAGAAGGAAGTAAGTGTTCAGTAGATGTTCAGTAGATGTTCAGGATGACAGAGAGGGGATGAGGCTGAGTAGCAATGGAGAGAGCAGGGCAGGTGTTTGGATATGTGGAGAACCAAAGCCTTTGGGAGGGATAATGAGGCAGTCTGGGTCAGGAGCTGCAGGCTCTGCACAGGAACCTCCTGCTTTGCTGTGCCCTGAGCTCACAGGGCAGAGCCTTCACATGAGTAAATAAATCAAAGGTGCTAAAAAGCTATAGTTGTTCAAAGTCAGTCATCCATTTAATAGCACCCAATATAAAAGGCAGTCTCAGGTCAACTAAGATGAAAAACAACTGAGAGGCAGCAGCAGTTGTGTGTCTGGAGCAGAGCTGGGTCTGCTGGTGGCTGCAGAGCTTGTAAACAGAGATCTCCTGATGGGGGAGAGTGAAGGAACAGAGGTGAAGGGATGTCCCCAATCCCTTCATCAGCCACTAGAACAGCAAGCAGTGTGTTATCAGCATTACTCTCATACTAAATTCAAAGTGCAGCACTGTACCAGCTTCCAGGAAGAAAATCAATTCTAACCAAAACCAGGACACTCCATTATTTATTTATTTATTTATTTATTCTCTAATACTGTTTATTTATGGTCCATAGCCCAGAGGTCTGCTTTGTGCTATGTATGACACTTGGTGCCCAGCCATCTCTTGGCTGCCTGGGCTGGAGCCCAAGGCACCCATGGAAAATTCACCTGTTGCCTCTCAAAATGAGTTCTCTGCCAGGTGGTTGCTCCCTGCAGGCTCTGCTTTCCTGGCCTGAGTGTTTCCCCCTGTTCTGCCCCAAGCCAGACCAATGTTCACGCACACAGGGTCCCACACAGGGCTCAGATCCCCTGCAGCCCCCAGCAATTGTACAGAGCACAAGGAGGGGCTGACTCTGCTTCCCTTGTGCTGCTGCAGGTGTGAAACAAATGCACTGAAATCAGCTCTTGACATTGCTTTTCTTTTTAAACTGAGAGCAAATAACCTGGATAGTGAAAGGAAAACTGAAGCATGTTACCTCCTGTTTTCTGGAGGGAAATGGTGGCTGGAGAAAGCTCTATGTGCTACAGGCATTTCTGTCTGAATCCTCCTCTGTTTGGGTGATTTTTGCTATAACCTCTATTAAGCAGCAATTACATTGAACCTAGCCAGGCTATTTACACCCTGGGGAAGTCTAATTCCAGCACTTAATTTATAAACAACCTGGAATTTCTGTGGAAGGCATTCCTAGATACCTGTGATCAAAAGTTCAATATAATGGGTGAGCACAGAAACCACTAGCCCCCTCACACACACATTTAAATCAGGTCATTACAGCAGGCTGAGAATTATGTGGGAAATAAGTAGAGTCTTCACAAAAGATAGTGAGAGAAAATGTGTTAGATCAGTCAGTCCTGCCTGTCTCCCTACCTACAGCTTACATTTGATAACTATCTATAGCTGCCATTAAAAATAATTTCAAAATTACTTCTAACTCCAGGATGAAAAAAGGCTTGATTTCATGATAAAAGCTGAGCAGCTTGGGGAAAATACTGGCATGCTAATGGACACTGCTTAATGCCCAGGCAATTTCTGATGGGAATGAGGTGCAGTTTTCTGACTACAATGGAAATGCCATTTTTCTCCAGTCCAAGTCCTACAGGGAAGATTCCCAGGCATTGTCTGTTTGGTGTGTGCAGCATTACCCACCACCCTAGACAAGAACCAGGCTTTAAGTCATTCCTCAATATCTTATACTGACTGATGTGGTAATTTTGAAATGAAAGTCACTTTCCCCCTATTTTAATGGAAATGAAAAGGCTAATCCAGTCACAAAAAAAGGATTCTCAGTCCTTCTATCAAGTGCTATTCCCAGATTTTGGGTATGTCCCAATTTCAGTTTTACCACAAAACTTCATCCTATGCTGCAGAGAAGAGAGGAGAAGTGCAAAATTGGCTAAATATTGTGTTTGATGAAGACAAAAGTTGGCCAAATTCCCAAAGTAGAGATGATCTTCATTCCTGGGATGAATGACTGGGGAGGGGACCTGGCTGACTCCTTAAGGGATGGATGTTCTCTCATTTGCTTTCTGCACCTGATGTTCCCCCAAGGCCTCATCCAGGCCCAGGAAGGAAAGATATTCTGGGAAGATAAAACCCCCAGAGGTTTCCATGAGCTGATGGCACAGAGGGGATGCTGGAGCTGGAGCTGCTGGGGTAGCTTTGGGGTGAGTGCCCAGCCTGCCCCAAACGGGGGCACTGCCACGGGACCTGCCCTGGGTCACATGGAAAACAGCACCCCAAAACTGTGCTCATGGCAGGAAGGCAAAGGAGGGGTCATGCCCAGCACACAGAAAAGCTTTTATCAAGTGTTTTTCAGTGAGTTGAACCCCAGGTCCTGAAGTTCAATCCCTGGCTTTGTGTGTGAAATTTTCTTCTTCTGTGCCAGCCTTTGCACCCCTGTGCCAGCATTGCCCAGCAGGACCCTCCAGCATTCCCAGCTGGCATTAGGAATGCACAGGAGTGCTTCATACAGATTATTCACTACACTGGAAACACCAATATCTCTCTCAGGTTTTCTGCTTGGTGTGGCACTGACCCTTGTGCAAACAGCTGTGCTGGGCATTAGTTAAGTTTCAAAATTATGGAGCTGTTCCGTAAATTTCTTTCACTAGAAAATTACTGTAATTGTAGTAATTTCCTTGTAGTGATGTGTGCTACATCTCATTAGCAAAGGCACTGGCAGGGGCTGTGCTCCAGTGCCCATGGCCCTGTTCTTGTGCAGAGCCACCCAAACGTGGGCTGTGCTGGCTCTGCAGCCTCCCCGGGGCAATCTGGGGGTGAATCTCCAGCCCTGGGGTGAATCACCAGCTCTGGGGTGAATCTCCAGCCCTGGGGTGAATCTCCAGCCCTGCTCCCAGCCGAGGGCCACTGCCCCAGCACAGCACTGGGAGGCTGCAATTGAGGTGGGTGGATTTGGCTCTTTTGCCTGGGTCAGTGGTGAGGAGCTGCAGATGATTTTTGGAGCGGGCTGGGTGGTGCACAGCCCTTCTGTGCCCAGTGGAAAGGTTCAGATCAGACCTGTGGGGCCGGAGGTCATTTTCCCCAACAGCCCAGGATGGAAAGCTCAAGCCCATGGTCTCTTTTGCTTAAATGAAGTCTCTCCTTCTGGCTTCTGAGGGGGCTGGATGGAAGGTGCAGGGTGGAAGCCACTCCCTGTTCTTGCTGGCTCATGTGTCTGCACATGCATACCCCCAGGAAATAAGGAAAAATAGTTCTCATTTTTATGCACAGGCCCCACTAAAATCCAATTTGCTTACCCAGAGCTGCTGGGCGCCTGCAAGTAAGTGGAGCTTAGAGCATTTTAGAGCTCACAGAGCAATAAAAGTAAATAATGAAGAACAGTCATAATAATAGCTGGAAAATATATTCATAATATATCTGGAAAATATATGAGCAGTCTCAGACTCATGTAATTGAAAACATATTTAGCAAGCTCAGGCTCAGAACTGTGACCTTATTTTGTAGCTGCTTTAAGCCATTTGTACCACTGAGTGAATTTCCAGAAACTCAGCCACCAGATTTCCTATACTTTGGACGATTTATGATCTCAGTTTGATTTTTCCCTGGGCTGTGTTAGCGAGTGAGAACAGCTTGATTGTGTGAGTTAGAAGGTATAAAAGCCACTTCTGGACTCCTCACATTTTCATGATGGCAAATGGAGATATAATAACATCCCAGTTGGGGCTTTCTGATGCTCTCTCCCATGTCCTTCCCTCTTCAGTCAGTTCAATTTGATAACTCTGTCGGGCTGGTAATTTGCTTTGGTCTTTGCCTGTGATTGAATTATTTTGAAAAGCTAGGGGAAAATGAAGATTGCACTCTCAGGATGGAACGATGGCAGGATAGCTGCGGCCTGATGATCTCTTTTCTCAGCCCATCAGTGTGAGGGAGGCAATTTCTAATTAGTGGCACTTGTCCTTGCTGCCAGCTGGGTGTTACCCTCAAGTGCTGGGTGTAAAGGGGAGGGAGGGAGCCACTGGAAATAGGTTGTCTGCCTTTAGTATGGCTGCCCAGATAAAAAAGTCACAAATACTTGTGTAGATCTAGATCTCTAGATTTTAAGATCTTTATGATCTAGATCTCTTTGAGAGATCTAGATTATCTAGATCTACACAAGTATTTGTGACTCTTTTTTGTGTGTGTGTGTGTGTGTGATTTTTTTCTCTCTTTGAGAGATCTAGATCTTAAAAATTATGGAAACTTTATTTGGTTTAGTAAGATGTGGTAAAAAATCTCATTTTTCCCCTTATGCTTCCTGTCAGGAGCAGCTCCCAAGGGCTGAGAGATCCCAGAGCAGCTCTCCAAGGCAGGGAGGGGGTGAGCCTGAACCAACTGAGGCTCTGCCTGTCCCTGTGGAGAATTTGCACCTCTTGAACCCAGCAGTGTTCTGCAAAAAGCTGCTTTCTGGAAGTCTTATCCATTCCCTGCTGAGTGCAGACTCTCGTGCTGCAGGAGAAGCTGGGCCTGTCCTGATAAGGCTCCTCCTGCCCCATCAGCTCTCCCTTATCACAGCAGCTGCCAGCCAGGGGACCTGGTGCTGCTGCCATTGTGGCCAGTGCTCCTCAGCAGGGGCTTTTTAACAGTTTAATCTGAGCTGGCAGATCCCAGCCCCTCTCTGCTGCTGCCTCTTATCACCCTGAGGTTCCCTGAAGGCATCTTGGCCTGCTGGGCTCCAGAAACCCAGGCTCTCAGGCTGTTCCACAGTTGTAGATATGCAGCTCAAGGATTATCTCCTTACTCGGAAAGGGTTTTGCTTTGTGTGCTTGCAGACAAGGATTCCAGTTTACATTAAATAACCATCAGCTTTGAGCTGACTGGTGCTTGGTGCTGGTGGCCGGGGGGAGATGAAAGTCCTGAGCACTGCTTGCAAATAAAATTGGTACTTTTATTCAAATTCTGTGGGGTAAGAATGCTTTTATTCAAGCAGTGCGGTGGGGTCTCCAGACATTAAAATTTAAATAAAACTCACTGTCACCTCCTTCTTCCTCTAGATCCTTACATCACTCTGTTTTTCCATTACCTCAGGCTGTTAAATGCCAACAGAAATTCAGTGCAGGTTGATTTCCAGTGCTCTGACCTGTCATGGTACTTGGTATCTGTCTACCTGTTCTCTCTGGACACTCTGAGATAGGAGTCAGAGCAGTGTTTTGGCACAGATTTCAAACACAGATATTTCAGAGGCTGCAGCAAAAATGCATCCTGGAGCACTTTACTAAAAAAAATAAATTATATCAAAACCCCAGAGCAAAACAAATCAAGCAAGAGTAAAATTCAAGACAGAAGTTATAAGATATAAACTAGATAAAGGGTGTGGATTTTTTTGCCTTAAACTTAGCAACACCTTTGCGTTTTTCAGAGTTAAGCAAACTGTAAATTCAGATCAAAGTACTCTCCTGGAAAAAAAATCCACTCCACTTTACAGTTTCTCTTTCCCAGGAACTTGGTTTATGTGACTTTCCTGGGAATCTATTTCTGCTGCCCCGCGTGTGGAAGGACAGTTTGAAGGTGAGCAAGCACTGATTTATGGTTTACAATAAAGTGTTCTATATATAAAGAATTGTTTAGCCCTTGTGGGATAGCAAAGCTGTCATCCTTTTGATCCTGGTGCTTGAAGATGTGCATTCATCGCCAGGGAGGATCAGAAGAAGCCAAACCTTGATCTTAGCCAGGATCCTGCACAAGTGGGAGCACTGGGGGGGAAAAGCTCCTTGTGCAGGGGTGCAGGGTGGGGATGGGAGCTGTGGATGGGGCTCCTGCCTGGACAAAGCCTTTTTGTCTCCTCCAGGACAGGGTGGCAGCACAGGGTGACCCTCCAGGTGACACTGGGGGATGCTCCAAGCAATAGGCTCTTGCTGGAGTGCAGGTGCTTTAGTGTTCTCAAAACCAAAATAAAGCAGATTTAGGACCACTCCCTGAGCTGTGCATTGCAGATCTGCACCCTGCCTGCTGCAAAAAGGTCACATTTTGGGGAGGGAATGGGGAAAACAATAAAGGCAGCTGGACCCTGCCTGCAGCCATTGTGGTGCTCTGGAAATGGTGCCCTCCTCACCCAGTGCTGCTGCAGACTGCTCTCCTGCTGTGTTCCTTCCATAATTGCCAATTAAATGGGCATCTGAGACTCAGTTTATCACTGCTCTAAATTTGTCTGTGCCAGGCAAGGGAAACTGGGTTAGCATTTGGCAGTGCAGGTATGTTTTAGGAGCAGCAGCCTTACTTTGGGGAAGAAATATTGATGTGTATGTGAGGAGTTGGATAATTTTTTTCCTCTAGCATCATTTCCTGAAAAAGAAACAGCAGGGTTTATTATTGATTTGATTAAATAATAAATGATACATTCTCCTACCACAAAGTAGGCAGCATTTCAAGCCTGTGACTCTTCTGTGGGTATGAATGGAAAGATCTTAAATAATATTTGACTTGGGGTAGTTATTCCCCCCTAGCACTGCTGCACAGCAGAGTGTGGTGTCAGCAGCTTGGACAAGAAATGATAAATTAGAGTTTCTTTAGAGTTTCTTTTGTCTCTCTCCTGTTGCTTTATTGCTGAGCTTCACAGGAGCTTTCTCACAGGAGCAGCTTTCTCTGTTCCTGTCCACAGAGCACAGGCAAGGCTCCAGATTTGTCAGCTAACTGTAATCCTTTGTCACCTTATCAGTCAAACTTGTGAGAGTCCTTCTTTTAGCCCCTTGTACATGAATTTGATAATTTCTTTTTCCTCTTGGTCATTTAAGGAGTCCATGGTGGCCCCAGTATTAAATGAACACTGGGAGCAATATATGAAATAACAGAGAAAGTCTGTGGCCAGATTTCCACATCAGTGAAACAGCTTCCATTTAACATTTCTGCCCAGAGCAGGGACATGGACTGTGCTGGAGAGGATGCAGAGATGGCAAAAGAGAATCCTGGCTCTGTTGTAATTCCAGCCCAGGGTCTTTTCCTGTCTGGTAAATGTCCCTTAATGACCATCCTGCATTGTTTGAACATAGGGTAGACAAAACACTCCATAATTTTTTAAATGTAATTCAGTGTTAGGATGAAGCTCACCAGGCTTTCCTCTTTGGGTTTGAGACATGCTTTGGGTTAAAAGCCCAATCAGCTGCCAATGGCCACTGCATCCATTCCCAGGAGCATCTTCCTCTGCTCTGGTCCATCATCTTCCTCTGCTCTGGGCCAGCCAGAGCTGCAGATCCCACCCTGAGGCCTGCCAGCCCTACGTTGGCTGAGGGACATTTCTGCAGAGGCATTGGAGATAATTTTGGTGTGAAGCTTTAAACCTGTAAATAACTCTTGATTTTCAGCCCTGCCCCCTCCCTTTGCTGTCCCTAATGGTGCTGTGTTGCTGTTTGCAGATGATGGGAAGCTGTCCCTGGAGGAGTTCCAGGCCTTTTTTTCTGATGGGAACCTCAACGAGGAGGAACTTGAGAAGCTCTTTCACACCATTGACTCAGACAACACCAAGTAAGCCCAGGGTGCTGACACCCTCCATGTCACAGTGTTTGGGTCACAGCAGGGTGTGCAGCAGCTCTGCACAGACTGCAGGAGTGCAGCTTGCTTTGCAAAACTCTGCAAAATCTCCATTTCTGCTTGGTTTGTGTCTTATCCTGACAGCCATCTTGATTTCTTTTGTCCTGGTGGTTTTTCAGGCCATTTTCTGGCCTTTACAGCATCTGAAACAATGCTTAGTTTAATATGGGCATTTAAGTACCTCTTCACTTTTTCACTTTATCTAAAAGCTTTGCTGTGCTGTAAAAGGCAGCAGTGTGAATCTCTCTAAGAACAGACCTGTCCTGTCTGTGATCTCTCTGTATCCCCTGCACCTGGACCATGCCTACTTCACTTCCAATCCCAAAAATGCCCTGGAAAGCAGTGATTGTTCTAGCACTTACAGAAACAAACCCCTTTATCTCCAAGGTGAGCAAGTGATTGAAAAATAATAATCTGGTTGATTATAAATCCTTCTGGCAGCAGGGGGATGGAGCTTTGCCCATGTGAGTGGTGCATTTTCTGCCACCCATCCAAAAGATCCAGTGGAAAGCAGTGATTGTGCTGGAGGGCACTGGCACCAAAGCAGCAGCTGTGAAACTCATCAACACAGTACAGGCACTGCTGAAGAATTTCCAAGAGCAAAGTAAATGTGATGTTTCTCAAAATCATGTCTTTTCAATGTGTGCACTTTCCAAAGTTTTCCAAGGTCAAAAATACCAAAGACCAGCTTGGTATTTACCTTTCCCTGCACCAAAGAAAGTTTAGTGATCTTATTACTTTAACTCTCTGGGAATGATCCATCTTTTCTAAATGCCATTCTCCCACAGCTGCTGCCTCATGCTTTGTGGGTCTGTTTATCCAGCTCCAGGTGATGCTCCCAGATGGGCTCCCAATGGACTCTTGGGTGCCCACCTGCCCCTATTCTGAAATAATTTCTGGCATTGCCTGAGCTTATCAGTGCCCACCTGGCCTTTGGAAGGGTGCAGATGGTTCATGTGCAATCCAGGGCACTTGGGGTGAGTGTGGGGATGTTTCTTTTGGTCTCCTTGAAATGGGAAATTTGATTGCAGCCTGTTTTTGCTTGGGGATTGTAGGGAATTTGCAGCTTCTCTGAGCCTTAGTAAGGGATGACATCTGAAGTGGACAGAGAGAAAATGTGCCATTTGTAAATGCCCTGCAGCAGTGCTGCTGGCAAGGAGCCTTGATGAGGAGCTCCCAAGTGTGACAAGAGCTCCCAGAGTCCAGCAGGGATTGTCCTTGGCCAGGCTGGCTGATGGAGGCATCAATACCTGTTAGGGACTGGAACGTGCAGAGAGCAGCAGAGCGTGTGCTCTGCTTGGCTGGAGGGAAAAGCAACGAGCTGCTCACGCTTCCAAGCCAAACCCTGGCATGAAACTGGCACTTGTTTATTGATTTACAAAGCACAGACATCTACAGCAAATTTATCTAGCTGGGCAAGGAAAATATTCCTTGTTTTTAATCTGCAAGAGCTGCCTCAGTCTTCAGAAGACCTATCCAGAGCCAGGCTTCCTTCTGCACAAGTGTTTTTCTCTTTGAACTGGGTAATTTGCTTGATGCAGTCTTGCATCCAGTACAGTCCTTCAAGTGCTCTCCCCTTGCTGTGCCCTGGGTATCTCACAGGGAATGGGTTGGAATGGGTTCTGTGGGAGCCTGGTAGGGGATGCTGCCCCTGAGTGAGAGGAGTGGAGCTTTCCTTTCTCCATCACACAGGGGAACGTAGGAACAATATTAACTTGATCTTTCCCAAAGGCTGTGTGAATCACAATTTTTTACTATTTGATAGAAGATTATTTATTTTTAAGTTTTCTGAAACTCTGCTTTATCTCCCCATATTTTTAATATAGTCCATTGATTCACAGTTTTTTGCTATTTTATAGAAATTTACTTATTTTTAAGTTTTTTGAAACTCTGCTTTATCTCCCCATTTTTTAAATATTGGCCATTGTGTTTGTTTAGTGTGCAAAGCAAAGTTTGCTATTAAGATTACATTACAGCAAGAGGAGAAAATGAAGAAGATTATGTTCCTGCTGATTATTAGTAATTGCTGCTACCAGCCAATTACAAAATGTTGATTCAATTTCCTGGGGTATTTTTAGCATCAGAGAGCTGCCTTACTGGAGTAGATGAAATGAATGTCTGTGCCAGTTTCTTGACTGGGATTATCTGGGGAGACAGTGGAAAAGAGGAAATCTGTGCAGAGGAGAGGGAGGATGAGGTGGGCTGAGGATGAAGGAGGAGCTGTGCTGCTCTGGGTCTGAGGGGCTGTGGCTGGAGGAGTCTGAGCTTCTGTCCCAGAGCCCCCAGTGACAGCAGGGTGCTCTTGGCAGGGTGCTGAACTGAAAGGGAGATTCCAGAATAACCCAGCAGCACTAATGAGCTTCTTCCATTCTTCTAGGCTGCCTGGGAAGTGTCTCTGGGGCATTAATGGTGAGGGGTGCTGGGCATGGGCTGCAAACACCCAGCCAGGTTTTATAGCAGGTATCTCCATGCAAGAACTGTGCTGCAGCACCCATCATCACCAAATAACTCATCTGGCAGCAGGAACGTGCAAAAGGTGTCCCATGTTCCTCTTGGCATTTTTTGGCAAAATTATATTCATAAACAACAAAAAAGTAGCATTTTTCCTCTCTGTTGCTCTCACTGTCTGCCCTCCTTCTCCCTTCCCAGCTACAGCTGGGAGGCAAGAACAAAACATTTCTGAGTGGTTTTTTACCACTGGTTTTAGCTGTTATTTCAGGAGGTTTCAGCAGTGCTCCTTGGGGAGCTGCCTGAAGATTACTGGAGAGATAATGATATGTTACAATTAATACCAAAGCTACTGGAACAGCACAAATAATGTGCCATATATGGACACACATAACTAAATACATACTTTTTGCTTAGTGGTAGAAGTGGGCTTTAGAAAACATTGGATTAATGGTTACCTGGGAAATTCAATTAATGGTTACCTGTGAAATTCACTTATATTTGCAGAGTTGTCTACACACTTCCTTACTTTTTCTAACAAGATGTATCAATTTTAAAAGGAAAAAGTCTTTGCAGGAATGAGATCAAACAAGTTTTAGGGTCACAAATGAACAGCTGAAACCCTTTAAGGGTATTACTGTGATACTGGACAAAGCTTTGTCTGGCTCACAGCCCCCACGTCCTGCCAGCTCCCTGGGCTGGCACCAACTCCCCCTCTGCATCCCCTTGGATGGAGGAAGCACCTCTGAGCTCTTGGGAAGCACTGGGATGTCAGACATGGCTGTTGACCAAACAAGTGCAGCCCTTGCAGGGGATTTTAAAAATTCCTTTTCTGCCTCATTCATTTTTCATAGCTGGAGAGGACAATCCTTTGGGGAGGGATCTGCTCACTGGAGCAGGACTGCTCAGGTGAGCTGTACAGGTCCATTCACAAGGAGACAAGGACGTGGCATCAACATTCAGCTGCTCTGTCATTTGTTATCTCTTTGCTAGGCTTACAGCTACTCTTTTAATGGCTTTGTTCTCCGCCTCTCCCCGGCGTAAATGAGCTCTTCTCTCCAGTGGCAAACACTAGAAAAGGCTGGAGTGTGCATGTAATTAACAGCAGCTTCTCAGAAGCCTTTGCAGCTCCCCCAGGCTGTCCCTGCGGCCAGAGGATTGTGACAAATGGAGAACTGAGCTCTGCAGCCTGTGCTGCCCCTGGCAGTGCCACCTGCCATCCCTGGGGCTCTGACTGGGGCAGGCTGTGCTCCAGAGGGGTTTGAGGGGATGGAGGGGAGAACTGATGCTGAGCTGCATCCTTCTGAGGATCCTGCTCTGACCCCTCAGCTGCCCGGGGAGCACAGGGAGCTGTGTCATAAATCTCAGTAATTTGGGGTCACAGGGAGCTGTGTTATAGATCAGTAATTTGGGGTCACTTCAGGGTGCAGAGATTTTGCCCATGTGAGTGCTGCATTTTTTGCCACCCATCCAAAAGATCCAGTGGGAAGCAGTGATTGTGCTGGAGGGCGCTGGCACCAAAGCAGCAGCTGTGAAACTCACCAACACAGTACAGGGTGTGGTCAGGGTAGGTAGCGGCCTGCTCAGAGCTGGGGGACAGGTGCAGGGCCCCCCAGAATCAGGTAATGATCCTGATGAGCTCCTCTGCCTGCACTAATCAGTCCCACAGTGGAGCAGAGCGTGTCAGGCCCAGGAGCACTGTGCCAACACAGCTGTGCTGCCTCCAGCTCTGCAGCCAGCTCCAGCACTGGGAGGGACCCACAGAGCCAGGGAGGACAGGGAGGGAGCTTTGGACTGCCCCTGCTTTTACTGGCACGATCAGCTGTGGGGGCAGAAGCTCCCAAAATGGGTCTTGCACTTTCCACAGACTGATTCTGGCTCTCTGAGTGCATCCATACCCAGAGGTGAGATGAGTTTCTCAACATCTCCTTTCCAGCACAGCCCTGCTCCAGACCTGCAGCCCTTCAGTCCCTCCTGCTGTCCTGCTGCTCCAGCCCTTGTTTCCCTCTGGTGGACAAGGTCTGTTGTTCCTGCTCTGTTTGGCTGCCACTGTCCCTCCAGGCACTATGGGAGGTGCTTTCCATCCCACCACCCACCCCAGGTCCTTTGCTGTGAGACATCTCCCTCTGAGAAAATCCATTTTTTGGATTGTGCAGGGAGACTTCAGGAGCACTGCTCTGCTCTCTGTGCTTTTCTCTGGGTTTCTGCAGCCCAGTCCTCCCAAATTTGAACAGAAAATGCTTCTACTTCTTGAGCAAGAACAATGATGATTGTGATTATTTTTTTCCTGGCTTTTTTTTTCTCCCCCCTCCCTAATCTTGGCTATTTGCATTGCAAACCTGATTCAGTGGAATGCTGTGTTTGTCTGAAGCCTGCACTACAGAGATGCCTGTGCCCATTGAAACCAGCTTAATTTCTGAATATGGAATGTTCTCAATTAACTCCCTGGGAAATAAACTATGGCTGGTTTAATCAGCCAAGATTTTGATTAACTGATTCAAGAGATAGTTCTTGTCTCTTCTGAAAGGGACAAAATGATTGCACAAAAATTACATGTCTTGCTCTAATTTCTGGCTCTCAAGAGCATGGGCACTTGGTGGATTTTGTTTATGTGGAAGATGTTTTTGAGTTCTAGCTTATTCTTCTCTAAACATGTAATTTAAACTATACAGTGCTCTATTTTTCGTGTAAGTGAAGAAATGCTTGGTGCCAAGGCTGGTGCTCAGCATCTGTGTGCCGATGGAGACACAGAACGTCTCAGGCTCACCAAAGAAAAGGGGCTTTAAAAACAAATCACCCAGTGGGAAGGTCACTGCAAGAAGCACAAAGCTGAAAAACTGCACAGAAACTTGTTTGAGCTAACATTTGAGGCCGTTTTTCTATTTCTAATCCAATTTCCCAGGTGTTTTCCCTGCCAGTCCCTGGGGAGAGGCTGTCTTGTGCTGAGGCAGATTGGCTCTGGGAGCAGCAGGCTGGTGCTCGCTGCAGAGGGAGAGGGCTGGCAGGGTTTATCTGTGCAAATGGAGTGAGGAACTGTCACACCAGGGACCTTTCCAGCTGGGAAAGGAGCTCAGCACCTTATTTTGTGGATTGTGCAGGGCCATTCTGCATCACTGGTTTTCCATTCTAGGGAATGGAAAGACACCAAGGTCTTGCATTAAAACCATAAAAGTGACCAAGATGTCAATTCTAACCAGCCACTTGTGTTTGAGTCATGTCTGGGGCATTCAAGGAGATTGTAGACTTTGCTTGCAGCTCCAATTGTGCAAATTTATTGGGGTTTTTCTGGGTAAATGTGCTTAGGGCACCAGCATCCAGCAGCAGAAGTGTCCAGCTGCTCTTTGGTGGGCAGAGCAAGCTGTCTACTTGGGACTGGATTTGGGAGGAGGTTTTTAGATAATTTTTCAATGGCAGAAGAAAAGCATTCATGAGAAACAAAGACATTGGGGAAAATACAGCAAGAGGGTCCAGGAATTTCTTGCTTTACTATTCTTTTACTTGTTCCCTGCCAGTTGTGTGTTACATATCCAAACCTGCACATTTGCTGCTCTAATTTCTTCCTCTCCTCCATACAACTTTGGTAATTATCAAGATACCTACAAAATCTAAAAGGAGGAGAAGGCTGATTTAATTTTACCTCATGCTGTCAATATCTTGTTATTTCCTTCTGGCAATTAGCAACCCATTCAGCTGAGTTCTGAACAATCCCTCTCTCCTTTGCAGTCCAATATTACAGAGATTACAAGTAGAAATTGGATTAGCCCAGGCTTTCTTATCAAGTGGAAATAGGCAAAATGTTAAATATTCAGTGATCAAAAAAAAAAAAACGCCATTTCTGACTGTTTCATACTGTTGACAGTTTGTACAGAAAAACATAAGAGATCTTTTTCCTCCATAAAGAATATTCATTTGGTTTAGTGGTCTGCTTTCAAAACCGAGCTGAAAGAAATAATGAGAGCTTAAAAACACGGATATTTTACTTCTTTTGCTGTAAGGCAGAGGGCCAACAAGTGGAGGGCAGTGTGTGAAAGAGCAGCTGGGGTGTAGCCGTGCTGCAAGCCGGAGGTGTTTGTGCCATTACCGTGTCCCCGGGTTGGGCAGGACGGGGGCACAGGGGGCGAGGGGGTCACTCGGGCTGCTGGAAATGGCTCTTGGGGTAACTCAGGGGCTTGGAACCTCTCCGAACCCGGCGGCGATTTCCAGCCCGTGTTGCGATCCCTCTCAGCCTTTCCGCCGCTGTAACCGGCTCACCCCGCGCTCTCTGCCCATCTCTGCTGTCCCTGCTCGGGGGGGTGACACAGCCCGGTGTCCCCAGGGCCCTGCGGTGGCTTTTGGGGGGTGGCCCGAGCCCCCAGCCCTGCCCGCAGCCCCGCAAAGGGCGCGGGAGGAGCCGCAGGGCCCGGCCGCGGACGGGCAGGATCGGTGCGGCGGGTCGCACCGGGGAGCGCTGCCGGGGATCGCTATCGGGGATCACTATGGGGGATCGCTCCCGGGGATCACTATCGGGGATCGCTCCTGGGGATCACTATGGGGGATCGCTGCGGCAGATCGCACCGGGGATTGCTCCCGGGGATCACTGTCGGGGATCGCTGCGGCAGATCGCACCGGGGAGCGCTGCCGGGGATCGCTCCCGGTGATCACTATCGGGGATCGCTCCCGGGGATCACTATCGGGGATCGCTCCCGGGGATCACTATGGGGGTTTGCTGCGGGGGATCGCTCCCGGTGCTCCCTCCTGGTGATCACTATGGGGGATCGCTCCTGATGATCGCACCGGGGAGCGCTGCCGGGGATCACTATCGGGGATCGCTCCCGGTGATCACTATCGGGGATCGCTCCTGATGATCGCACCGGGGATCGCTCCCGGGGATCACTATCGGGAATCACTATCGGGGATCACTATGGGGGATCGCTCCTGATGATCGCATCGGGGAGCGCTGCCGGGGATTGCTCCCAGTGATCCCTCCTGGTGACCGCTCCCGGTGATCGCTGCCGGGGATCGCTCCTGGGGATCACTCGAGGTAACCGCTCCCCGGGATTCCTCCCTGAGATCGTTCCCGGTGCTCCCTCCCGGTGACCGGTCCCTGAGATCGCTCCCGGTGCGCGGGGCCGCCGCCGCCCCGCCTGCGCTCTGACCGAGCTCGGACACGCTTGTTCTGTCCTTTGGCCGGCCAGGTGGAAAAGGCGCTCCCCGGCTGGCGGAGCAGGGGGTGGGAGCCCTTCCGGACAAATTTGTGTTTCTGTGGGTTTTAAAGCACTTTCCTGAGCGCTCCGCTCAGAAACATTGCACCACACAGAAACCCCGCGTCACGATTTTGTGAATGAGCATCACAGGCTGAAACCGTTCTTTTCCTTCCTGTTACTGATTTTATATTTTTCTGCAGATAGGGAATCCATTTCGCACAAACTCTAAATAGTTACAGCCGCTATCCCTGTGACAGAGTTTACATTCACAGCAGTCCAAGCGCACCGCGAACAGCTGGCATCTAAAAACTCTGAGGCTGACAGCAAAATGGATGTGCCGCTAAGTGCTGTATTTACTGCTCCTGAAAGGCCTTGGGGAGATGAAGAGCGGGGTTTACAAGCAGGCTGTGCTGCTGAAAACACTGCATGGGACCAAAATGTCAGAATTAAATAATCAGCCATCTCAATACAGCATCACGATAACTTCAGAGAAAACCATGCTGTGTTTCCAAAGTGGGGACCCTGAGAGCAAAGAAGTTGCCTGTGCTGCCTCTGTGCTGCCCATGAGGTGTCCAGCCCATCCCTCCAAGGACTACAGTCCCAGTTTTGCCTGGCCCTGCCGGGTGATGAATAGAATCAACACAGTAATCATCAATTTAATACATTTAGAAGTGCCGTCCCTCCTAGCAGCTAGGTTACTTGTAGGCTGTAATTAAACCTGCCGTCTCTTTCCTTTGATGCACTTGTGGGCAGAGTGATATTTTTCAAGAAAAAGTCATCCATTAAAAATAAAAAAGGAGGGTTTTGATGTAATTTATTAGGAATTTGGCACATGCAGAGACTTGAAAATGTTTCATACTGTACTAAATGTCTGTTTTACTTAAGGTGGTGACTATGCTTAGAAACTGTTGGATTAAGATTAGTAAATCAGTGTCCTGCATTGATATGTTTTTCAGGATATTAACCGTGCTGTTAGCAGGAGAATTTTTTGTGTTATCATCTTGTTCAGAGTTTTTGTGAGCTTTTCAAGATATTCTTCTTTTGTGAGTGAGTGGTTAGAGGTTCTGGCCATCTGTGACAATAAACCATGAAATGGTTTTACAAGGTACAAGGAATGATCCAAGGGGACATTGCCAAGGCTGGAGAGGGGCTGGGAACACAAGCTCTATGAGGAATGTTTGAAGGAGCTGGGGTTGTTTAGCCTGGAGAAGAGGAGGCTCAGAGGTGCCCTTAGTGCTCTCTACACCTTCCTGAAGGGAGGTTGCAGACAGGTGGGCTTGGTCTCCGGCAGAACCAGAGGACACAGCCTCAAGCTACATCAGGAAAGGTGTAGGTTGGATATTAGGAAAAAAATTTTCACCAAAAGAATAATAAAGCACTGGAATGCTCTTCCCAGGGAGGTGGTAGAATCACCATCTCTGGATGTGTTTAAAAAAAGGCTGGACATGGCACTTGGTGCTGTAGTCTAGGTGAGGTGTTAGGGCATAGGCTGGACTCAACCTCAGAGGTCTCTTCCAACATCATTATTCTGGGATTCTGTGATTCTGTGGGATTCTGGGATTTTATGCCTTAATCACCCAAAATTTTCTTCCTCGTGCAGAAACAGCTCCACCAATCTTTGCTCTCAACACACAGATCCTGGCTGGCCCCAGCTGGGTGTGGAAGGGGGAGAGCCCTCCCTTGCCCATAGTGGAGCTGCAGAGGGTGCCCAGCCATGGGTAGGGAGGTGCAGGGCTTTAATGTGTGTGTGAGTGTGAGCAGTGTGCAAGGGTGTGAGTAGTGTGCAAGGGTGTGAGTGTGCAGCTTCACAGGGTCTCGTTGTGCAGGCAGGGAGCAGCCTGGAACAGGATGAATAAAGGAGTGTGTTTTATCCTGAGCCTACCAGATTTTCTGCGCTTGTTTGCAGAGAAGGTCAGCTCAGTTTACCTTGAAAAATCAGTGTTTTCCAGATTAGTGGCTTTTAATGAGGGCTCTGCTGCCCTGGTGCTGCAGAGGGAAGCACACAGAGCAGAGCTCGCAGCTCTGGGCACCAGCATTGCCAGTGAACGTGGGTGTGTGCTTTGGAAACTGGGTCTGGGCAGCAGCTCAGCTAATGAGAACTCAGATGGCTTAAAAAGGCAAGGGGCTGCAGAGAAAACCGTGTGAAAATGTTTCTGTTAAAGAATATTAAATACTGAGACATGGCTGAGCAGGGGCCTGGGTGCAGGTGTGCAGTGCAGCCACAGGGCTGCTCACCTTCCATCCTGCTGAGCAGAGCCACACCTGCCACAGGGTGTGAAAGAGGCAAAACTGCCCCATCTTGGTCATCATCTGCCTAAATGCCAAGGAAAGGAGTGCAAGGAGCAGGAGGAAGCCAAACCCCAGGTTAGGTGAGCAGAGCACCCTTGGGGGGCACTGGACTTCAGCCCAGCTGGTGAGTGAAAATCCTGTTGATAGCAAGGGCAAGTAGGAGGAGAGAGATCACCTCTCAAAGTACACAGAATGTGTTATAAACCCCAACCCTGCACCACAGGTGATGAGACTGTAAAACAAAATTAATATTGAAAAACTTCATACAAAATCCTCCTCTTGTTTCTTTCCATTTCTGGGCAATTCTTTGCCCATATTTTTTTCTCTCTATGTTACCAGGGCTTTGGAGAAAATAATGTTTTGTTGCTGGGCTTTCAGAGGCCCTTACTGTGCTCTCCAGGTGCTCAGTGATGGAGCACATGCCAAGGGAAGGATAAAGTTATTCATTTTGCTTAGGAGAAGGCAGCATTTTCCTCCCCTTCAGGAGCCCCCATGGAGCTGCTCTCCATGGGTGTTTTAATCTAAATCATCGTGCTGCAGTGCTGGATGTGTCCCTGTTAGGTGCTGATCCATGTGCACTCTGCAAAACCTTTCCTCTTTCATATAATTCGGATTTTGGGAGAAACCTCTGTCTGGGGGAATGATGAACCCTGTGCCAGCTCATTCCTCATGGCTCCCCATTTGTGGTGCTCTCTGCCCCACTGGGAAAAGCAAATTCCTGCTGGGTTATTCCAGGCTCAATGTCTTTATTGTTGCACTGGATAGGAAGCAGAGCAATTGTGCCTGCACCAGTGTGTGCTGCACCACCTTAGAGTTATTCCTGTGAAGCACTCCACAGATTTATGTCATGCAAGAAACATTTGGCAGCAGATGAAGACCATCCTTAAAGTAAAGCCAGGTGGGCACAGAACCCTGATTGCCAGCTTGCCACAGCTAAAGAAATGAAGCCCAAACCTGATTTATGTTCTGAACCCTTCTCTGCCTGTGTCATTTGAAGCTGCAGGTGGCTGGATGTCCCTCTGGTTCTGGACAGCTTTGGCATATGGTTTCTGCTGTTCCTTTGCATGTGGCACACCAGATTTTGAAGGTCCTTTCATAAGTAATACCATAAAAGTGGCTTGGGTTTTTTTCTTCAGCAATCAGGTGGGTATAAGGAAGGTATTTGGATAGGCCTTAGGAAGGATTTACCAGGATTCACCAGAAGATAAAATGATGGGCATGGAAAGTTATTTAATTCTTTAGAATTATTCAGCTCCTGACTGGCATCCAGTATTTGGTATTTCTCTTGCTCTGCCTGGAATAATTTCTCTCACTCTGGGGTTTGTGTAAAACATGTTTCATTGAGCTCAGAAAGTAATGATCAGAAGTGACCATCTGTGACCCCTTAGTAGGCATCTGGATGCATATTTTCCACTTCTGAGGTGTTGAGATAACACAGAGCTGCTGCTGATGGGGCTGGAAGCCTTATCATCAGATATAATAATACATTCCAGCTGCACTTGTTGTTTTTTAGTCTTTCCTAAATGAAAATGAGTTCTGCAGGTGGTTAATGCTAGAGGATAATTTGTTTCCGTGCTCATTTGAAGCCTTGTAGCAAACCCAAAGCTGTGAATAAAAGATGGAAATAAAAGTAGAACGTGATTTCAGGAAAAAAGCCCTTCCATTTTCTGTGCTGGTGAAGTGACTAAGCCGTGTGGCTGCTGATGCAAACCTTTCATCTGCCCAAGGAAAAGGGTTATTATCTTCAGCTGAAGCTGATGGGACACTGAGCAGCACATCCAGGCAGATATTTGCATGAGGAACGTGAGGATGAGACTTTGATGTATTTGCAACTTCTGAATCCCCGTTAAGTTTCTGATTGTACTGCCCTTTGGGAGTGCCTGGGACACCTTTCCTGTGGCTGAGCTGAAACCCAGGAAGGAAATTTCATGCTCCTCTCCTCCACATTATCTCTTTCATTCTGAGATAACTTTTCCTCTCCTCTCTTCAGCTGAAGTGTGGAAAAATATGTTAAGGAGAGCAAGTCAGAGGCCATCAGCCTTGCCTGAGGGAGGCAGGGAGATGCTGGGAGGGAGAGAGGCTGGATTGCAGAGTCCTGGCTGGGTTTGCTGCAAGGAACCTCTGCAGGTCACAGCACTGGACCAGGGCATCCCTGACTCTACCATGGGCTGTTCTCTGGGTGCTCCCTCCTGTGCTGGCTGTTAACACCTAATGCAAATCATCATCACAGGGAATCTCCAGAAATCGTATTTTTTTCTGGTGGAAAACATTGATTTGCTCTAAGAAAATGTTAGGTTGATCTGGAGGTTCTGAGCCAAGAGCAGGAGGCTGCATGGTTCCATCACACACACAGAGGTCTGGCTGCTGGGATGCTCAGCCTGCTGCCACAATCCCTGGGCTCTTGGACACCCTGATGCAACAGCTCCTCTGTCTGATGGTGCCTTCTTCCTGGGATGAAGTCCCAAGGATGGCAGCGTGTTCCAAGCAAGGCATTCACAGAAATAGAGAAGCCTATGAACTGATGGAGAAGCAGCAGGGTCAGTGCAGGACAGCTCTGATAAAAGCCCTGTCCATGGACAATCCCCACTCAGGGACATGGCAAGAGAGATGTGACTTCCCAGGGAGCCTCATTAGCTCAGGAGCTCATCAAAACACAATGTAATGCTGGGTGGGGCTTTGTGGGGAGAAATGTTTTTCTTTCTGGAGCATGCAGGAGGCACAGGCATTTCTCTGGGCAGCCTCTTGCTGCACAAGTCATGCATCAGTAATTACTGGACAAGTTAATTAAGCCCACTGAGGGGATGCTCTCACAGCATGGTCATTGCTCTTTAAACTCCTCCTTTGCTCTTTGAACTCCCACACACACAGGAGGAGCATCACACTTAGAGGTCTTTTCCTTTTCTTTGAAACAGTTGGATGTGAACCAGGAAAGAAAACAATTTCCCTATTGCCAATTGTTTATCTGGCCAAATGATCCCAGTGTCTTTAAAAAGGGGGGAATGGTGGTAATAAATTGTCCTTTTTTGTGGCCACAGCAGTTCATGGCTTGGGCTCTGCCTTTCCAGAAGCTGATCCGAGTTGAAGTCTGAGCTCTTGTGTTCGTCTCCTACTCCTGTTGGAGCAATCCTGTGCCAAATGCACGTGGAGGATCTTGAAAGTGCATCTTTGCCTTGGAAAGTCACCTCAGAGGGTGCACACTCCAGCAAGGCTGGGGATGCAGGTTTGTGCTGCTCCATGCTGCAGCCTCATTGGTTGGAAAACAGAGAAAAGGCCTGGATTTTCAAAAATACTTCGATTTTCTTCATTTTTTTTTTCTCCTTTGGAAGAAAGACTTTTGTTTTGGAACAAGATCAGATATATGTGGGCTCTACTATGCAGAAAAAATTGTATGACACAGAAATCTTTAATTATTCCTTCATTTCTACTTAAACTTCATTATACTCTGCTTAGTTAGCTGGGTTATGGCTTCAATAAGCTCTTGAATTAGTCATATTAATGTAATAAAAATTGAAAGCTAATTCACAGCCAAGTGTTCTGGTACTTGAAAGACTTTTTAAATTATTTTCCTGAAAACACGAGAACAACTTGTCACGATTTTTCTTTTCAGCTTATAGTTGTGTACAGGAGTGTTAAATATTTGGCATCTTTGAAAAAAATTTTGGTAACTAATGCTCACGTAAATGTTTTTCTTCTGAAGGGATTTGTGATACCTGATTGCTCCAAAAATGTGCTCTGAAGGGAAGCTCTGGGATGGAAGCTTAGGAATGGCAAGGGAGCTCATCAGGAGCTGCCAGCCTGAACCCCAGATCCCCTGAATATTTGCAGAATATAAATCCCTACTGGCATAACCCAGGTGGGGCTTATTTAGTACAGTATGAAACCACCAGATGAGCCTGTAAATTGTTTTGTGGCTCGGGTTTTGCTGTGCAGCTCCCAAGCTGGGCCAGAGCCCCCCTGTAAGAGCAGTGGGGACGTGGCTCTGTGTCAGCAATGTTCCCAGCAGGCAGACTCCTGGGGATGGAAACAGCCTGCTCAAGTATCCATTGATTTCTCCTTGCAGTTTTTCATCTGAACATTATCATATTTTTTTATTAAGTCAGCTTGTGACTTCAGTAATTTCTTTCATTAGCCTTATTCTGAAGGCAAGATGGCTTAAAATTAAAAGCAACTTCTCAGCTGCGTTAACATTCAAGCACAATTAAGTTAAATCATACAATGGCAAGATGTGAGGAAATAAAAGACCAATTACCAATTTTGGCAGCAGCAGATCAATTATTACAATGCAGAATCACATGGAATACAATAACAGATTTTTTTTTTTTCTCAGTAACATGCCCTAGCTGCAAACCCACAGCCACGTCAGTAGGTGTTTATAAACAATAACTGTCTTCTGGAAAATATTATTGAAACACTTTGTGGGTGATGCTGCTGTCAAAACCACTTTTCACGTGTCTGCAAAGAACATTTGACTTCCCAGGCTGTGTGCTGGAGAGAGCTTTGGGGAACACAACCAGCCAGGGTTGTGTCAGGGCTGGAAATGCATCTGCTGGGGCTCACCTGAGCTCCTCTGCTGCTGCTGCTCCGTGTTGGGAATCACCTGCTGCCAAGTGCTGGGCAGTGCCAGAGCCCCTGGGGCCAGGAGTGGCTCTGGATCTGTGGGTTCAGCAGATCTGCCCATGAGAACACCAGGGAAGCTGAGCCCACAGCTCGCCAGGGGGCTTTGTAGGATTCAGGGAAGTAATTCCAGGGTTTGAAGAAGATAAGTATCCAAGAAAAATAAATTAGTGCAGGAGCTCATTTTGCAGAGAGGGGCAGCTGCAGCCTGTGCCACCAGCCCTGCAGGAGTGTCCTGACCACGAGGGGCCGAGACAAGAGGTGACATCTTCTCACCATGGCAGGCAGCACTTCCCAAAGAGGCTGTGCTTCAGCACCACCACCTCCTTTTCCAGCGGGAAACAGGGACTGGCCCAGGCAGCCCCTCCTGGGCTCCAGGCATTTGTGCTTGCCTTGATCTGGGTGTCAGGGCAGGGCTGCAGGAGGATGCTGGCAGGGAAAGCCCCGATCCACTCATGCTGGCAGGTTAGACAGAGTAGGGATGAGTTTAGGTAAAGAAATAACTTCCCAGGATATAAATGGATGGAGAAGATATAATTCTATTAAGGGGTCGTTCCAGTCCTTGAATGGCACTAATGATTGTGTGGGAATAGGAGGCACAAAGAGATTAGCAGCAATCTTCATTTCCCAAGCAGCTTGTCTGTTGAGATGTTGTTATGTAAACGAAGTGTTCCTGTGTTAAGGAGTAATTGTGCCATCTTGTCTGGAGGCAGTCCCAGGAAAGAGCTGCTTCACAGGGGCAGAATTAGGAGAATTGGTCCATTGAGAAAAGCATATTTTGTGAATTTTTATTCTGAGTAAATGGGAACAACCACATTCCTGTGTGAGTGTCTCACCGAGGTATTGCCAGGCTGGATGTTTGTAAGGAAGTCAGAGGAGCTGGTGTGCCAGGTGTGCTGGGTCCCCCCTGGGCAAAGGCCCCTCCTCAGGGGGGATGTCCAAGTACCCATTTCCCTCTCAGGGAACATCCAGAATAACTTGTGAACCTGTTCCAGCTGCACAGATGCTGAAGATGCCCTGAGTGAACCAACCCTGCTCTTCTGCACAGGCTGTCCCCACCGGTGGCTGGGAGTGCTGAAGGGGTGGGTGATTGGAATTAAGCCTGTGGGAATTCTAACTGCAGCCTTCATCTGTCCTTGTCATTAAAGTTGTCTTGTCTTTTCTTTCTTTCTTTCTTTCTTTCTTTCTTTCTTTCTTTCTTTCTTTCTTTCTTTCTTTCTTTCTTTCTTTCTTTCTTTCTTTCTTTCTTTCTTTCTTTCTTTCTTTCTTTCTTTCTTTTCTTTTCTTTTCTTTTCTTTTCTTTTCTTTTCTTTTCTTTTCTTTTCTTTTCTTTTCTTTTCTTTTCTTTTCTTTTCTTTTCTTTTCTTTTCTTTTCTTTTCTTTCTTTCTCTCTCTCTCTCTCTCCCTCTCTCTCTTTTTTCCTGCTTCCTCCCTGCCTCGCTGTCCCCTCTTGCAGCAATGTGGACACCAAGGAGCTGTGTGGTGAGTGCAGTCCCTCCTTTGGGCAGCAGCAATCATTGTGTGCATGGGGGCCCTCAAAGCTTGCATGAAATCCAGTAGAGATTGCAGTGCTGTGGAGCTGGGGATCTCAGCCCTGCTGCTGCTGCTCTGCTCCTTGTTCCACAGGAAAATTGGCAGAACTTTTTTCATTTCTGTGCAACACAAGTGGGGTCAGAGCTAAGCGAGGCACATGGACCCTGCTCAATAACAAGCTGGAGTTTAATTTCTGGAGGTGTTGTGGCTTCCAGCTTCACTCTAAAGTTCAATAATCCATCTCCCTCTGCAAGACCTGTAACATGTTTCTCCCCAGGCCAGCCTTCCTGTTTCCCTGTAGGCTGCCTGAGGGGTGCACTACCTCTGCTGTACCTTCCACAGCTTGCCAAAATTAAAGGCTGAACAGAAAATCTGTGATAATATTTTGTCCCACACCTTGACCAGAAAGGGAATGTTTCCTGCTGGGATTTCTGAAGGGCTTTGCTTCATTAGGAAGTGACTCAAACTGCTCCCTCAGGTGGATTTTTCTGTGGATGCTTGATATTGGGAAGTGTTTCCTGCACCCCAGCTTTTTGGGAGGAGATGGGAAGAGAGGTGTGGGGCCTTGCAGAGGGCTCATCCATCTCTTCTCCTCTCCTGCTGTGCCAGGATACAGAACATATGAAGCCACCTCAGCAGGTTTTCACCATTTACTTTCACCTCTTTGCAGCTAATTCCAGCCTTTGGAAGCCTGGCTGGGTTGTGCAGACAGAGATGGGGTTACTGGGTGCCTGTGCCAGCACCAGGCAGTCACTCCTTATTCCTGATACCTTAAAGACTTCTCTGTCCATGAGTGTGCCTGCACCAGGACATTGTCCAGGGTTTCTCTCCTCCTGGTGCACTCAACCCCTGCCCACCCCCTTTTGAGCATCCCAGCTGGCAGCAAAAGCAGTAACATTTCCCCTTTCCACTGGTTATTCCTGCTTGTCCTTGCTTTGGTAAGCAAGAAACAAAGACTTCTACAAAATCTTTTTGGTTTGGTGAGGATATGAAGGGCTTATCCCATCCCCTCCATTCCTATTGCAGTGGGTCTCCCTGCCAGCTTACCCAAGAAATCAGCTCTGGGGTAACAATGGCATTGTTTAACCCCTCACAGCTTTCTCCATCCCTCTGATAAAATCAGGAAATTGCATGGCTGTCACCCAGTGTGATCCCATCTCACTGCCTCTCCCAGGGGTGAAGCTGCCAGGAGAGAAGGGAGATAAACCCATCACCTCCTGGGAAAGCTAGGGGAAGCCAGAGAAAGGATCCATCAGCACAAGCTCCTGCCTAGATCTGTTATCTGCTGAATACCTGCCCTTGCCTGTGATTTATTTGCTTGCTTCTGCTCTAAGTGTTAAACATAAACCCTCAGTTTGTCTAAATGGGAGCTGTGGTGTCTCTCTTGAAATGGGTTGTGTGTTATAAAATGTTGAGAGCATCTTAAAAGTTATTTCTTGAGCCCTGCAGGTTAACATGAATAAATAATGCTAAAGCAGCAGAGCTGAATGCTTTGTTAAAGTCAGCTCTGTTCTCCTCCCATGTGCTCCTTGGTCAGTCTCAAGGGCTGTGCCACAGCAGCTCATCTCTCCTGAAATGGATGGCTCCAGATTTTTATTTCAGGACTTAGAAAAAGTCTTTACCTATCAGATCTGCTCATTTTTTCTTTCCCAAGTGGGAAGGGAAAGCCAAACAAGCCCACTGCAATGAGAGTGAGCTGTTTACTTATCGTGGAACAGCTGCTGTCAGTCATGCTGTGACATTCCGGTTCTGCCAAAAGCTGCTTCCCTTTGGATATGTTCTCAGACTGTAAATAGCTATAGGCACTTCTAATTAAGCCAAGAAAACCTAATTAGTGGGATTGTTTCCTGAAGTTTATGTCTTGCTGCACTTCACAGGGATGTCACCTCAGTGTGAAACTCCCTGTCCTAGGCTGAGAGCAGCACTGGTGGCTTTTAAGGAACAGCTTTTGGCTGTACTCTGTGTCAGTCACCAGAAAAGGGAAAGGACAAGGATGGCACAGAGAATGTGTGGCTCATTCCATGAAGAACATGTGATTTTGGGCCCAGCTTGCAGCTCTCTTCTCTTCCTTTCAAAACATATTTCACTCTCAAAGGCTTGTTCAACCTGTGATTGTGGGCTGAGGTGTAAATGTGACAGGAGCATAGGGAAAGATGTAAGGCCAGTCTCAGCTCATACAAAATGGGGTGAATTGGAAGGTATTTGGATGCTTTGAGTGGCAAAGAATGTCAAGGGAACGGAAAGGGAATTTCTTTTGAGACCTCTTCCTCCATGCCAGCAGTAGGAGGGAGAGAGACCATAAACAATCAAATGCAGAAGTAGGCATAAAAATAAAGAACCTGAGGAGTTATTTTCAATGGGAGCTACTGGGCCTTACATTTCCTTTTTGCAATGGCCCCAAACTTCATGGGAATCACACCACTTCCCATCCCTGCAGGACAAATTGTGACTTTGGCTAAGGACACAGAATATAAAAATACCCCTGGAGCCATCCTGTCAGGTTAATGTTACCCCCAGTAATAGATCTTGCTGTGCCAAGTAGCCTCGAGTTACATTAACGTGTTCCCACCATGCTTCTCTTGGTTTTCCCAGACTACTTTGCTGACCATATGGGAGACTATGAGGATGTTTTGGCCTCCCTGGAGATGCTGAACCTCTCCATCCTGAAGGCCATGGACTACACCAAACGGGTGAGTGCTCCTTCCTGCACCTCACCTTTCTGAGGCTCAGGGTGAGTGGTGTAAAATTTGCATTAACAGAGCACATAAATGTGAAAGGTCCTCATCCTCTTCAGCAGTGCTGTGTCCTCCTGCTCTGCAGACAGCACAGCCTCTGGGTCTCTCAGGTGGGGTTTGGAAGGCATGAGTTGTTGTTAACATCACTGAGAGGGCTTTTGGAAACTTCATATTACAGAGCTGCCTTGAAATCCAGCTTCCACCTTGGAAGACAACCTGCTTTGCCAATACAGTTGCCATGTGTGAAGCTGCTGTATTAGAAACTAGAGGGCTGTGTGCTTGAGGGACTGCAGAGGAATCATGCAAGCACCACAACCAAGACATAATGACCTGGTTTATATGTGCAAAAAAATCCATCATGTGATAGTGATACTGGACTATTAGAGACAGTGACACTGATCAAGAAGTATATTGAAGTTCATTTATGAATACCTACAAAATCTGAGCTGATTTACCATATAACCATCCCTGCTAAGAGGTGCACCACTCATTTGTTGTCTTACCAGGCGGAGAGAAGGGTTTACAAAGCTTTAGTTCCCTTGAAATTATTTTCCTGTCCTTCCACACCACTTAACAGTGCAACTGGGCTGTATCAATGATATTTATTGCCTCAGGATAATCAATCCCTTCTCCTACTTTCACCTTCAAGCACATTTGCATTGTTGTTTTGTGCCATGATGAATAAAAGACAGTTTTCCTCTTCACTGGTGAGCAGTAAGGTATTACACTGAGGGCCAAGCCAAGGAGGAAGGTTTTGCTTTCTCCAAGCAGTTGGAAGTACTTCCCAGTCCAACTACAGCCCTCCTGCAAGCAATCCACATGGGCATCTCCCTTCCATCTATCTTTGAAGCCAGAAGAGAAACTCAAATTACTTCACATTAAAGAAGTGGCAATGATAAGAAGTTTCAGGAGGTAGAATGGGAAATGGGAAATTTCTCTCCCTTTTTGCTGCCGAGTAAAGAGCTTGATTTCCTTGCTTGATCAAAATTCATCCATTTTGATTTTTGCGAGGAAGGTAGCATATTTACCATAGAAATTGAAGGCACATATTTAGCATGTTGATGTCTTGCCAATATAAATTAAAGGCAGAAGTCTTTGGCCAAGCACTGATCTTTCTGAAGTGTTAGTGATATTTTTATCAGTATTATGAAAGGGTTAAAAAAATCAGGACAACACAAATGTTTTATGATTCAGCTTCTGTGTCTGTTCATGTCTCATTTATATTCATTATTAGCAATTTCCATGACCATCGGGTTTGCCAACTATGTATTTTAAATAAATGTTAACATGCTAATAGAGATCTTAGTAATTCATTCCAGCTTGCCGTTCGTGATGCCTTCCACCACTGCTTTTCCAGTGTGATGTGAATATCTATGACTAATTCTTCCTAATACTTTGCAAGAGGAAGATGGTCTATTCCCTGCTTATAAATCAGACATCTAAGTATTTGGGTAGATGTCTGATTTATACCTTGGATGAGACATCTGCAGCAGAAGCAGGATAGTTTTTCATAAGAAGAACACCTTTCTCCCTCAATTCAGCAAATTGTGGCAGGATTCACCTGCCTGAATTGCAGCAGGTCAAGGTTATTTACCTAAACCTGAGCTGGTCACCCCATCATGATTTTGTGGAGAGGAGCAGGGAGATCTGGAGCACTGGAGGCACCTTCCTGCTGTGTCACTGAAGGATCACAGCACAGACATTTCCCAAGCCAGGTGAGGGAGGGCTGCCCCTCACGTTCTCTCATTTCACCAGCCCCTGGGCTGTGCTGCTCTTCACCTGAAAGATTTTTGGCAAGAGAGCAAGCAGAGCAAGGCTCCATCACAGAGAGGAGCTGGCAAAGAAGTATTTAATGAAAAGCACTGTTCCCCACTGTGATTTTGTGAACAAAGTGGTACAAACCTCATCAATGAATTATTCAAAGGCAGGCACTTTGTTCATGTAAAGAAGCAGGGGAAAAAAAACCCAACAGGAAAGAAGCTGTTGTGGGTGGTAGAGAAACCTGTCTGCAGTGTTCAAGCAGGATACATTTGTTTTGGAAGGAGTTTAAAGTCCATCAAATTCCACCACTTTGCCATGGGCAGGGACACCTTCCACCAGACCAGTGGAGCACAAAGCCCCATCCAGCCTGTCCTGGGCACTTTCAGGGATGGGGTGGTTTCCTTCTGCTCCATCTTCTCCCCATGTGATGCTGTAACCAAGGGTCCCATGCTGGTGGGGTAGCAGGATGGTTAAAAGATTTAATGGATATTTTTAGAAACACTGGAAGAGGTGAAAGGTGACCAAAGCAGCAAGGTTTCGGTAGAGTCAAGTCTGGTTTTGTGCCCCCTGAAGCTTGAGCCTTTTGCTTTCTTTGGCCTTTTCTTGTAGCCAGATCCTGCAAAGGGCCGGGTGATGATGCTGAACATTGTGAGTTGTGAACAAACTGTTTTGCTTGTGAGCTGTTCCTGCTTCTCCATAATAAAATACACATTTCCTAAGCTGGAGAAAACTATTGACCATTCAGGAGCGTTCCTATTCCCTCCTTTTCAAACAATGAATTTGGGGCAAACAATAAATGAAGCCTCACCTTTTTCTGTGTTGTCTTTCTGAGAGGTGCCAGCTGACTAGAGGGCATGAGGAACCATGGTATTTAATTGCTGTTTATATTTCTCACCTTAAAAGACAACTGATTATTTCTTGTTTTATAAAAAGAAAAAGCAGCAATTATCTCGTGCTGGAGGAGCTCGTAAAGTATCAGCAGTAATTAGATTCAGTAGTGGAAGGTCTCACACAGCAAAACAAAATCTGTCATTGTAATTATTTTCCAATACAGCGATGTCCGTGCTGCACTGAAATCACTGCCGGTGACAATTGGAAATGCAAAGCCAAATTGGAGAGAAAGGAAATGAACTTTGGGGTTCTAAATAAAGCTGACAGCAGGACATGTTCCTCTATATCTCACTTTTACTGTTGTGTAGTGCAGTCAGCAAAGAGCAGAGCCAACATGACGGGGAAGGAGGTGGATTGTGAGGGGTGGTGGGAGCTGGGAGAGCACAGCCAGGGTGGTGCTGTCCCTGCCCCTCCCCAGGTGAGTCCCCTGCCTTAGGACACAGTGCCCACCCAATGCTTCCACCACCCTGTCAGCTTTGGGGGTGACAGAGGAAGTGCCTGCGCATGGCAGAGGTGGTGCTCACCCTTACCCACACAGCCCAGGAAATGTGACTTAGCTTGGTAAACAAACAGCGTGGGTTCTTGAGCCTGGGAGACTCAATTAGTCTTGTTCCTGTCAGGTCCAGCTTCCACTGCCAGCTGCACTGGGATTTTTCCTGCCTCCAGCTTCTGCCAATTAAGCATTTTGCAGGACTGACCATGCAAGCATCAGCAAGGCTGACCTTAAGTGGTGAGGCAAACTTTAAAAACAAGCTGCAAAGAATCCAAAAAAATGCTAAGTGATGAGTATTTTCAAGGATGAAGCAGCTCAGATTTAAAGTCATTTCTTCCTGGGGATGCTCCTGTTGGGCAGCAGACAGGTCCAGGAAGCTCTGGTGACTGACCTTGGTGCATGCCCTGTCCCAGATGGAAGGAGAGTGCTTGGAAAGCAAAATTACCCAAAATTGGAGCTTAAATTGCAACTCCTCATGCACATGCCAGAATGAACAGGCTGCAGGGAAGAGTAGGGTACAGCAGGAAGGATTTATGGAGCACCCATGAGGATCTGAGGGTGGCCCTGGACCAGCTGCTGCTTGGTGTTCATCATCACCTTTGGTCCTGGAGAGAGAGTGAGGATATGTGAAAGACTCCCTGCTTGCTCACTGCCAGTCTCTCAGTTCTCTCATTTAATGGACCTGGAGAGGAAATATGACCAGGTGGTGACACAGCACACACCCCTGAGAGCCTTCTCCTGTCAGAGTGCCAAACACCATATGTGTCTTATGGACTGGCACTGTACCCAAAGCAGCTGCAAATGCATTTTCCCCTTAAAATTCATTATTTAGATGTGAGAATATGTAAATCATAAAAATCTGAGTGCAGCGACCTTCAATACCAGCTGCTGTTGCTCCAGTAGCAGCAGGGAGCCCAGAGGTATCTCCATACAGGTGAATAGGTTTGCATGTTATTTGTGAGTTAAACTGTTCCTGCAGCAATCCACCCTTCTTGTCTCTGCCTTTGAGATGTGTTTGCAGTGAACAGGAGATGCTGGGCTCCTGGGGCTCGTGGAGGTGCTGCAGCAGATGTGCTCTCCCTGCTGCTGGTGCCAGGCTGACCACGGGTCTCCCCCAGTTTTCAGCCCCCAGTAGCAAACTGCAAACTGCAAACTGCAAACTGCAAGCTGCACTTGTTTGAACAGCTCAGTTACAGCTCCAGAGCAAGAACCATCTGCCAGCAGCCTTGGATGCTAAAAATGGAGGATGGTATTTTTTGTTTTACAGCACAGCCCAGATCAGCAATATAAAGTGCTCTTATTTGCATTCTTACCTGCCACACTTAAGCTTGCCAAAAGTGATGTTGCTCTTTTTTGAAAGATGACACCTCGAGATAAAATAGTCATGGGAAATAATCCTCAAAAAGAACATTTTCCTCCCATCCTCCAGCTAACCTTTTATCTCAGCCTTTTTATTTGACTTGAGCAGGTTTTCTCCTGCTCTGCTGGATGGAGCTGGTGCCCACACTGAGGGTGTCAGGCTCCTGGGGCAGGGCTGTGCCATGTCAGGGTATGGACCCATGGCAGGGTGGAACAGCAGCACAGTGCTGGCAGTTCTGAGTTGTGCCCAGCCCAGAAATGTGAGCTGCTCAAGGCTTCCCACAAACCTCATGTTCTGGCCTTGCCTCAATGTGGTTAAACGAGCAGCAGCTGAAGATTTCTGGTCTGGGTTTGAAGGTCATGGGGTGCCACTGCAGTGCAGCAGAGCCAGGTCTGAAACACTCCAAAGGTGCAGTTAGAGATGTAATCATGGTGATGGGTCAGTGAAATGGTAAAGGATGAGTCAACTCTCCATGTGTTTTGAATGATACATTTCTGAACAATTTCTGTGTCAATTTCTATAGCAAAAAACAGATGCTGATCTCCAGAAAAGTTATGGAATTTTATAGTTGAAGAACAATCTGAAAGGAAAGGAGGTGCTCATTTAGATTCTCAAAATATATTTCTGCAACTCTTCTCTGAAGCTGATTTAAGAAAATATTGCACCACAAATTAAAACAAAATGTGCTGCTTCAGTTCTGCAAGAGCTGAATTTTCCCCAACTTTTCAGTTCAGACTCCAGACCAGAAAGCTGCTTCTCCATGCGATGCCATCCGGAGCGATTTTCCTGCCAGCTCAGCAGGGCTGTGCAGGGGATCCACCTGGGCTGCCAGACTGTGGGGAGCAGGGACTGGCAGGGACACAAATCTTAAGGTCTCTCTTGGAACTTATTTTTAGATTAAGACCCTCATTCACTGCTCTTCTGCTTGTCTGTTGCTGCCAAGTTCATGTCCCTCCATTCTCTCTGAAAAGGAAGAGCATCTTCTCTGGAGGTCTTGCTTGTGCTGTCCAGGCTCCAGCTCTCATTGACCTCCTGCAGAGCATGATTTTCCTCCTCTTCCCTCCCATTTTAGGTCTATTGCTCCTGGGATTTAGGTAAATTGTGTGGTGAAGGTGCCAGTGCTGTTGTCTTGCCAAATAGTCTGAGAGCAGCTTTGAAGGGAGGGAGCAAGTCAAAGCATGAGCATGTGGCACAGCCAGGCTGAGCCTTCAGCAGCTTGACCATCCCACACTGCTACATCTGCAGGGTCCTTTGAGTAGGTCCTGTTTGGAAAACAAAATCTGCACTTTCCTTGGAAAACTGAAATAAAATCTGTATCAAATTGCTGCCTTGTGGGTACTAAACACAGCTAATTAGGAGCATGTGTGAAGCAAAAGGCTGATTTATAGGGAGGGTGTTGAGCAGGGGGAGGCCACACTCCCAAGCCTGTTCCAAGCCTGCTGGGTGAGGGTGCAAAGGGGCCAGAAGCCTCTGGATCCACAGGTGAGCCTGGGGAAGTGCAGCACAGCCCCTGTGTGGGCCAGCAGACACCTGCCCTTCACATCCCTGTGGCTGCACCAGAAATGATGGATCCAGGGCAGCAGGGAGGTTCTCTGATAGTGAGAACAGAGAAGTCCTGTGATAAATTTCTTGGGAAGGGCCCATGGCTGGAAACCTTCAGGACCAGACAAGGTAAGCGTGAGATGAGAAGAGTCCAACATTGAGATTTGCAGGAGGAGGATTTTACAGCAAAAAACTTTTCAAATCCATATGATGCTGTTGTCATTTTTTAAATCTGAACAGGTGTCTCATTTGGTTTTTTAGAGCTGTTTCGGGAAGGCTGAGGGTCTTTCATATGGTAATGCTTTCATTTATCAACTGTTTAAATGCCTGTTCTCCTCAGGTTTCTCCTACTGATTATGTGCCAGGCAATCAGTTTTGGGTCTGCTTTGGAAGGGATTTGAAAGTCAGGGGGAGGGAGAGGAGAAAGAGGCAGGTCTGAGTGTTATTTTAATTATAAGAAAATATCTCTTGGAAGCAAACAGGCAATTATGAGCAACGAATTTAAATCAGCCACTCAGAGATTACAGTGCAGCACATGCCTGGTTTTTAAAGGGCTGGGTGGGTGGAAGATAACCTCCCCATCATCCTGGATGAGGCTTGATGGGTGTTACATGGCATGGCAATAGGTTTGTTGTCGGGTTTTGCTTTTTTAACTGGAGGAAAAGTGTGGGTGAAACAGAGTTGCCTTTGGTTTCCAACTGAAACAGCATCACTCTGGGTGTGCTTGGACTGTGGTTATTAACAGTTGGAGAAGTCACCAGTGTCCCCAGGCGTGGTAATTGTCAGCCAATTTGGCCAGTCTTGCTGGAAGCCAGCCCTGGGAAGCCTTGTTGGTCAGGTTGTAACCCTGTGAGGCAAAGGGAAGGTGTGGGGAGGTCACAGTGGTTCTCCAAGTTCGTGGGTGGTGCAAAATAATCTATATTTTACATCCTGAAGTCTTAATGAGCTGAATAGTGACCTTTAAAAATGCCAGCAAAGAGGCTTTGAGATGTTCAACAACATTAAAACTCTCATTCCCCAGTATTTGCTCCCCACAAGGACATGGCCATGAGAGCCCATTTTTAAGCATCCATTTGAGAGTCTGGTGAGGGAAACTCGGCACTGGTTGGCAAATCCTAGCACCCAACAGCATGAAAATCCCAGTTATGCTTTGCACAAGTAACACATCCCAGGGGTGTTTTCATTAATCTGTGCCAGAATTTGGGCGATTTTGGGTGGGTTCCTGTGGAAATCAAAAGCTGGAAGCGCTATGGTGGGGCTTTGAGCAGACTGTGCCCCTGTGTTGGCTGCCAGGGTGTGTGGGAAGGGGCCTTACAGACACATGAAAAGCCTGTGGTGTGGAGGAGGAGGGTGGATTTGGGGTTTGGACCTCAGCCAGCTGACCAGAGACCCAACCCCATTATTTCCTCAAGAATGCACGCTGTCCTTTCCCCACTCCTCTCCCCTTTTTGAATGTCTCTGTTTCATTTCCTGCTCTGTCAGATCCTGAGCTTTCTGAGGCTCTCCTGAGAGCCATCATCACAGAAATCTCAAGGCCATCGTTACAATGATGTTTTCACACTTGCTGTTCATTGCAAACACTCAGGCCCCCCTGTTTGCTGCAGCAGAGGTCAAGGCCAGGCAGTTCAGCAAAGAGCCTGTCTGGAAATGATGGATGGGAAAGAGCAGGCTTGGAGATGTGCAAGAGTTTCTGGCACAAAGCAGCTCCATTGAGCAGCAATTATTACATGATCTCCATAAATATTTTAATTTCTCAAGCTAAGCAAGGAGGAAATAACTCTTCAGGGTGGAATTAATAAGACTAAACCTCATTAAATCTCACTAGGATAGTCTGACAAATGTTTTAGTAAGACAATGGGAAGGATCCCTTTTATAGTTGGTCTTTTTAATGGTTTGTTTTTGCAGCCCTGAAGAAGACACGTGCTGGAGGAAAACCTGAGGGATTGTTAAAAAACCTCTAAGCATGTGCATTTCTGATTCAGATCCTGAGAGCAAATCTCACAGCTGGGCTGGCAAATGGCCAGTTAGTTAAGTGGGAGAAATAAAATCCCTGTTGTTTTGATTTCAGATCTATTTGGCTTACTGGCCTGTCAAAAAGCATCAGATCTTCACGAACACCCCATTTTTCTCTGCACTGGCTGGAATAGCTTTGTAGCCAACATCCATCCATCCATCCATCCATCCATCCATCCATCCTGCATATAGGGAGTTCAACTGATTTAAATGAATGTGGGAATCACCTGTTTGATTTTTCCTAAAGCTGAACCAAGATTATAGGCTGTGGTTAGGTAATAAAAAATCCACCATTTAACTACACATCCTCTCACAGCTTCAGCATCACCATCACCTCCCTGTGCATCACCCTCTCCTGAGGATCACTGTGTGGTGCATTTCCCCCAGAAACACTGTGGCTGTGAGCAGGTTTTCTTATGTCAGACAGAAGTCATTAAATGCTGCTAATTGGATGCTCAAGAAGCCGTCAAGAAATTAATGCTCCCATTCCAAACCAGGGCGAGGAATCAGCTCTGTGATCAGTTTCCCCAAAGGGTTTTTTCCATCAGCTCATTTCTCTTTTATGATTTAATACAGGAGATAAAGGCGGGGATAAAGGCCCTCTGGGTTCTCTCAGAGCTGCTCCAGTTGCCATGGAAATAACCCTTGTTAATAACTTCACCATGAAACTGGGATAATTTGCTTTGGGGAGCTTGGGGTGCTCGTGTTGTGCTGCTGCATGCTCAGATCACCAGCGGTGCCGGGACCACTCCAGTCCCATGAGTGTGGTCACTGCAGGAAGCCAGGACATCCATCCCTGTCTCATGGCTCCAAAAATTCAGTCATTCCTCCCAGAGGACTCCCATGCTGGGAGATGTGAGCACACAGGGACAGAGTGCCCAGCAGGGTTTTGCCTGGGCAATGTGCTGTCCCAGCAGGCATTGATGGGTGGGAAAGAGTCTGGGAAAAAGTGGTGCTGTTGAGCCTGGGTTTTGGGGAGCCTTTGTTTCACTGCAAATGTTTTCAGCTCTGATGCTGAGTGGTTGGCTTCAGCCAGAGCTGGGGAGGTCAGTGCTGGCCTTGGTCTGGTTGGGCTGGTGTTGAACTGGTTGGAGTGGTGTTGAACCCATGCTGGATTGGTTTGGTCAGTGTTGGACAGTCTGTGCCAGTGTTCCTTTGGTTGTGCCAGTGTCCCATCTGTGCTGGTGACTGTCAGGAGGTGGAGGAGCAGGGTAGGGCTCAGCAAGGCTGTGCTGGGAAAGGGGCCCTGGGTGCTTCAGGCAGATCTGTTGTTCTATTAAAATATTTTTAGGTGTTCTTAGTCTTGAAAAAGTTTGTATTACCCTGGGAGCTCCTGTCAGTCAAACAACATGTTGAGCCCTGTGAATCATTCCAAACCCCTTTAACTTGAGTGCTGGGTTGGCCATACTGTTGTGGACTAGGGCACTGTATAATGTGCTGAACTCTCTGAGCAGGGGTCTCCAAAGCACAGGACACACTTTTCATACCTACATGCACTGGCTGCAAGGCAACAGTAAAGTAATGTAAGATCATGCTAAAGAGAGAAACTACAGGCTTTGGGTAACACCTCTTTACATCGTGGTGACATGGGAGGGGACCAGGGAGGGCTGTGGGCCAGGGGCTGCACTGCCCAGGGACCCTGGTGGTGCTGCCCTGGCTGGGGACCCTGGTGGTGCTGCAGGTGCTGCCCTGGCACTCACCAGGTGCTCCCTGTGTGTCCCTGCAGGTGTACGAGAGCGGCAGCAACGTGGACCAGTTCGTGACGCGCTTCCTGCTGAAGGAGACGGCGAACCAGACCCAGTCCCTGCTGAGCTCCGTGGAGAGTGCTGTGGATGCCATCGATGAGCAAACCAACCCCTCCAGGTCTGCAGCACTCCTGCCCTCCTCTGGTGCAGGAGGGTGGGAGGGGAGGAGGAGGAGGATGCTTTTGTGGGGTGAGGGAAACGCAGCAGACATTGTGCAGCAGCAAAGGGGAGCTGGGCCTTTCTCTTTGCCTCCCTTCCTGGCTTCCTGAACTCTGGGGGCTTTTCTCCACTGCTCTGTCCTGGCCCGTCCCTTCCTCTCCTGCAGTCCTCAGGGTCACCCTTATCAAGAGTGCTGTGTGTGGGGATGCAAACCAGGGGCAGAACCTGGCTGGGCAGCACTGGGTGCACAGGGCTGCAGCTCTGGGCAAATCACTGCTCCCACCCAGGGCAAAACACAGCCTGAGGTGGGCTGGGGACAGCCCACAGGGACAGATTGCCATGCCAGGGGTGCTGCCCCTCCTGCCAGAGCACTCAGCAGGTGTGACAATCCAGAGGGAAAGGGTGCTTGTGCACTGAGGACAGGCAGTGCTGTCCCCCCAGTCTGGTGAGGGGCTGTCCCCATGCCAGCAGCCCAGCACACACCACTGAGCTTGGGCAGCACAGAGGAGACCGTCTCAAGATTTCCCGAGCGCTGCCAGGGCTAGGCTATGAGGAGTGGCAGCAGCAGAGGCAGAACCTCAGCACAGCCCCCTCGGTGTCAGTGTCACACAGCTCCCCAGAGTGTCACTGTCACCAGCTCTAACCAGGACAGGTTGCCATGGAAACATGTGTGTTTGTCAGACCAACCCTTCTCCTGCTGTTCCTTCGAACCAGGAGGCCTTGGAATGCTTGCAGGGGGATGTTTTGGCTTCCCAAAGCCATGAGTGGGCAGAGAGGCACATGGAGAGTGTAAAATCTCAACTCCCTCCTAAGACAGACTCTGTGGAACACAGCAAGACCTGGGCAGCTCTGCCACCATCTCACCAGCTTTTCCAGCAGGAATGCTGTGGGTTTCATCATCTCACATCCCTTTCTTCTCCTTGTTTTGTGGCAAACCTTGTACAAAAAGAAGTAGGAGCTCCTGCAAAACAATGAAGAGGAAACAAACCCAACATCAGGCAGAGCAATTAGAGCCCATGAAAGACTATGCTGGCTTTTATTTGCTGATGTGTGGGCCCAGATCATAATGGGGAGTATTGTAGTTATTTTCTCATGAAGATAATAGCTAAAAAGAAAAACAAATCCCACAAAAAAATTATCTCCTGCGTCCGCATGAAGACAAAGAGGTGGCCTAAAAAGCACGAAAATAAAGGGCTGTAGAACAAAGTGCAAAGGCAGAGGTCCAAGATGGAGACACCTCATTAAATTCTGATTAAAATAAATCTCTGCCTGTTTTTGCCTAATTTCCTGTCTATTGACAGGGGATAATCCAGGACCAGCAGTGTTATAATTGCACAGCCTGTAGCAAAGGGATGCTCCTGCACCCTTTATTGTTGTTCCTGCTTCCTTATCTTGGAGATGTTCTTTGGGACCTGCACACTGTGTCCCTGTGTATATGGTGGAGCCCACACCGGCTGATTTACAAGGTATCTGGGGAAGGAGAGCCCAGCAATTGTGCTTCAGAGGAGCCAGGTGCCAGGGGAGGGACAGGAGGGCAGGGAGATGCTGGCTGGTGTGCTGCCCATTGGGCACTCAGCACGTTATCTCCAGCTGGGAGCTGCTTGACTAACAAAGAGGAGCCAGGGCTCCCAGGCACCTCTGTCAGCAGTCAGCTGGCACAGAACTGCTCTTGCTGGAAGGAAACACTGGAAATCCTTCGAGCTGCTCAGCCTCTCCCTCTGTGGCACAGGATTCCTGTTGGTGGAGAAGAAAGGAGAGGGTCATTCTTCCCCAAACCCATTCCCCTCTCACTCACGTGGATGGCAGCTGCAAACCCTTGTGAGGATGGCAGATCTCTCATGTTCTCTGGCTTGCGAATAAATGAGGTCCTGGGAGGAGCACCAAGGACCTGGTGCTGGATGGTGATTATGGATGCTCCATCTGTGGAAGTGTTCCAGGACAGTTTTTTGAATCTATGAGCAACCTCCAGGCCAAATGGGCTTTGTAGACTCAGACAAAGAAAGCATGCTGGAGAAAATGATACAGTGGGCATGTTTCCATTCTCCAGAACTGCAGCTGCAGTCTGTTGGTGGGATGCACAGCCTCTGCTCATGGGCAGTCTGGGTGGCAGCAGCTTTTCCTGTCTGAAAGCCACCAAAGGCATTGGACTGCAAAACCAGCCCCAGTAAGGTGCAGCTGGCTGGGCACAGGGGCCTGAATGCCCCATGTTGCAGGTGTCTGTCTAGGACAGAAAAAGGCCCTGAAGGCTGCTGGTGGTGCCAGGAGGGCTGTGCTGTTCCATGAGTAGGAAAGTGATGGCTGCTGGAAGCAGCCCACTGACATTCCTTTGTTTCTGACCCCCTCCAAGGGCTCTGGCATCACGGGCAGAGCTGCCAGAAAGGAGGCTCCAGTGCTGGCTGCCCAGGCTGGCTCATGCCACTCTGTGAGTGCCAGCTCTGCTGTCCTGACCCCCTGTGTGCTCTCTGGTTGCAGACACTATCCCAGCAAGGATGGTCATGGCCTGAGTGACACCTGGTATGACAATTCTGTCCCCAGCTACTCTCCCAGCACCTGGATGGTCCCCAGGGAGCAAGGAAAGAGCGTCCAGGCTGGTAAGTGCTGACTGCCTGGGGTGGCTTGGGGCACTCAGATCCCAGCAGCAGCACAGGGCTCTCAGGGGGTGCCTGCAGGTGCCCCTCAGTCCATCAATGTCTCCTGGCTCTGTGCAGGTTCCCCTGACTCCAAGGCAGAGGGGCTGGAGGGGCAGATCAACAGGCTGGCCAAGCTGATTGGCAAGCTGGAGGACAAGGTAAGGGCCAGCGTTTCCCTGTGTGAGGCTGTCCTGCCATCCCAGGGACAATTCAGGGACCGTGCCCCAGCTGTTTTGGAGCAGGGATGAGGATGTGGTGCTGGGAATGTTGGCTGCAATGGGAGCAGAGGGAACTTTTGTGAAGGGTCCTGACTGGAGGTGTGTTGGGGAGGATGAAACAAGAAAGCTTTATAAATATGACTGCTTAGCAAAAGATCTGTCCCAACCGTGCGACGCCCCAGCAGCTCCTACGAGGTGCAAGTGGCTCTTGGAGCCCGTTCCCTGTGGAAAAAGGGGCACAGTCATTGCAAATGGTGGGGACAGAAAGCCACCAAGCAGGGAGGGACAGCAGCCTCAGGCAATCCACACCCCCTCTGCTGCTTGCTGCCCTTTCCCCAGACGCTGTGGTTTGACCTGCACCAGCGGCTGTCGGACAGCGAGAGCACGGCCTGCACGGTGAGTGTGCCCGTGTACCCCGTGGGTGCTGGGGTGCCCCTGCAGCACAGAGCCACACTGGGGGGTCACTGTGTTCCTGTGGTCTCACATGCTGCGTTTGGGGGCCCTGCAGTACCTGCTCCTGGTGAGGAACGAGATGACGGTGTCACACAAGCACCTGAGCGAGTTCTGCAGCTCCCTGAAGCAGTACCTGAAGAGCGTGGCCGGGGAGCGGGACTGCTTCCAGTGGGTACCAGCAGCAGCTGCCTCTTGGGGGCTGGGGAGGTGGGGAGATGGGGCTTGGGGTGGGGTGGAGTGGGGACCAAGCAAAGGACTGAGGAAAGCAGCCAGGATTTGGGATGCAGTCACACTCAGCCACCAACACTGCTTTTGCATGGGCTGGGGAATGCTGGGATGGTGGGGGGGCTGCCCCTACCTGGGCTGCTGGGGCTGGGTCTCCCCTCAATAGCCCACCCAAGAGCACACCCGTGGCTGCAGAGGGGGGTGGGGGATGGCTCACGTTGGGGGTTCACCTCCTCTCCCTGTTTCTGCCAGTGTCACCGCAGTGAAGCTGCCTGATGGGGTCACCTTCATCGTCTATGAGTTCTGGGAGACCGAGGAGGACTGGAAGAGGTAGGGAGGGGATGAACAAGCCCATTTTGGGAGGCTTGGGTGTGGAGGGTTGTTAGAGCAGCTGAGCCCCAAGCTCTGTCCCCTGTCTGACTGCAGGACTGAGGAGCTGTCTGTCTGTCCTAGGGCTGTCCCTGTAAAGAGGACAGGGGGTTGGGCTGGGTCTCTACACCTGCCAGCTGGGAGTGCCTTTGGATGTGGTGATGAGAGGGGTCAATGTCCCGAACCACGGCAGGGTGCTCTGCACAAGGGGAAGTGAGCAGGATTGCAGGCACCCAGCCCTGCCAGAGCTGGGTGCTGTGGGGGGCTGGGATGGTGTTTCTGGGGGTACTGGGTGTCACCCACTCTCTTCCACCTGGGCACAGGCACCTGCAGAGTGCCACCTGCAAGGGCTTCCAGCACGTCAAGGTGGACACGCTCAGCCAGCCCGAGGCCATCTCCAGCGTGGCCGTGCCAGGTAGGAGGGCAGCCACCCCAGGGGGTGGGGGACAGGGACCCATGGACGGCCAGAACCTCTCCAGTTGTTGGGGAGCAAGGGTGGGCAGGGGGCATGGTGTGAAGGACAGCAGGGGCTGAGCTGGCAGGGCTGGGGGTGGGTTCAGGGGCTGGGCAGGTGTGACCCAGCGATGTTCCCCTGCAGCTGCCTGGTGCACCCTGAGCCGAGAGTGACGGTCAGTGCCAGGGGCCTGCCAGCACCTACCTGTCCCCTCTGCGATGCCTGGGGGAGGTGTCAGTGTGACCTGGCTGCAGTGATGGAAACTCCTATGTGTGTGTGTCCCCCACCCCAGAGAGTCCTCCCTCAGCCCCCCACCACCTGGGGCACCTCTCCCTGGTGTGGGTGGTCTCAGGGGAAAGAAGGACTGCCAGGGAGGGGCTGGCAGGGCTCGGGGAGGGGGACATCCCCAGATATATAGGTAGGCAGGGAGGGGGGCAACGGGTGCAGGCAGGCCCTAGGAAGGAGGGATGGGAGTGGGAGGTGGGAGGCTGGAGCCCCCCCTGAAAGCAGGGAGTAGGTTGGGGGTCTGTGCAAGTCCCGGGAGGAGACTGGGGGGTTGAGGCTGTGCCTGGTATGTGTGTGCCTGCAGGGATGGGGACCCGTGCCCCAGGGGGAGTCAGGGTGGTGGCAGAGGGGCGTTTCCCTTCTCCCTAGGTGCCCCTTAATCCTTTTCAGCTGTGGGGGGTCCCCAGGGGTTTCCTTTGCATGTGCACAGTTGCAGCTGGTGCCTTGTAGGCGTGAGAGTGGCTGCCTCCCCTCCCTCCTGGGGTCTGTACTTTGTGTGTCTGTCCGTCTGTGCCAATCCCACACCCAGCCCGCCGTGCGTGGGGGTCCCTCAGGATGTGTGGCACAGGACCTTTGCCAATTCCCTCTCCTGTCTTTATTAGCCACTGTACAACGGGGACGGTGATGCCAAATAAAACCGCCATGGGATCCAGCGGCGTGGCTGTGTTGGGGTCTCTGTGCAGGGCAGGATGCTGGGGGGTCACGGTGGGGTCACAGTGGGGACACGGTGGGGTCACAGGGGGCTCTGGGGTCCCTCAGCGCAGCAGCCCCAGCACGGCCAGGGCAGCGCTCTGCCCGCAGACAAAGGCACCGCCGAGCACGGAGAGAACGCCCCAGGCGATGAGAGCAGCCCTGCAGCGACACGAGCAGAGGCTGCCGGGGTAGAGCTGGCCTCAGTGACGGCCACCCCTGCACCCCAGCTCCTGTGCCTGTGCAGCTCCCTGCAGGCTCAGCCTCCTCTGCCCTGCTCCTCTGCCCCGCTCCCAGTCGATGGCAGAAGAGCCTGGCAGCCCCTGCCCACTGCAATGACACACAAACCTCAGTCAAAAAGCCAGCAGATGCCACCACGCAATCATTCCCAATTCCGCTGTGCCCAGTGGCCCTGCTGATGGAGCACAGACCCACATCCCCCCACCCTTGGACACAGCCACTCCCACAGAGCCCCAGCTCCATCCTGTCCCCACATGCTTCCGGCCCTGTCCCCTCCCCAGCCCCAGCCCCAATCCCCAGAGCCCTGGGTCTGCACCTCCCTGTTCCCTCCTCCCTGGGCACACAGACCAAGCCCCTGCATGCAGCACTCACCCCAGACCTGGCTGCTGCTCTGCTGCAGGGTCCTCAGCACCGTGCTCCTTCCCAGACTGTCCCAGGCAGGCTGGGACTGTCCCCTCGCAGTCTCCATCGCCCCAGCTCATGTCATCCCCTCTCCTCATGATGGGCTCATGCTCTGGCAGGTCTCCCCAAGGAACCTCTCCAAGCTTTGTCACCCACCTGGGTGGCCCTGCTGACCTTGTGCCTTGGCCCCTCCAGCACTCTGGCACCCTTTGGGACACCCTCACCCCTCCCCAGATGTTCATGGGTCCCCAGAGCACCCTCCTGACCGTGACCCCAATGTCCTGGAGTGCTGCCTCCACTCATCACATAACCTCCATCCTCCCTCAAACTCTGCTGCTCCCCCAGGGGCACCACAGACACACTAAAGCACACACTTATCCCAAACTCACCAGCACCATGTCAGGTCCCCTTGACATGGGCTGCTGTGCCCCAGCCCCTCCAGACAGGAGCAGTGATGGGGACACACTGCCCTGGCACAACAGGACCTGGAACACCTGATGGTCTCCTGTCTTGGGGCACCCTGCCCCTCTGACTCCCAACCTGACCCCGCCCCAGTGCCACCAAAACCCACAGTTCTTCTGCCCCTAAAGTCACTCTGGTACCTGGGCATCTCCTTGCTGCATGGACACAGCCCTGGCATCCAGGGGCATTCCCAGAGCACTTCCCACCACACCCAAATTCCCCTCCTTGCAGGGTTCCCACCTTGACCAGGCTGACCCCCAGGGAACTGCCCTGGCCACAGCCCATGGGACACCACACCCTATCCCTGTCCCTTCCCTTGCCCCCAAGCATGCAGACACTCACTTTTTGCGTGGCCCGAGGCTGCGGGTCCCAGTCAGGCACACGAGGCACAGCCCTGCTGTCGGTGCAGAAGCTCAGCCCCACACAGCACCCGTCACAGCGCTGTCCCCCCCAAGCACAGCCCTGCACCCCCAAAACAGGGCCAGGACAGGCCACTTTCCCCTGCAGCAACGCCCTTGGCACCAGCATCCCCCCCACTGCTTTCCTCCCTCCCCGTGCCTGCTCTTGCCTGGGAAGATGAAGATGAAGAAGGCACTGATGCCCCCGATGAGCTCGATGACTTTGCCGATGTCGGGGACAAAGAGGGCGATGCTCAGCGTGGCAGCCATCCAGGTGACCGTCAGTGCCACCCGGCCCCGCCGCTCGTGTGCCTCAGGCGCCACCACGGCCCCGCGCTTCGAGGCTGCCCACAGGTCCTTCACCACGGACCTGGGAGGGAGGATTGAGGGGCTGATGGCACCCAGGGGAGCTGCACTGGCTCAGGGGACACCCAGCTTGTCACCCTCCCCTCACCTGCCCAGCAGCACCACAATGGGGTAAATGGTGACGATGGAGACACCAAAGAGCAGGCGGGCGACGATGACGAGCGGGTCATTCCCTGGGTAGGACATCAGGACGTCGGACGCCACGGCCTCGCCGAAGGTCAGGTAGCCATAGAGCCCTGCTGACAGGGAGTGGGGGTGGGCAGCTGTGCAGTGAGCAGGACAGAGGAATTCTGAGGAGAAGGGATGAGCCAAGGGGAGAGGGGAACCCCAGGGCAAGGAGGAGTGAAGGGTTTGGTGCTGGGGTTACCAGTGAGGGAGTAGATGAGCAGGCAAATGAGCATGGAGAGCACAGAGACGGTGACCCAGTGGGAGAAGCTCTGGTTGTGCATGCTGCTGTAGATGGCCACACATGCCTCGTGGCACTGCAAGGCAAGGGGATGGTGCTGGGGCCCCATGCAGGGACAGCCCCCACCCCCAGCATCCTCTCTCCCACCTATGGGTGCCCTGTCCCACTCTGCCCCGTTCCCAGCACTTGTGTCCTGCCCCACAGCACCTCTGGTGACAGCCACAGGTCCCCTTTCCTGCAACCTGCCCTTCAAGGGTTGGCATCCCTATGGTCTGGGATGCCATGGGGGGCTGCCAGCACTGCCCTAGCAGCTGCAGCCAGAGGAGTCAGGATGACCTACCTGGAAGCCAAAGCAGATGGTGGGAATGACGCTGAAGATGGACGTCCAGGACGAGGACCTGTGGCATGTGGAGAGGAAGCACAGAACAAAAGGCATGAGGCTCTCATGGAGAAGAAACCATGCCATAAACTGGGCAGCCTGGATGGCACCCTGTGGGAATCTCTTTCCCAGTGATTCTGGGAGAAAGGGGTATTGCTGTGGTGAAAGCTGGGGCTGGGAGCTACCACCCACTGTGAGTTGCCCCCAGCTCACCCCCACCCCACATAGGGCCCAGTGCCATTCCTGCCCCACCTCCACCCCTGCCCCCATGTCCCTGCTCAAGCCATGGAGCTCAGGGCAGGAGGGACATGGGGCTGACCCTCCTACCTGGAGGGCTGGGGTGGCTCAGTCAAACGCAGGCTCTCTGCCTGCAGGTAGTATTTCAGGATGACGACCAGAGTGAGGTAGCAGGCAGCCAGCGTGCCCAGGATGCTGTCAGGGCATGGGAGAGCATCAGCACACAGCCAGGAGGAAGGGAGGAGGGGGGTTCCCACAGGTTCCTGGGAGGAGGTAACCTGAGGGTGCCTAGGGGTGGGCCACCACAGGGATAGCGCAGGTGGTACCTGGAGTACTTCTGGAAGCCGATCTCCCTGGGGACAGAGAGTGGGAAGATGACGAGGACACAGAGAGCTGAGAGGGTGAAGCGCTGGTCCACGTACCAGGGGGGCAGCTGAGGGGCCCCGCTCAGTGTCCCGTTGGGGTACAGGGAGTCACACACTGTGGGGGGCAGCGGGGGGGTCAGCTGCACCCTGAAAGATGGCCCAAGGAGGTCGGGAGCATCACACCATGGCAGAACCAGGGAGCCCCATGTCTTTAGAATTTCCAGGAAAACGTGGGGGTGACCCCAGCCCACGTATGGCCACCTTCCCCTCACTCCCCAAGCAAGCCCCAAACACAGGGAAGGGAAACAACTCACGTTTCTCCAGCTGGTCACCCACCACCCTGAGGAGCGCCACGGAGATCATGAAGAGGTTGAGGAGGAAGCAGACCTCGCAGAGCTTCCCCACAGCCGCCCCGCACACGGCCCGCACCACGCCCTGGTAGGTGGGCTGGGCGCTGAGGGCCGCGGCATAGCCCAGCACGGCCAGCCCGCTCACCAGGAACACCAGCGAGCCCTGCGGGGACAGAGCCAGCAAGGAGCGCCACATCCCCTCCATCGCCCCCAGAGCAGGGCAGGACACAGCAGGCCCACGGCCAGGGACCAGGTCACCGGCCGGATCACCTTGTGGGCCTGGATAACAAAGGTCAGCAAAAGATGGAGGCACGGTGGTACTTCGGGTTTAGATTTGGGGTTTTGGGGCATGTACAGGAGCAGACACCCACTTACTTTGAATTCAGCTACAAGCCAGCTACAAGTGTGGCTTCAGCTGCAGAGAGCATCCCTCAGGTGGCACCGCAACACCACCCTAAGGATGCGGCGGGGGTCGGGACGGGGGTGCCGCACCGAGGGGGTGCCCGCAGCTCCCCGAGCACCAGAGCAGGTGCGTCCCCTCCCTCCGCTCCCTCCCCGGAGCGGCGCCCCTCGGCTCCCGCTGGGGCTGCCGCAGCCCCTGCCCCCGCGTCCCCCTTACCAGCTCCACCAGGAGGGCGGGAACGGCCCCGCCGGCCCTGCCGAAGGCCCAGGGGAAGCTCAGCAGCCCCGCGCCCAGCGCAGACTTGAGCAGGATGAAGACGGCGCCGGCGGAGGAGAGCCCGGGCGAGGAGAGCCCGGCGGAGCGCCCCGCCGCCGGCAGCAGGGGCCGGCCCTCGCCCGCCGCCCGCTCCATCGCGGCAGGGCTGTGGCCCGAGCGCGGCCCCTCCGCAGGGCCCCCGGGGGCGGCGCGGGCAGCGCGGGGCTGCGCGGACCCCCCGCCCCCCGGGGCTGGGGAGGGGGCGCCGGGAGGCGGCGGGGGAGGCCCTGGCAGGAGCTCAGCCGCGGATAGCCCCGTCCCGCTCACAGCCCCGTCCCCCTCACAGCCCCGTCCCCTCACAGCCCGGCCCTCAGAGCGCTCCGACCGAGCACAGCCACCCGGGACTCGTGCTCTCACTACCCCCGAAATCATCACCACAGGGCTGAGCGGACTGAGGCCACCCTCATCCCGCTCTGTTCACCCAGGCATGAAACTGCCACCAAAGGGCATTAGGGAGTGCCCCGGGAAGGGTGAAGGAAGGCAGCTGCAGCTCACACCCCTCACAACTCGCTGGGTGCAGGATGAGGCCAGCACCCCTGCGTGTCTCCCAAACACCTAAAAGCCCACTGGTGCTTTCCTGCACTGGGACACTCTGGAGAGGATCCCATCCCACTGCACACAGGCAAAGGGGATGCCAGGATAACAGGATGGGGTGACTGATGCTGCAGAGGACCTGCACGGAGAAGGTTGCACCCCACAGGAATGAGGTGCCCATTCCCCACACGGGGGACACACAGCAGCTCTGTGCCACTCCTGCCACATGCCACTGCCCCAGGGCTCAGCACACAGGCCTTGGCCTTGGCCGACAGCCCCTAATGCATTTTTGATTTCCCAAACATGTGCCCTTCTGATCTTGGTAAGACGGATAAAGAGACTTTAATCAGCTGCTAGGAGGAATTATGGATGGCTAATTGTGCCTGCCACTTCCATTACATCTCTGCCGCCTACAGGGCTTATAAACACTTAGAAGGGCCCTTCCAAGCCTTCATTAGCTGCACACCAAAGGCTTCGGAAATAATTGGCCTCTATGACTTAGAAATTGGCCACTGGGCTGTAAAATACCAGCCACTGGGAAAGGCTCTTAATTCGGACTGGTGCTTTGATACAGCTTGATTCTGGTTTCAAGGCTGCAGTGGAGCTCTAATCTCTCATTAGTGCTGTGATGAGGAGCAAGTCTCCTCATTAGCACCGACCTGCGAAGTGGCACCAAAGCTTTCCAGTCTCCCTCTGATGGAAGAGGTGCAGCTCAAACCAGAGAGGTGCAGCTCATCTCCCACACCAACACAGCAGTCCCAGACAACTTCTTTGCTCAGTGGCTCTGGGCTCTCTCCCTTATAATTTCTTCCCTTTCTGTCATTTATCTGGGTGCTCCAGCCCCTGGGCTGCAAGGCATAACCTGAGGGTCCCTGTGGGATGGCAGCTGTACCCGCTGCTGGGTCCCTGTGGCAGGTGGAAAAAGGGCTGTTAATGTTTTCCACATTATTATCTTTGAAGACTGTAGAAGGTACAAAAATGCAAATGGACAGGCCTTGTTTCATACAAATAAAAACAATGATCACAATTATGCTTTGCTACCTGCAACCCCTTCTGAGGGTTTGCCCTTGAGATTTCACACCTTTACTGATTTTTATAACCTGGACAAGTTGCACAGCTGCTGCTGGCTGATCCTGTGATGGTCCTCACCCATATGTCACAGCTGAGATGCTGAAAACCCTCTCCCTATCATTATGGATCTGTGTTCAGAAAGGCAGGAGCAAGAGGCTCCAGCCCCTCTGGGATGGCACAGACAGCCCAGCCTTGGGACCATCTCCTCAGCCCTAACAAGCTGCCACTGACAGCTCCAAAGCAAAAGCTCAGTGCCCTCTCTGCCATGGCCACACAATGTTGCCTCTCCCAGTGCATCCTCCAGAAGAGAAGTGCTGGAAAAAGGCAACCACTCTTCAAGTTAGGGAAAATTGGTTTGCCCAATCTTTTTGCAGGACACTCACAAACCCTATCCATGGCTCTGCAACTACATGGAGCAAAGATCTCTCCTGCAGTGCACTTCCCACAGCCCACCCCCATCGCTGCTGGTAAGCCCTAGGAGGATGGGTGCAGTCAGACTGCTCAGCAGGGCTGTCCCTGCCTCCTCCTTCTCCAGCCATGCCCAGAGCTGCCCACAAACTCACCCAGGAACATTCACCAGTGCACACTGCTTACCTGCCCAGGCTGCCATTCCATTCACAAATACAGCAGCCACCAGCTCCTGGCTCCTAGGAAAAGGTGCTCATCTGGAGCAATGATGAAAGCAGTTGGCAGGGAGAAGCTGACAGCTTCACTAGGAAAAGAGAGAAGCTATTTCAATTATGGGAACATTAACTGGCACTGCACAGATGGGGAAACTTGTGCCTGCATCCTTATTTAAGCCAGTGACAATTCACAGGCTTTCAAGCAGGACAAACCAAAGGAGACTGGGTTTTCATCTCTGTGACACCACACAGTGCTGTTAGGTGCCATTCCCATGACAGTTTTCTGTACAGCTCTTCGAGAGCTCTCTCCTTATGTGCTGCAGAGTTTTGAAGGCTTCCAGAACTCTGTGCTCACTCAGAGCAAGCACTGTTTGTGTGACTGCCCAGTTGGTGCTCCAAAGGAAAGTCTGCAACCTGGGATACCACTGGTAAGGACAAAGATATAGTGGGAAGAGAGGTGACATGAAAATCTTCACTACCCAGCAATTTGCTCTCTTTGATTGCAAGTGGAAAGAAGAGCCACTTAGCAAGCTGTCTTTGCTTCATATAGATAACATATTTATTGAAAAATCTGCTTCACCAACAACGGTGAAATCGTGACCAAAAATTACAAAACATCATGGTAGTTGGCTTTATAAAAATAAACTGCAGGAGTATGCCTCACTGATTTGTACTGGTCTCTCTCAGTCCCTTCCTCCTTTAATGGTGCACATTATACTCTTCAGCATAGAACCATTCTAGAAAATTGCATTCCATCCAAAAAAATGCACTTGTTTTTCCTTAGCAGAGGTCCTTAAAGTGACTTTTCCCCCGCCCTCCCCAACAATAAATATAGAAAATAGCCTCTAAACAAATAAATTTTAGTTTGGTCAGCTTAAAAAAAAGGTCCATTTTCCCCCTCTTGGGATATGTAGTGACTAAGCAGCCATTTCAACACTATTCAAGTCTTTGGTGGCTTCAGCTGCTTAAAGCTGCAGTTTTATGTACAGATGATCAGCTGAGGTTCTTTTCTTCTCTCCACAAACCAAAGACTTTGAGATGATGTCAGGTGCACCTCCACTGGGAGCGAGCAGCCACAGGAGGTCATCTTTGGCAAGGCAGAGTTTCACACTGAAGGTGTCTTTGGTGGATGAACCTGCTGCACCAGCTGCGGCCGCTTCACGCGCGGTTTCCGTCTCTTTGGCCTGCTCTTGGCTTTGTTGATCTGCACCACGAAGAAGGCCAGGACCACCATGGCACCGAGAAAGGCAAAGACAGGAATGGTCTGTCCCACGTCCTGGTTGTACCGGCCCGGCATTATACCTAGAGAGGCAAAGAGGTTTGCAAGGCAGCAGTGACCACGTGAGCCACGATGGCTTTGTGCTGCTAATGCCATCTAGCAGAAGGATCTGCCCCTAACTCTTGTTCAAAGCCCAGGCAGCCATTAATCAGATTACACTTCAGACAGGAAGATTAACAGCTGCAGACCGATTAGTGAAAATCAGAGGGGATGCTAAAGTTACAGGAAAGCACCAGCATTTCCACCTTGACCTATTTGGGCACATGAAAGCATAGCCCAGATTTCCCCTGCAACAACAGTCTTCTGTTTTGCATTAGAAGAGAGATGGAGACACTTGACCATAATCTTACTACTAAGTAACTGCAGTAATTCAGATCCTGATGGAATGAGGAAAGTGATTTCATGCTTGTTTGCTCCAGAGACTGTGCATACAGTGAGGATGAGCTAGAGAAACAAACCCTTCATTTCTACAGTTGTCTCTGGTCTAGCAGCTCAGACTGGGAAAAGAGCACATATGAGGCTTTCCAACTGCCTCCAGCTCAGCCTGCAATGCCAGTCTTGTGAAGGAGAGCTGCCCACCTGAAAGCTGTTCTGAGTGCTAGACATTATTTGTTAGTGTAACAGCTTGCCCAAGGCACCATTCTGACAAACTCTTCTGGATTCTGCTTTTGTGCACTCACAGAAGGAATTTTAATTAGCAGTGGGTATGTTCCTACTGCTCCCAAGGACAGGGGCTGCTGCTGACCCATCAGACTGAACAGCATCCAAACAAACCTCAACTATCAAAATGCACCCACCAAGATCTTCCTCCCAGTATGTCATGCACACTTTCTATTGAACAAACTATTCACATACAAAAAAAAAAATCTTCATCAGACAGCTTTTAATAACACAGCCATGCTATTGTAAGCATGTTTTTCGCAGCTGAAAATAAACAGTGACCTCTCATATGGCTGCACTGGGTGTTGGGTTTTTTTCAAAGCTTATGCAAAAAGCAAAACCAAAACAGCAACTTACATATTTTTCAATATTTACCTCCAGGAATGTCCCATGCTCCACTTTCTCCAGGGGACAATGGTCTCACTTGGGGTCGGTTCTGTCGAAAACTGGGCAGCGCCACTTTATCAAGGTCAATTGACAGTAATTTTTGATGTTTCCAAAGGTTGCTAGAAGAAATTAAAAGACAGAGGTGTCTGCCCACTTACTTCATTAATGCTTCATTGTAGGAACATATAGAGAAAGTGACAGTACCTATACAACCTATGTACAACTCACTAGTCTGAACCCAAATGATGACCCAGTCCATTCTTTAGGTTCTGCAGTTTGCAGGCCTCCAAATTTAAATTCAGACACCAAAGGGACACAACCTAGATTAGCAACTATTTACCAACAACTCTCTTTCTTGCACACAGACTTCCAAAAGTAACCACCAGCAGACAAGCAAGGGCTGTGTACTGAGCACTTTCCTTCAAGGGACTGACAAATGGCAAAGAGAAGGCAGCACCAGGAGAGCTGCCCAAGAAGATGCTCCAGAAAACTCCAAGGCACACGATGATGATGGGTTTATCAAGACTGTTCACTCGAAGTTGGAATTGCTCAATCACAACAGTGACTTGTGAAGTTATTTTTAAAATCCCTGAGTTTCATAGTGTAGCTATTAGGTGAGTCAGAGTTATTCACTGAAGAGGAATTAATCATTATTTCCTCTTTGCAATCTGGTATTTTTCTAGGAAAAGGGATTACAGCTGTCCCTTTCAAAAGCATATAGGACAAACTATTTTTCAGCTGAACTCAAAAGTGAGACTTCTTATATAAGGAAGACATATACTAACCTGGGGGCAGTTTCATTCAAAGGCTGTGGTTTGGCCCAGGACAGGTGTGGACAAGCAGGAAGGGACCGGGGTTTAGGGTCTCCCAAATGAGCCTCGAGCACCTTTGAGTATCGATGCAAATGGTTACCTGCAACTCACAGAGAGAGACTGGCTTACCCACAGACAGGCAAGATAAAAGTTACCAACACTGACCCTGGGCTAAACAGTGCTGCTGTAAACCCAGGAGTTGTTTACAGCAATGAGGACTCACAGCTGAGTATCAGAATTAACCTAAGGGTACCTTACAAAACAGCAGGAGTCTGCACCTACCCACAGCAGTTAATCCAAGTTCTTCTGGCAACATGTGAGATAAGACTGAATGCTTTGTAATACTGTGTAGTTAGTAACTAGAATGCCTCCCTACAGAACCAGGCACCTGAACATTCCTACTCTATGAAAAGAACATTTTCTTCAGTCTAATCACAACTACATTATCCCAACAAAACCCTGCAATATGTGCTTTCTTCCAGTAAAACAGCACAACGCTGCAGAGCTCACAGCAAACCAACCTTGCTGGCACTGATCTCAAGGGATCTGCCCCAGCCTTCCCGCGCTGTGAGTGGCTCAGCCTCGGGCTGTGCGTGCCCCCTGAGGCTCTCTCACCTTCCATGCGCTCGGGGAGGGAGGAGCCGGCTCCCGAGGGCGGCCGCTGCCGGTGCTCCGAGTGGCTGAGGCTCGGCGGCATCACCCCGTAGGACGTGTACTGCAGCAGGGAGTCCAGCAGCCAGAAGCAATCTGTGGATTTCACAGCCCCAAAACAAGACATGCATTATGCCACATTTTAAATGGCTTATCTTTCTGCTAAGAAGGCTTTAATGACATTTAGAATTACAATCCATTTTGCTGGCGCTTGCTTTTCTCCTGAAGTTCTAGGCTCACTTTCAGAAAGATGCAACTTTCAACACACAAACACAGCATTAAACGGTTCAGTCTTAAAATATTATCCCTTGTGTACCAAACCAGGCTCTTTTGGGGAGCAGAACACACACCAAAAAAGGTTTTGAATACAGGAATTCCAGGTTGCACAACGCATCCAAGTTTTGACAAAAATCATGAGGTTCTTCAGTGGGAGCAAAGAAAGCTCTGAGTTTCTGGTATAATTTTTAACAGGGAAATGAAGAACCAACTGTTTTTTTTGAAAGGACAAAATAAATAGCTTGCAAAGAAAAGTAAGAACAAGGTAGTGTTTACAGTGCAAGGATATGACTCACTTGCTTTCTCAAGCTTAAAAAATAAACAAACAAAGGAGAAACATTCTGGCTACATCCCAGCTAAAGGTACAAGCACAACCTAGAGCAGCTGAGGCACAGACCAGGCTGGCAATCAACACCACAATACACGTGATCATGGTTTATTTTGCACTTCAAAAGCTCATGATCCCTCACTTTGATTCTCTCCTGAATTATTACTACCTTAATCCAGAGCTACCCCTAAGGAACAAGCACTCCAGCTAGTTCACATCACAACTCTAAAGCTTCCCTTTGCAGGAATAGGACAATGCCTTATCAGCAGTTTCCACCACATAGCAAAGTATTTTTCTCAGAATTTCTGCCCCTAGGAACAGTTGGCTGGGAATGGGAATTAATCTTCATAATCCCAGTGTCCCTTAAACCCTCACCTTTGATTTTTCAAAGAGGTCAAACAGATTTTAAGGATTTATATTCACAAATGTTAGGAATTTTTCTCAGTTAAAGCCACCAATGTCTCTGCAGGAGACATAGCTCCTGGTTCACAATTTAAAAGCTAATTTTAAAGGATTTCTTTAGAGCATTCCACTCTTTCTTGCTTCAGATGTCACACTGAATTTAACAGTATGAGGGAGGTCACAGAGCATTATTTTATATTACTTAATTTAAAGCTATGTATCTTCTCTTTTGTTATGTGCTTTCAATAACCTGCAGCAAGCACTAAGGCACCAATGTGCAGGAAGCAACCCAAAGGCAGATAAGGAAAAATCACAGAACTCTTAAAAAACCTCAAAATGTATAGTAGAGAAAGAAATGAGCTACAAATGGAGAGTTCCCTTAGGCCATAAATTCCTTTAAACTTAAATAAATTAGACATGGGATGGATTGCACAATGTAGTACTTTAAAGTATCAGTGACAAAAGCTTAAACAATTACAGATGTACTTTTCATCACAAAAGGAAAATGCAGCTCTGTTCAGTGGAAATGCAGAAAAAGACTTCACATATTGGATTATGTTCCTCCCCTAAAGCCACAGATCTTCCAGCTTGTGCTTTACAAGTCCTGAGAAACCTAAGCAACCTCTTAAAAATTTGCAAACTGCTAGAAAAAATATTTTATAAGAATCAACCATAGCGTTAGGCAGAGAGCATGGCTTCTCTGGGAGCCACAGAAAACACTCATACAACTGCTACCTAGAGCTGCAAACAAATGCCTTGACAACAAATGGAAGTTCCTACTTTCTGACATGTTTACACCAGCTGGTGTCAAAATAGAATAACCTGAAAGTAATAATGCACAACTGAAACACTGAGCATTACCATAAATCCTCACAGAAAACATTGCAAAGGGAACAAGGCAGGCTGAGGTGCAAACTCAAAAGATAAAATCCACTGTTCTACATAAACATTCTGAAGGTGTAACCAGGGAAAAAGTGGAAGGATCTCCTAATGGCCTCTTCACAACTTCAGATCAAGAATGTGTAACTGTTAGTGCCTTCTGCAAACAAAAACACACTAAAAACAAACAAACAAACAAAAAATCCTACAAAAAGCCCTTTCAGAACAGCCCACCCCAAAAATCAGCTCCCAAAGAAGCTTATGGAATAAGTGTGTGTGGCAACAGCTCCATTTATCAGAGAGCTATGTAATGTGGGGTGCTCCTTTTCTCCACCTCAGAGCATTTCAGCAGAGCTCTGCAGAACAGAGATTTAGCCCCTGTAAGGAATATTTGGAGTCCCTAAAACCCCTGTGCTGCTGTTGGGGGCTGTGAAAGGCCCGGAGCAGAGCTGTGAGGGCAGGCTCACCCACCCTTCTGCCGGTGGCTGTCGTCCAGGCAGTTGGAGTCGCCGTACAGAACGATTCTGCCGCCGCCCTCCGAGGGAACTTGGTAAAGCCCCAGAATGGGGACGTGTTCAATCACTGCAGTCTCCTGCTTTAAAACTTCAAGACCTAAAGCAAAGCACAAATGAATTTCAGAGCCTGCAGAGAGTCAATATCAATCTACCCATGAAACAACACAGCCTGCATTTCCAGCTGACAAATGCAACAATGCCCCACATTTTTGCAAGAAGGTTTCAAAATCTCCATGATGCTATAGTAAAAATGATACTGCTCCAAGATCCTGAGTGTAAAGTTCCCTACTGATAATGAATATTTTTCTTCTCCACCAAAGAAAGAAAATCCAGGTTGTGTGGTCTTTTTATCTTCAACAATCTTGAATAAAAAATTCTAGTATCTTCAGCAAAAGGTTTAAAATCAACATGTTCTGCTCTTTACGTTGTTTCCATCCTTCTGCAGAATTCTACAGGAAGCTGGTTTCAGGTTAAAAGTTTCCTACCTTTCATTCCTAAAATTATATCCATTAGAAAAAATAAATACAAATTTCATTTTTGTATTTAAAATTTATCCTCTTTACTTGAGACACTGTTTAGAGAGCAGAAGCAAACCAGAGAGCTCTTCTGCCTCAGGAATTGCAATGAAAAGGATTCAACAGAAAAGGCAGGTCTAGCAGGGTACCTGTCAAATTGACACTCTGTCTTTCACACATAAGGAAATACATAAGTCATTGGCATACAGAGATATTGTCTTTTCCTCCAAAAGGCTGACACAGATGAGCTCTACTGTTCCAGAGAATTTCTCCATGAGGTAACCACCTCTGCTAAGTCAAAACTACAATGAACTCACTGATCTTCTCTGGCAGTAGCTGACTTGTAATCAGAAGCACTGCATGTGCTTCTGCTCTCACACTCAAATACTCTTCACCCATCTGCACAAAACTGACCTGCAACACCCTAATAAGAGTTCTGCTCACAGAACTCCTGAACAGCACTTCCTAAAAGCTCATCAAACACGAGATTTATTTTTTAAACTGCCAGCTGCCATTACAGTTCTGAATTGCCCTCTCCCAAATGAAAAGATATTATGACAAAAGAGAATGGAGATGCACAGAGAACAGAGCACTCAAGTCTGAGACCACAGGCATCCTGTATGCATAAAATTTTCCTTTATGAGAGTGGTGACATTTCACTGGTGACGTTTTGTCTACTAAAATTTTCCTTATTTATGTCTTTAGATCACCACAGCTACGACAACACTCATGCTAAATAAGGCAATGAAATATGGCAAGGGGATATATTTCAGTAGGATTTGAAACTTACAAGAAATGTAAACCAATAACAGAATTCCAACAAAACTCCTCCCCTTCCAGAGATACATGTACATGTGTGATCATGTTTCCATACAGCAACCACAATACAGGGCTGCATATTGGATATTGCATTATTTAATAATTGTATACAGAGTCACACTGTATGTTAGGCATCAGCTACATGCACTAGGCAAAATGAGAAAATGTAAAAATACCTACCCTGTCAATGTGGTTTGGCATTTAATGTTTTTAGACTTTTAGACTTTGCAACTTTGCTTGTGCAGTGACCCCAAAGTTCTACTCAAAACACGGAAAACAGGACCGGGAAGTTCATACCTTGATCCTTGAAGGTCTGTGCAATGACGATGCCATCTTCTGGGAACTTGGCAATACTGCACCCTGATGCATAATTCACTGCAAGACATCACCAAACTGCTGTCAGAACAAAAATTACATTTCCCTCCCTTCCCTACCAACAACCCCAGGAGAAAACACTCCCAGGAACACTGCACTGAATTTGCACATTTTGAGCAACGTGTGTATTTGCAGAGAAAGCATTGCTAAGCACAGCTTTCACAGGCTCACCTTTACACACTTTCCAAATCTTTCAATTTAGTTTTTTTAAACTGAAAAGCTAAATCAAATACCATGAAAAAGTCTACTAAGGAAGAAATAATTAAGAAATCATTTATGAGACTCTTTTCACTGAATCTGAGCAGTTCCCTCGACTCCTGCTCAACCTCAAACCTGCAGAAAACCATTTTCAAACACCCCACTGCAGCCTGTGTAGGCAATGGACTCCAGTACTCACTTTCATGACTTGCCAAGGTAAAATCTCCTTCAAACAGCCCATCACTAAAGGCCATATTCCAGACAGAAAGCAGATCATTCAGAGCTGGTATATTAGCCCCTCCAGTATCAGGCATCCACCACTGTCTGTAAAAATTACAGTGTAACACTGTTTATTAGTATACAGAATGTACTCCTAGAGTTTGGATAACAAAGTCACATGTCCTCCTGCATACAGACTTTTACAAAGCCATTTAAATATTGAACTACATCTTAAAGCCTTCTTTAACTCCATGGGCATCTTAGCAGCTGTGTCTGACAACTCTGCTTTTGAGTTAAATAATACTGATGTAAAAGTTCTCAGTACATTTCAGCTGCATGAAAAACTTCAATCTACTAGAAAGAAATTCAGTCTTATGCTCTTTGTTTGGCTAAGCTGAGGTAAAAAACAACAGTCATATACCTTGTTTCTCATATTATAAAGAAGAAAAATGTGAGATATTTTTTCTTTATATGCAATATAAACATGCAGTAATTTCAGTAACAGGTACATGACCTGGTGATAATCTTGCAATGCACATTGTTTTTTTATTCTGCTCCCTTAAAGTAAAAACATGTCCATTTTCATTTGTTGGTCTCATCTCTAATTTCTTATTTCTCTTCATTGTAAGTGTTTTTCTTGGCAATAAAAAGTGCCAAAGAGGCCTCCTCAATCATGATAAAATGGGTAGCTATGCTCCTTAAGCTGTAGCCTAAGGTCAGTTCTGATACTTAAGGTAGCACCTTCTTACAGGTAACATCCAAATCACACCACATTTGGGATTTTTAGGGTAATGGGTGCAATTCTATGGCATTTTATTTCCCAAAGCACTTGGAAATAAGTCAGTACCTTGTGTTTTCATCATAAAACTTGACTTTTCTCATCACAGATGTGTTGTACCAGTCACTAAAGACTATCAGTGAAAGTCCATTATCAACATCCCTCCTCAGCTTGGTGATCTCTTCAGGGAAATACTCTTCCTCACTGTCCACCATCAGCAGAGTCCCTGTGTGTAAAAGCAGACACAGGAGTTCTCCAGGCTGGTCACTGTCAGGTTACCACTGCTCACACAGCCCACACAGAAGCCAACACAAGTGCACATTTTCACATTATCTGGTCCATGTGCCCTGCTCTGGCAGCTCATCTAATGAAGTCCTATTTAAGGAGGGTAAATACCAGACAAACATATCCCACAATTAGTTTGGCAGCACAGGAAGTTTTTAGGGTGTTCCTTATGAGTCCTGCTTGTGTGGTCTCAAGAACTGAATGCCCACATGTGTCAGGTGTGTGTTCTGCAGTTTGGTGTCACCCAAATGCTCCATGAACTGAGCCAAACTGTGGCACAGCTGGACAGTGAGGATTCACCACTGATCCCAACTGCAGTGCTAATGCAGATGCAGCCTGCTAAGGAGGTTTTTCACTGTTCCAGCTCTAACAGTACTCCCCTCACTACTGCAGACTGGCAGCCAGGTAGGGAGCAATTGCTCTGAAATGTGGTTTGAATCACCCCCTGAAACCACAGCTGCATTCTGGAAGGACTGACTTAAGTGCCACTGCCACTTCCACACAACCCTCTCTCAATCCTGTTAACAAGCAAGCACAACCTTCTCTGCATTACTGAAAAAAACACAACCAGAAAAATACACTTTCATTCCCTGAAAACATGCTTATGCTTCTAGACTGCTTCTAAATACCAGCCCTTTTGCTTCTTCCCTTTCTGATTGCCCAGAAAGGTGGTGAAATTTCCACCCTCAGAGACAACACAAATCTTGACAGGATGATACCCTGAGCAATCTGAAAAACCACTGTGAGCTCCATGTCTCACAGTTCCTTGGAACCAAGCCAATTCCACAAGTACAGGCAGTCTGCATTTGGAAAGCCTTCTGATAAAGATCCTGTAGAAATGGGACAGAGTGCACCCTCACCAAGTGTGAAAACAACACCAGCTGGGGACAAGAGGCACATGGACCACAGATCACTGAGTTTTATTCCCCTCACTTCTTCTTCAGGAAATTCTGAAAGCCCAACAAACTACAATCAAATGAGGAACAAACAACACAATGGTGAATCAGAGGAGAGAGTGGTCCCCTAATGCTGCTCTGTATCAATTATAAAAGTAGTGCTCTCAGAAAAAACACTATTTTGCTACTTTTTAAAGGGCTAACATTTATGTATCCATGTGTACTTCCACTGAGCTATAAAAGCAGTGGTGAGATATTCACTGAAGAATCAAGATAAACAAAAGATTACTACAGGCAACAGCTCCAGAACTGGCACTCAGGAGAATGCACTGAAAAACAGCCCAGCCCAAAACAGAAGAGGGGTTTTGGAGCATGCCATGGTTAAACAAGGGGGATATGGAAGCAGAAAAGAGCAGACAGCTTGCTCTGTCCCCAGCCTGGCCAAGCTATCCCATTTCCTTCCTGATGAACAAACCAGATACTGCTTTGCTGTCACATATGGCTGGATGGACACTTTATCCACTCTTTTATCTAATCAAAGATCACTGAACATAAAAAAAGAACCAGGATGGACACCTTTGATTTTATTCTGTTAAACAGGTCATGCTTCATTTAGACTGTGCCAAACTCTTTTGGCAAATACAGTTCTGCCTTTGTGGGACTGAATGCTGAGGAGCTTTTAACCCACTCAGAGGGTGGCTTTCCCTCTCTTTTTTTCATGGTAAGGACAGAGAACTGCATTAATTCTACTAAACTCCAAAGCAAGCTTCCCCAGCAATACTCCACACAACTAAATATCAGCACATAAATAATAAATACTCCCAATGCCAAAACATTTTTCTATTACCACTAGAATTTTTATTTGTACCCTCAAGACATTTTTGGTCTCCCAACAAAAGGTCATTTGAGAAAAAGCTAACAGTATGGAGAACAAGGCAATTAACTCATGCTTACCATACTGACTTGCATCAAAACATGTAAATGGGGAACCAAGAACCTCAACAAAGTACCCCATGCTCCTGAGGTGCTGGTACATGTCCCTGAAGTTTGTATGGATATGGTCACCATTCCTTAGAAAAAGAAAAGTGTTGAAGACATTTAGATCTGGCATGTAGAAATCTGATTTCCACCTTCTTGATTTTCTGAAATCCTGTCCACCTGCCACCTCTGCCTACTCCAAGAAGCTTTCCAAAAGTTTTTGCCCTGGTCACTGACCCAATTAATCCTCACTGAGATACTGTTGCATGACTTTTCCTATAGATGCTTCCCTGCTCCATCTATGAAAGGTCAGCAAAGTCTTTCCCTGCTTAAGAGACAAAGGATCTCTTCTTGTCTTTTGAATTGTCAGGTTTGTTTGGTAAGTGAATGCTGAAGCAGTTAATAAAGTGTCCCCTTTAACTTCCTGTCAGAAATTAGGTCAGAATAAAAAAGCCAAAAAAAAAAATCTCAGTATCTTAAATCAGCACTTTAAAAGCTTTTCATTTCACATGAAAAAAAAAACACAGAGCTGAAAAAAATCCTGCACCAAAAGCATAGAGTCCAAGTGCTTTACATGGACTTCTTACAAAAGATGATCCCATGCCCCTCTGAAAAAAGCCAGAACCACAACATTCAGTAAAGATATCCCATATCATTAACACACAATCAAGAAATACTGATTTAATAGAACCTGAGATAAATACCAATCTAATGGGTCATTCTTCATCCTCAGATTATCCCTGGGGAAGTATCCTGGTGGGTAACGGAGGTTGTGGTACTGATCCCAGAGGACGCGTTTGCTCCGAGGAGGAGTGGGAATAATCTTCACTTTTATTGGCAGCTTCACTGTTGAGGTCTGCTCTGCACCATTCTTAGACTGAGGGACAGAACAAACTGCACTGAAATCCTTTCTCCCCACAGCACAGTTCACCATGGATTGTAAAAGACAAAAAAACTGGAGGTACCAAATCTACTTTTTTTCACCAGTGCCAGCTCCAGACACAAAGAGATTACTTTTGCCCTAAATTGCAAAAAGGAGTATTTTTTTCTGCACTCAACAGTTTGTAATTATGCTCAGAACTTAACATATATTACAACTGTGATCTGGTTTAATTGTTCAAAATCTTAAAAGTTTCCCATGAACAATTAAGCATGGTTCTAGAAGAAACATATTCAGGCAATCCTTTTCAAAATACATTACTTAAAATCCACAATAAACAAATGAAATTATGATGTTGGTCCCAAAGAGAAGTTTCCCAATTCTAAATTATATGCAATTTGCTTTCAATTATAAAGAACATTATTTGGAGTCTTTAATTTCCTGACCCAAATTTAACTTATGCTTCAAATAACAGGGCTAGAGCGAACCCCTAAAACTAAGGTATTTGTGTATCAGAAAGCAGTTTAGATAACTCTTCACCCAGAAAATCCAAAATGCACAGAACTTACTTCATTTTCTGCAGGAGATGACACTGTGATCATAACATGACCCTGAGCAATGCCTTCCCAAGATGCTGCTTTCTTGGCTACAGAGATGGAAATTGCCAAGTATCCAGACCAAGGCCACAAGACTGGGGAATAGGAGAAAGCCACCTCGATGTTATCCCCATTTTGGGGCAGATAGGGTTGCCAGTCTGGCTGTGAAATGAGAACACACAACACTGGTAACACAGTATTTGCAATCACTACTTTTTGCACACATAGCCCTTTTCCTCTGCATGAGCTAACAAATATTAGCTCTTCTGAAGATTATATCAAATTTAAAAATGCCCTCCAAGCCCAAAAGTTTGGTGTTGTGTCAGTGAATCACCCCAATTGTGACAGTGTCAGTGACCCAGACCAGAGGCTTTTCAGAGGCAGGACTGTGAGAAGCTGCCCAAGGGAATCTGCTTCAACATTCTGAGATCATGTGCAAACGTTTATTGGTGAGAGAACAAGATTTCCCTTGGATAACAAGGCCAGCTAACAGTGGAACAGACACAGGCCAATTGCATCAGCTGTGTGTATTACCATAAGCTGATGACCTTTGATATGAGCTTCAGTGCCCTTTAATGTAAACTTGAATCTAAAACAAACCTCAGGAGTCACACTAAAATGTTAAAATTAAGCTCATTTACAATGGCTGGAGTTACAGGACAGGTGTTTTTTTAAACTTGTATCAATTCTCAAATCTATTCTACATTTAAACTTAATTAAAACCTCCCTAGCCAAGCAACACACTCAACATCAGGGGTGTGAAAGAACAGGTTTGGCAGCAGAGCCTGGTTAAGCTGATACATTCAGATTGCCCTGACCCATGGAAAAGGCTTAATTTAGTGTCATCATTCTTCACTGAGATCATTAATGCTCCAGGATGAAAAAAAAAAATTAAGAAGGTCTGTTCAGAAGATTTTAAATGCTATTAGAGAATACAAAGAAATCTTTAAGTACATCTTAATTCAAACTGGTTTTGCAAAGATAAAATGTTACACGCCCTGAAACCAATGCATTGCTTGAGAACTTGTAGACACCTCATGTTGACAAATCCTCCAACGTGGGTGCACCCTTTAATCAAATATTTTGTATCTCTTGCTCCCAGCAGTGAGATTTGTTATGAGATTTGTTATGTTTTTACTCATAGCTAAACTAGTATTTTCTGGGAAAGTTTTAGCAACACTACCAGTCAGAATTTGGAACAATGTTAATACTTACTTTGTCTACAATTCTCCCAGTGACTCCCATGCCATTGAGGATAGTAACATTAACAATAGTTGGCATCCCTCCATAATATATGGGCTGAGAACAATAGGGCCACATGTAGGGACATTCAGTCAAGTCAATGTAGCTTGGACTCAAACTACAGCAGGACAGAGGAGGGAAAATTTAAAGAGGAAAAAATTAACAATAAACAGAAGAACATGCCACTACACATAACTACAAAAAAGTTTCAGATAAACCATGCCACTCATAGTTTACCAAGCTCTCATCTCACTTCCCAAATATGCTCCAAAATCATCTTCCCGTCCTATTTTTTATTTTAAGTTTTGTGGAAAGATTTTCATACACAAAAAAAGGAAACAGCTCAGGGAGAAGGTCCTTCTTCTCAAAAGCTAATTTTAAGTACTTTTCAACTGTGTCCTTACATTATTCATAACATCTAAGGCCATAAGAGAAAAGGATCATCCCCTACACTGCTGCATGACTTTTCATCCATTCTCTGGTCAAAATCCATGCTTGAGATTATGCAAGATCTGTGCAAGTCCTCACTGTTACACAAGCACTGATTGCTCAACTGAGCTACACATGCACCACCTGCTCCCTTAAACAAAAGTGCAAATTCTACTGTACCACTGATTAATTAAGGATTAAAATTAACCTGGCCTGTGGTTTATAGCTGTTGAGGATCTGATAAGCTCTTAGAAGATCCAATTTGCCATGTCCTTGTTCAAACATGTTGACTCCAGGAAGTCTCCGTGCTGATGCAATGAGGGCCTGCTTCATACTTGCTGGATTCACCATTTCACGCTTCTGAACTGTGCTGGAACAGAAAGAAATAACCACAAAATCAGTTTGCTGTAACATTCTCTGTTCATATTTGTCTGTTATTGCTTGATTTCTCATTATACAAATGTATAAAAGGGGCAAGTTTCTGATGTATCTCTCTTTAAAGCTAATAATACATGAATTTTTCTCCTTACAATGTGCTCCAGGACCAGCAGTCATTACATCCAGGGCAGTATCTTTATATGCTAAATAAAATATCTGTCTTCTGGGAGGAAAAAAACACCTCTGTTGTTCAAACAAAACCACACCATTTTTGGGGGAAACATGATGGTAACTTTGAATTTTTTGCATGTTTCTCAAATAATGGTTTGTCTCATCCCTATGGAGTAGCTATGACAAACACAGGGTATGGACTTGCAGCTCCCACTTTCAAATTCTTCAGTGTGCAAGAGCTGACTTATGCAACAAGATAATGCCCATAAAATCCTGCATCCTATAAACTTTACAAGTACATTAAAAATTACCTACTAAAGGTGCCTACTTTGAGCAGATGCTCTTTTACAAGAGTTGGCAGAAGGGCAGCAATCCCAAATTCTTAAAAAATGTGACAAAATTGTCTGATACTACTGCTCTCCCTAACTATATTCTCAAAGACCTAACTATTATTCAAAACAGTTCTCAAATGTTTTCATGAAACACAGAGGTAGCCAGAGAAGGTAATGTCTCAAGCACAACAAGTTTGTTTTCCTACATGTAAACACAACTTAGTTTTATTTGATGGATTCATTTATAGAGAATTTTATGACCCTACTGATTGGTATCTTTCTAGAGATTCTTATACAAGATTTACCTCACTAAGAGAGTGACAGCACCTGCCACCACAGGAGATGCCACACTTGTCCCAGAGAGGGAGCGACAGCCACCTTTCATACCAGACCCTCTCACCCCAGAGCCATAAGTAACAATATCAGGCTTCACTCTGCCATAACCTCCAGGCAGCTCCTGTGAAACAAAACAAAAGGATTATTGCCCTAATGTAAAATGAACACTGATGGCTTCAGTTGGGCATTTACTGGAGGTCATTCAGAAGTAAAATTAGCAACCAAATTGTCTGAGGTTCAGCATCACAGAGTAGCAACTAAGCCAAAGAAAGTCTCAAGCTGTTTAGGACAAGTTCCCAACTTTTCTAGGTTAGACTGATCAGCATTTCTGCTAAGCAGGAAACCACTGACCAAAGGAGAACCACACTGATTACTGGCTACACAAACAGGAGCCTGTGACAGCCCTCTTGATCAAGATTGCTGTGCAAGCACATCTGACACCATGAGTGTGTGCAGCAAGCACCCCCTCAGCTCCACAGGCAGGTAGTGCCATTTCACATATAGCACCTGGAAATCCCAGGATATTTCTACTAAAGAACAAGAGCAGACCTTCATGTTTGCAGATTTAACCACACAGACAAGTCTTCACCATCAATCAAAAGGAAGTGGATGTTTTATAAATTCATCAAAAATGTCAATAGTAGTGAGGACTAATATGAGAAATCCTGAAAAGAACATAAAGCTTCTTGCTTAAAGACTTACAATTTCTAACTACTCTGATCTCTGAAGAAATGTTTTCTCCAACACACATCTACACAGGATTGCCCACTCAGAAAAGGTTGCCTTTCCAAGGCCCTTATTTTGGCTGCAAATGTGAGCAGCCACCATGAAAATATCTTACCCAAGTGGTCATTCCCCTAGATGAAAAGCGAGCTATATTGTCCTCAAAGTCAATGCCACCTACTCCAATCACATCCATCTGGTCAGCAGGATTATTCAGAGTCCTAGAGTAAGTTGGGAGACAGGAATATTAAAAAATTTAAACAATACCAAAAAGATACAGTCATAAGTTTATGCTGGTAACAGAAGTGTTGCCATCAGATTTTTGTCACATACTTATACTTCACATGTGACAGCAACTTATCAGGCAGTTACTAACTCAGAACCTATCAAAGCATGTACCTTGAAGACAAAACAAAATCTATTTCTGGGTTGATCCTTTCTATATTCCTTAAGTCCAAGATCAGTACCCAAAGCTGTCTGCTCACACTAAGAGAGAAGTGTCAGCTGGAAGCACTGCCATTCTTCTTTTGCTGACCTTCCACTATTTCAAAGAAAAATATCACAAAATGCAAGTAATAAGGACAGGGAAAAGCATTTAACTTGAGTCACTTTCTAAGATTAGAGAGAAAAAAAGGAGAGAAAATTTCCTGACCAAGCACAACTACTCCCAAACCCACAGAACACCACAGCCAGCTCCCTTTGAAGCAGTGGCTGACACTCACCCATACAAAGGGCCGTCGTTGCCAATAGCAGAGACCATGATGACATTGTTGGCAGTCAGCTCCCAAACCTACAAAAACCAATGTTTACAATAAGGCTCTGCCACCAAAAAAGAGACTTTTCTAACAGATATAATCTCTTTCTGAGCCTTACAAATACATCTCACTGTATATCTAGCACTAAGCTCTGAATTTTCCTAAGATGATTTTAGCAATAATCCAGTCCTGACAGCAACTTCTTACACCAAAGGAAAAGCTCTTGTCTGGAACAAAGCACTGCAGATGACAGTCAAGTAGTTATTATGAATCTCCTCCAGTAGTGCTCTGGGGAGTACACTGAAATCACTGTCAAATTAAATTTCAATGCAGCTTTTAATGGAAAAAAACCCCAAGGAATAATTTATACGCTTCAAACTCCTTAACTGGCCTTTACAAAGAACAACTATATCCTTTAGCTGAAAAGTGAATTAATTCTCTTAATGCTTTTGAAGGCCAGGCCAAACATTCAGGGAACTATGACCTTTACAAAGACAAAAACTAATTCCATCTTAACCTGAACCAAATCTCTTGGCACATAGCTGAATCAATTACCTGCATATTTTACTTATTTCTTCTTAAATTCACTGAAATCATGTCATACATATTTTTTTACCATGAAGTAATTTGACCATGCAGAGATTTAAAACAAATAAACCACCCAAGACTGGATTTTAGTTAAGTGTCTCATATTAAAGGTCCTTTTAGTTGTCTGCTTGGGAGTAATTTTCTAGCATATTAGCAAACATTTTGTTAAAGGGCATTTTCCATAACTCTGTGAACATCTGGGTTGTACTTGGGGCTTTTTTAACTCATTCCTTATACATATTCCTAAAAGCCTGTACAAAATTTCTGTCACACAAATGAAACACAGAATCTGTCAGCAGGACCAGACACAAACAAGTAGCTCTGCAAGGCCAGCATTTGTGAGAGAGATACAAACATTATGCCCACTTAATTTCCTCATACTAACTTTGTCAACAAACGGATGATCCATGAAGTCTGGCCCACCAATACTTAGATTCAGTACATCTATCTTCTTTAAAATTGCATAATTAAAAGCATCCAGAAACCAAGATGTATATGAGACCTAAGTAAGAAAGAGGGGGGGGAAAGTTACCATTAAAAAAATCTGTGATTTCATAACAATACAGACTTTAGACAGAGAGGAAAAACAACACCAAAATAAAGCACAAAACTGACAATGGTCTTAAATTTCTAGCACTCAGTACATTTGAGTGACTGCTCCATTATACAGGTAAGACTTCCATATCCTGTTTCTGAAAAACACAGATTTGGAAACTGACAGAAATCTTGCAGCAAGTCTTTTATAAATAGAAACTTGTATCCTTTCCACTCATCAATGTCTACATTTATGAGTGCATGCAATACTCCCAAAGGAAAGGATTATTACAGCATTAACCTGAAAAGGCAGGAATTGAAACACATGTAAAACGGGTACCTGATTATTGGTGAACACTCTGAAAATGTGCAGTTCAGCATTTGGAGCAAATCCCTGGCATTCCCTCATGCTGGCTATCACACCTGCTACAAAAGTCCCATGGCCTAAACCTGTCAGCATGAGAAGGAAACAAAATAAGACATCAGAACACAAAGAATTCCATTGCAAAGAATTTTTACCCTGAACATCAGCTATAGCAAAAATCACATAAATTTAACAGACTTTACAACAAATCACAAGTGCTGGGTTCAGTTCTACTCTTTCAGAACCACATTTTGCTATCAAGTTCAGTGGGGACAGAATTTGCAGCACACTGTAGCCAGACAACCAGCTGATGAAACTTGGCTGATTAATTGTCCAGTCCATTCACTCCTGATTGCTACCAATGAAATCACGACAAAAACAGGATTTTGGAAAATGCAGCTCATTTCAAAGTCAATGTACTTTAATGCAGACTTCTTAAAGGATTTTCATCCTGAGTCTGCAATAACCAAATTTTGTTAAGCATAGTAGTGAGACAAGAAAACATTATTTTCTCCTCTCCTCAAAAAATGCTTTAGCTTTTGCTTAATTGGACTGCCCATGTTATTTTTGTACTTCAAATCTGCCTGTCTAGCAACCCTCTGGGTGCAGAATTTACAGGAAGAGCTATCCAAAAGCAGGTGCTGCAATGCAAAGTAATTACTGTGTAAACAAAACCATGGAGGTGCACACAAGACTGAGCAATACAAGCATCTACCTTGAACTCTGGGGAGATTCAATGGCCAACTGACTCACTGACCCAAACTGTATGAAATTAATAATCTGTGAAAGCACACGGTCAGGGCAAGTCAGGGTCAACATACAAAAAAGGAACACAAACACAGTGTAGAAAATAAGAGGTTCAGTTGTATAGAATTTGAAAATTTTACAGGAAGGTGCCAAAGTCTGATCAGTTTAGGACTACACAGTAGGGAAGGAAAATGCTGTCCCCCATCAGTATGGAAATATGTACCACTGTGAAACAGCAACATGAAAAGGAGTAGGAAAGAAAACACCTTTGCTGGGTTTGCTCTAACTGACACCTTCTCTGGCAATGTATTCACAGGTGCACAGTAACTTTTTGCTCTGACATTTTTCAACAGCTATGGTGAAGTGTCACATACGACTCCAAGGTCACTTATGCACCACTCTTTTGGAACCTTAATAGTCCCTGCTGAATTTGGTATGAGTACAAAGTGCCTGGGACACTGCAAAATTAAGCTTTAAATATCAAGATACACAGTTGTAACAGATGTTAGCAGCACAGCAGCAAGCACAAAACACAACAATGTCAGGAAGAGCTGGAAAACTACACAGTGACTCACCATCATCCAAGGTTCTCTCATTAGTCCAGTTTGTTCTCTCCTTTACATTTTTGAAATGTGGATGTTTCTCACTCAGACCAGTGTCAAACACTGCTACTCTCACACCAGCACCTATTAAGAGAAAACATTGCTTTTTCTGATTCAGCTACATAGCAAATCTATTTTATCAAGTTAAAAGAGAACTTTTGTTTAATGTAGTAAGCAATTTACAATTCAAGTCAACTATAGGTAATAAATAAACTCATATTCCAGCTCAGAAATTCAGTCAAAGATCATAAACATTACCAACTTCCCCTAAGTAAAGCGCACACATACAAACAAGCACTCCATAAACACACAATGCATTCCAAACCAAATTATTTCTCAATCTTTGCAAGCTGGCAGCCAGCGAGAGGTTAACACACACGAGTCAATTAGCCTGTCCTCACACTTCACTTGTTTTTCCAAGCAGGTTATTGTTCTCAGGCAAGAAGCCAAATCATACCTGTGTAACCCATCTGCCAGAGGACATCTGCCTGCAGGGTCTGAGCCACCTGGCGGGGGATGGCTCTCAGCAGGCGCCGGCTCGAGTGCCGGCCCGTGGCGTGCCAGAAGCCAGAGCCCAAGGAAAGACTTGCTCTTCTCAAGGGCCGGGATGACTGCCACTTCTGAGTCCACCTGGTCTCATTGCAGTGCAGCACTGGCTCAGCTGGGCACAGTCAGGATGAGGAAAATTAAAAACAGCACGAGGAAAACCATCATAGAAATGATTCTTATGCAAACTTGAGGCATCGTACTGCTACAACGAAAGTTTTAGAATATTGAGAATTGAATTTCTCTAATCAATATAAGTAAAAGCTGCTGGATTATCTACAATGGATACAGAAGCCTCTGTTCTCAGGTAAGTAAGTGTCTGCTGCAGAAGAAATGTTTCTATGCTGCAGACGGAAATGAAGCATGCTTCAGCAAACGCATGACAAGACCCTTGCAATTTTATAAACAAAAGAATAGGTTTCTGTTAATTAAAGAAAAACTGCAGGGCACTCCCCATTTGTGTAATGCTAAGCTGATGGTCTGAAATAAGCTTAAGAACACTTTTCCAAAGCAGATCCCATGCAGGCACACAGAAATAACTCACACTCTGAGTACTTGAGTGACCGAAAGACCTTTCTCTGAGGTGTGACACGCTTGATGTTGGGATGATCCTCCAGGGTGAGCACTCCATCCTTCTGCTTCTCGATGATCTGAATAACTTCAAAGTCACTGGGATAGTCACTGGCTGGGTTGTTGCGAGGTACAATCCTCCAGTTCTCAATGTCACCACTTTTTAATGCACTTGAAATAAATTTACTTCGAGCTTTAGCTGTGAAGTATCCATTAAAAGCCACAATATACTCTGGAACAAGAGCACAACTTTATCAGAACTGGTGTTTAAGCAGCTTATGCTTAAATGAATGCTTAAATGAATTCACATTGCAAAGTCTGAATTTTTCTTTACTTAGAACAAATAATCACAATTTGAGGCTGTTTTCTGCTGCTTTTACAGGTTTGCAATTTATTTCTGCACTGTGTAAAGGGGTGGGGGTGTTGGAAACAAGAAATATGACAAAAGCCTTTGAAAGGAAGGTGGAATTGTAAATATCAGGGAAAGGCAAAATGACATGAGAGGAGCAGGGGTGAGGGAACAGATTTATTGTTACAAACTGATATGCCAAATCAGTGTGCTTCTTGATAGGTATGGTTTAAAGATTTTACATGGTACTGAGCTTTAGTGGAAATTACTGACACCAACTATGACAACCTCAGAAAACAAAGCTGGACTCAACAGCCCAGTCCCTGATCTGTACCAGTGATTTATCAGCAGGCTCAGCTCCAGCTCACACCACCACACTGACTGTGCACAGGAATGTCACTTCTGTCACCCTTCTGCACACACCCAGGCACAGCACAGCCTCAGTGCAGGTTCCTGAGGCAGCACAGGATGCAGGGTCAAGGTGTCCTCTGCCATCCCAGCTGCAGCATCTGCCTCTCTCTGCCTCTCACCTGCTCCCTTCACTATTATCTGCCATTCTTCCATGCAAGTATCACCTCCAAACTTTAACAAATCCACAGAGACTTCTTGCATTTCTCTCCCCTTCAAGGCCCGTCTGTGTGGTTACATTTTATTAAAGGGCCTTGAGCAAACTACTGGCCAGGTCAAAACAAAAAGCTCCTAAACACACCACTTTTGCCCACCCCAGCCTTCCCACTCTATTTTCACTTTTACAATCCTCTGGATTTCCCTCTCCCCTCTCTTGTTGGAACCCTGCCTCCAGCTAAACAAAGAACCTTTGAAAAAGTGTTCCTCTTTTGAATATAGAGAATTTAACAGATGATGTGGTTCCACAGAAACCCTGAGTGTTATAATTGCACAAACACCACAGATCAGTGACATACACATGAACATGACATGGATTTATTTTTTTTTACTGTTTAACTGTTTCTTACCATGCTCCACGACCGTCGAAGTGAACTCCACCTTCAAAGTAAGACGAGAACATCCAGGACACACGTGAGCCTCATGAGAGGAATTCCCTGCTCTGGTACCAAAGTGTCTTTTGCCACAGAGTAAAATAACAAGCAGAACAAGCCAGATGTTTGCAAACTTCATGGTCATAGAAGAAAATGGTTTCATTCCAAAAATTCCATATATTCAAATCACAATTTTCTTCTTTATAAACTAGTTCATTTCTGTTTCAGGAAACATTGCTTTCACTGTGCTGCTCAACTGGATATTCTGAAAGCTGGATCCAAAATAAGTCGAGATTTCATGGTCTTTTCAGGTCAAGCCAGGTGAACAGGCTCATTTCTTTCTCCGCTTCTTCTCCATGTTGCATTCAATGATTCAGTCACTCAGGATGTGGCAGCTGAGTCCTGTACTCCATTTCTGATGGCAAAGTTAACTCCCTGGAAGAACTAGCAAAGCTGATTGCAAGGCAACCTGTAAGGCAGGGCAATACAGAAAATCATTAGATGCATTAATATTGTGTGCTACTGTAGTCTGAAAACCAGGGGAGAAAAGGCGCCCTTGGTAGTTTGTTTTAGAAATAACAGGGAAAGAACTTCCTCATATTTCATTTACAAGTTTTCACCAACACTGAAGTTTTTCCCTTGTTCAGAGCAGAGCACATGTGAAACACTTGGGTACTAACCTCACAAGAGAACAGGCAACAATGACCACCAAACTCAACCACTTCATGTAAATAGAGCAAAGAGCTAAAAATTACATCCAAACTCCATGGCAGGGAAAAAGTGCAAAACAAAATACTAACGTGATAAAAGTGTCCATAGACATTTTAAAAAACATGCTTGTTTTCCCAATCAGAAACATGGCAAATAGAAATAATGCACAGAACTTCATTTTACACAAGGCAAATCAGATTCAAACTCTATGCCAAAGCCAGGTAAGGACAAAAGATACCAGAAGAGGCAAAGCTGCAGTGACTGTGCTTGAAAATCTACATGAAAAAAGTCTTTCAAAATTGTTTCCAGGGTGTGTGAGTTACTAAAAACACGGGCACCTGAGGAAATAAGAGCTGATAACAGCATGTGAAGTTGACGGATGGTGCTGAAAGTGTTTCCACATGGAGGCACAGCCTCTCCCCCTTACATTCCAAAGTGCATAATACACTCAAGAAAAACTGCAACGCTAGTATTCTTCTGAACTGCACACACTCAACCAGCAACTGAGAGATACAAGGCCATTAAAAGAAAAGAAAAACATTTATGTCTGGTTTGTCGCAGCACCTGGGGAAGCAGAACAGAGCGGTACATTGCAGCTGGGAGCAGGACTGGAGTGTAGGGGCCTCATTAGGGGATTGACAGGATTTGGGAAAATGATGGGCTGACCTCACAGCACAGCAGATGAATCGAGCCTGAATGCAATAGCTGTTACTTTATTTTCATTTAACTTTATTCAGCATTATCAAGTATTTCCTTGTAATAGGGACAGAAATTTCCTCTATTTTTATTTGACTGACAGTACCATGACAGACTGGGAACTGCGCGTGAGCAGTTACAAAGTTTCCCCCTCAATCCTAACTCAACATAGTTACACTGCACTGACTTCTGGCCTTGGCTAAGCTCTGCCTGCCTTATCACTTCATCGGTTAATAACTCCTATAGCAATAAAATAAAACAACGACACAAATGAGCAAAATAAACACCCTTGCGGCTAATAGCAGGTTGTATGTAAGCCCGATAACGAAGTACGATGGCTGCTAAGAGCAAAGGAGCAGCACGCCCAGAGGTTTGCTCTGTTTAACACCCACCCCGTGAGGGTAGGACGGGACTCGCAGTTGCCAACCTGTCCCTGCCCGGGACAGCTCCGCTCGGAGTCACCCCAGCTCCTGCCGAGGCGAGGCCGGCCATCCATCCATCCATCCATCCATCCATCCATCCATCCATCCATCCATCATCCACCCCGCGGGCTGGGCACGCCGCAAGGATCCCCGGCTGAAGCGCAGCAGCACCGTCCCGTCCGGGCAGCACTGCCAGTACCACAGCGAGCCCGGGCCCGGTACCGTCGGGCCGCACTAAAGCCGCAGTGAGCGCGGCCGGGCACCGTGCGGGGCAGCGCCGCCGCTCCCGGCCCGGCCAGGGCGGAGGTGAAGTGACAGCCGGCGGGGAGCGCCCCACGCCGCGGCGGAAGGCGAGACCGCCCCGGACACGAGGAGCAGCGAGCGCCGCCCCGCCGGCGCCCCAGAGCCTGAGGGAGCCGCGGGCTCCCGGCCCGTCCCGCCCGCCCCGTGCTCACCGCGCCGCCGCCGCCGCCCGGCCCGCCGCCATCTTGAGCGCTGTTTACCGGCGCGCTCTCGCGAGAGCGGCGCGGGCCGCGCTGCGCAGGCGCGGGCGGGGCCGGCCCCGGAGCGCTCAGGGGGTGAGGCGGGGCAGGGGTCCCGTTATCCACAGGGAATGGCGCCGGCAGCTGCGGCCGAGGGACCGAGAGCAGGCTGCGCCTAAACCCTTACCCAAACTAAATGTATGGATTTAAAGCCCCTTCGCCAGCGAGCGGAAGGCTTGTGTTGGCAACACAAGCTTTACTCCGCACAACTGAAGCAAACAGCTTTGAGGGGAGCTGAGGTTGGCGTCAGCCGTGGACAGAGCCCTGTGATGGGTCCCTGACCCTGATACCCCCCAGCTCTTCCCCGTCTTCTCCACAACTTCATAGCTGTCGCTGTGTATGGCTTGTTTTTTCTGGGGTCCCGTTTCTGATAGAGTTGGACGACTCTCAAATTCTCTCAACGTTACAAATGGACATCATGTAGCACTATGTGAGGGATTGTCACTTATGACAGAATAACAGTGTATCTGCTCCTGCCCTATTCTCTCAAGGCGAAAGTGAATACAGATTAACATCAAGAACATCAGCGCTCTCTCATAAAGGAAAGCAGCAGAGGAGTTATTTTAATACAAGGATACAGAGAGGATCCAGACTTCTGTTGTCTAGGTTACGTAGCTTGCTTAACAAGGTATGGATAAGTTAGAGCAAGTCCTCCAAGGTCCATTAAACATTGTTGCAGCACTCTGATCAGAACTGTCTCGTGGGACATAGAGCCACTCCTATTTTGCTTTGGCTGCCAAACCTTGATTGCGTAAAATTCTGCACAAGTACACAGCAAACCATGCCCACATCCACTCCGGCAGGCACTCGCCCAGTGTCCACTGTGGAGAGGCACAGGGAGAAAAGAGAACAGAAAAAAAGAAAATGACAGAAAGAGACAGAATAAGATTCCATTAAAATAAACAATTTCTCAAATCACTACTAAAGCAAAGCAAAAAGTGATAGAATATCATCAACTAAGCCTTAAATTCAGCCCCTTGAAGCACACATACTCAGCTGTTTCGGATGTAGCACTCACAGCTGAGCAGTTCTGCAAATAAATACTGAATCCTGACCTGATTAAGTTCACAACAGCCATTCTGTCCACTTCAATTAACTGTCACGTTTTGCCAGAATGCATCCTGTCTCTTTTATTCCTTTTGGACTAATCCCCATTTCTTCATTTCCATCTAGTCAACCCAATGCCATAGGAAGCCACTAGGTAGGATACATGAGATGTGACCAACATGCAAAAAACTTCATGATAAAGTCTGCCCCAAAAATTAAAACCCTACAAATGGAGGAAAAGACAGTTTTTTTCCTGCTATTATTCCATCCTCCCTACCCACTCTTCCCCAAAGCACAAATATGCTCAATATGTTAAGACTGAAAAAAGCTATTTCTGTTTACAAAGACAGTGAAACACTTGCCCAGTCAGCAACACCCCAAGAGAAATGAGATACTCTGCTTTTCAGTAAAAACTTGTCACTTTCCCATTTCTGCTGCACATTTCAAGGGAGAATTGGATTCATTCTCTGATCTTAAAGTAAGCATGCCCAAGCATAAGCAGAACTAGAGAGAGAATAGCAATGCCTTAAAGTCTACAATATATATTACACTTCTGCAGAATGAGCAGTTTTCATTCAGACTCCTAAGAAAGTAAACAGCTGACTTACTTCTACTGACAAACATGAAATAGTTTAATGAATTCCATTACCTGTATTCCATGCTTCCAGTAACCAGTAGTCCTTATGGATAACCCAAGAGTAGAAACAGCATGACTTGCATATTCTTCAGCAGTAGGAAAAAAAATAGATCTCTTTGATATAGTGCTGCTGAATGATAACATTTTGGTAGTAGTAACAAATGGTGTTAGACTCTGAACAAAAATTCCTTTAGAGGCACACTCATAATGTAGTGCTCTACTGAAATAGTCCAAGTAGCTCTAGAAAAACAAAAGCAGAAAGACACTTTCTTTTTCTTTTTTTTTTAACAATGAAATCTCATCACAAAGTTTTATTAAAATTACAGAAAAGTTTTAACATATTTTATGCACCAGCTCTAATAAATATTAATAAATAGTATAAAAATATTATTTTCTGAAGTATTATCAATATCTCTCTGTGTTATTTGCTATAAACCTGCCACGGTACAGTAACTTGCAGGATAAAGTGACTGCTTATCACAATCTGACAATTTCTGCTTAAGAATAATACAAAAACATTTATTTCATCTAAAACACCTTATCTGGTCTGGGGGCATTGCAAGGATACTCTACAGACAGCTCTACCTACTACTGTCAGAAGAATAAAATGAAGTCCCATTCTTTAATACATTTACAGGTGAATTTTGCATTCATTCTCCAAAAGCCAGGTTAGCTGTTTCCTGGGACTCTCTTAGGCAAAAAGATTCATTAAGGTGTATCTGCATTAGCCCCTTTAGCTCATTTTACTTTTACAGGACAAGAAAAGCACATGGCTGGTAACTGGGACTGCTGGAATCAGACTGAAAAATGAGCCTGGCTCAGTCTTATCAGGGCAGCAACACTGATGCCTTCCCTGCTGTGCCACACAGCCAGTTCTCCCTTAGAAAGAGCATTTTAGACTCAGCTTGTGAGCAGATATCTTGCTGCTTCCAATCAGCCTTGCAAAAGGTTTTCCCAACAGTTTGTTGGGAAAGCATCTTGTACAAATTCTCTTACAGCTGCTTTAGGAAAATTAAGCAACCACTTCAAACATTGTTCATTGTTAGTACACAAAGAGGCTTAGGATGTTACAGCAGCTTGTTCTCACTTCTGTGTTCAGAGGCCAGGCTTAAAGCTGGATTGCTGACCTAGCATTTGGATTAATTACCTCAGCTAAATCAAAAAACTTTGGAACATTTGTGATTCTTCTTTCTCATTCAAGCCTTTTAATTGTTTTAATTCAGAGTGCAGTTCTACAAACACTTGGCAAAATCAAAGGGGCAGATACTCTGCACAGAAACAGTAACTGGAAGCCAGTTTCCACACTGAAGGAAGTCTGCAAGGAGTTTTACACCTTAGGGTTCTAAGAGCTGGCTTTGCTCCAAGCTAAAGGAAATAAAAGAGCTGTGTCAGGAGCAAGGCTGCAACAGAGGGCAGCCACAGACAGCTGGGAGCAATAACCACTTGTGTTTAGACACTGGATCTAGGTGAGATCCTTCACAATCCCAGCTGCTTTTGTGGATTCAGCAGCATGCCATGCAGGGTAAATCCACCATCACCATGAGCATTCATTCTTCCAGCATCAGCCAGCTGCCCAGTCCTATTCATTACTGCTTGGATCTCTTCAGGAAGGACAATTATGGGGGAGCTCTTTTCACTTGTCCCCAAATATGCCACAACACTCCTTGGTATTACATGATTTGGCCACGCTCTGTGTCACAGTGGTGGCTTGAGCATGAGTATAGCCCTTTCTGCTACTAAATATTGGTATGCAAGGCTTGAGCTATGTGCACAGTTCAGCTGGAGAGAGATTAAATTCTTGACCCTTTCAAGAGGGCCCACAGAATTGCCTCTCTGCTTTGTGCATCTGAGAAAGGCAACATTTCTCCTAGAATGACTGTTATGCCACACTTCACACAAAATCCAAGAGCACTGACTGGTTCAAAGCCCAGCACTGGTGAGGATGAAGAGTTTCCTGCATAACACATATATCATTCACCTCCAAAATTAAAGCAAACCCCTAGAAACATTCAAGTATTTTGACATCCTTGCTGAATGTGTTTCCAGTGCATGCCATTTAACACTACAGCCCAACTTACTTTAGAGGCTCCATAGACTGTGAGCATCGGTGTTGGCTGACAACAGATTGCTGAAGAAAGGTTCACAATTGCCCCTTTCCTCTTCTTTACCATGCCTGGCAGCACAATATGTGTCATCATGGTAGCAGAAGCAATATTTACATGGATCAAGTCCCATAGCAAATCCTCAGACAGATTAGTAAAATAGTCTGGGTAGTCATGAAATATTCCCACGTTATTCACCAAAATCCCAATTTCTCTGTCTTTCAGAGCCTCCTCAATGGCTGGGTAAAGCTCACGCCCCTTGCTGAAATCAGCTACTATGAAATCTGTTTCCACTTTATAGGTTTCAGATATGCTCCTGGAGACAGCCTGCAGCTTCTCTTTGCTTCTGCTGACTAAGATGATGTTGACACCACGCTTTGCCAGCTCTTCAGCATAAGCCTTCCCAATACCATCTGTGCTACCTGCAAGAGAAAACAGCAACGGAACACACAAGTGAAAAACTGAGCAACACCAGCCTTCTCTCTTGACGGTTCCTTCAATTATAGCTTTATTCCTTTTTCTGAGATCATGTGGCACTTAATATATTGAATTCAAAGACACAACAGTAAAGACAACACTGTCAACCATCTTCTGCAATTCCCCTCATAAAAGTTTTATATTTTCCAAGACAACAAGAGAGAGCTCAAAGAAGAACCTTAATGAAAGGCAGGGATGTCAGAGGTAGAGGACTCAAACTTTGCTGAAGAACTAGGGCACATATGAATAACCCACAGCAAAAAGAGGATCTTGTCTACATTCCTGTCTACACTGGCAGCTGATCAAGAGGTACCTTGCAAATTTGGGCAACAATTGCTGTGATTCTTTCTCAGCAGTCCATCAACTCACTTAGCTTGCCCCTCTCCTGAAGAGTTAATTTATAAAGGCAATAAACAACAGCCACTGCTCAGGCAGATTAACATGCAATCAGAGACAATACAGGCTCCAGCCTGTGATATAAAGCTCACCCAGCGTCACAAGCCACCAAGTTTCACAGTACTGGCACAGTATGCTACATTGTTTCATAAACACAAGGAAATTCACCATCTCTTACCCGTGACCACGGCCCACTTCCCGTACTTCTTGACCAGATCAACCTCCCCACTCAGCCTTGGAATCACGTGCAGCCTGAGCGCACTGTAAGTGTCCAAGGCCAGAGACACAACCTTTCTGACTGTGTACCAAGCTCCAACAATAGCCAGGGCTTCTACATAGACACTGCAGGAGCGACTGATTTCTCTGTACAAGAGGGAGAATCGGTCCACTGCAGCCATGGTGATCACAAGCCTGAAAAAAAAAAGAAGACACAGGCAATTAAAATTGGCTCCTGAGCCATGTAAACTTTTCAGACTGTATGGATAATTTTGAGATACAGCATTTTACAGTTTGAGCACTGTTTTGATGCAGAAAAAACACATGTCAGTGTGCTAAAATTTGGGTGTCACCTACCACCAACCTCACTGGTTTCGGTACTGTTTATCCCTTTTCCTAGGGTTGAGCTATTAATCAGTTATACTACAACAACAGTGATCAACGATTCTGTAAATAAAACAATTAAAGCAGAAGCTGAACAAGTGAAAACCAATGTAGGAAGATGAAAAGTTACCTACAAGAGAGGCAAGGATAACCAGCACGGGAGAGCTGAGACACAAAGAAACAACAGGCTCTTTCAAGGACAAACAGCTACATAGAGACAAAGCAGGCTAGGACAGCGCGTCAGTGCCCAGGGCGCTCGAAAGCACGGCACCTGAGCCACGGCACGGTGCAGCGCATCACGCACACCGCGCTGGCTGTGCCTCACGCTTTCACTACTTAATACGTATTTTAACCAAGCACAAATCCGTCCTCTCCTCGGCAGCACCGGACGCGCCGCCCGGCACCGCCGCACCCCGCCCGCCCCTCGCCCAGGGCGGACAGCGGGCTCCGGGCGCGCCGTTTCCGCGCGGCCCCAGCGAGCTGGCCCGGCGCCCCGGCCCCTCGCCCAGCCCCGGCTCTGAATGACCCGGCCCGGAGCCCTCCCTGGCGCGGGCTGTCCCGGCCGGACCCACCCGGACCCACGCCTCACCCGCGATGCCGGGCCGGGCCCGCCGCGCTGCCCGCGCCCGCCGCCGCCTGCGCCGCGCGGGGCCGCCGGGAGCGGCCGCGGGGCCTTGTGGGGCTGCGCGCGGCGTCGCCATGGCCACGGCTGAGGCGGCAGCCGCGGCCCGAGCTCCGCTCCGTCCCTCGCGTGCCGCCGACTAAAGGCTGCGGACATTTTGTCTGAAAGAGGCACAGCGTAAATCGCCCACCGGCTCGGGGGAGTTAGAATGCAGCCGGCGCCCGCTGGAGACCCGGACAGCGGCCGCACAGAGGAGGTCCCGGCGCCTGAGGCGTCGGAGGCGCCGTTGGGCGAGCCCGGGAGCGGAGGTGCCCGCACGGAGCGTGAGGGCAGCGCTGTGAGCACAGGTGAGCCCCTCCGGCTCTCCCCGGCACACAGAGCCTGCACATCACGGCTGCTCACACTGATCTGGATGCAAATGCGAGTGTGTGCTTCCTGCCAGCAAAGTCACTGAAAATCCTGTCATAACTGAGGCACACTCACTCAGTTGCTGTCTTCCTATGGTCTTTTTTCATTTCCCGACATTTCTTTCCTGTTGCCGGAGGAGTGTTTCTCCCAGTGTTGCAATCACACAGCCAGCCTGAGCTCTAAGTCACAAGGCACCGGATGGGTCAGGGAACACAGCGGGTCCCTGGTCCGAGCTCCCATCCCAGAGCTCAGGGCACAGGGCTGTGTCCGATGGCTCCGGAACATCTGCAGGGAGGGACCTCCATGCTCTGTCCGGGCAAACAGCTCCAGTGCATGCTCACCTGCGCTGTAAGGTTCTTCCCTATGTTCAGGTGGAACTCCCTGTACTTCAGTTTCAGCCCGTTGCCTCTTGTGTTACTAAACATGTCCAATTATTATGTTTTAATACAGTCATATTTAAGTAAGCTGCTACAGTCATCTTGTTTGCACTTTCTCTATGAACTACAAGAGCGAGTAGAAAGTTCAGGGCAAGTATCTGAAGAGACAAATACTGAAATTGGAATTAATCAAAGGCAGTGTAAAGACACCTTCCAAGGAGTGCAAAAGGGTAAATTTGTAGAATAGCTAGACTAACAGTGCTTGGGATGACTGATACCATTGCTGAAGTCTCTTTACAGTAAACTCAAATTGGTGTTGATTAAATGTAATATATATTAAATGTCTAACACCATTGGTGTCAGTACTTTATTGTGACTGTGCATTATAAGAATATTAACAATAATGGGTACTATCCAACTTTCTGATTTAAAAAAATGCAGATTTCAATTGCTACTATTTATTTTATGATGCTGTGTAAGAAAGTTAAATTTCATTAAAAATCTCAGCAGAAATCTTGGTTAAAACACTCTTTTCTTGAAATTCGTATTCAAGTGCTCTTCAGTATTTCTTTGAAGCAATTGGCACCATGACACATTTTCCCCACCCTTGCTGTTAAATTGCAAATCATTTTCTTATTTAAAAAGCTGATAAAACTCAAGAGAAAGAAGTCAACGGTACGTCCAGAGCAGATCAAGAGAATGAACAAAAATCAAATAGTGATCAGCAGTCTGGAACCAGCTCATCCAGCCAAAGGACAGTAGAAAAGAGAGGCTCTGTAAGGTAATACATTGTTTGTGGATGTGTTGGCATCACCAGGAGTTTTGCTATTCTGTGTGTTCATCTCAGTTTTGGAGAACAGTTTTGAAGATGAACTTGATAATAATGGATAAATCAGGTATTAGTGATATTTCCAGCATCTGGACAGATGTTTGGGGTTTATGGCCACTGTAGCAAACTACATTCTAACCACATGATGAAGTCATTTAATGGATCTGGAGAAAATTGTGCAAACTCCTGTGGAAGTCATGTGCCAGTAGATTTAGCCATTTCTCTGTCTCAGTTCAGACAAAGCATTCTGTTAATTCCTAGTGGCATTCCCAGCCATCTAACAGCTCTATATCAAAACTTTCCTGACTGCTATTTTGGAGTCAGCTTTTCAATAAAATGTTGGGTTGATTACCATTGATTTTTCTAGTCTGAGAAAAATATTGCATTTTGGCTCTACCTCCAAAGGTCCTGTACCAAAGCAGTGAGGAACAGGGGAAAGAATTGGAGAGGAAGCTACATTGGAACCAAAAGCTAACATAAAATCCTGCTGCCCTTTTCCAAGAAGATGAACTCTCTAATTTCCTGCCTATTTTCCTATAAACCCTCCTTTTTTTAGCAGAAGGGCCTGGTAACTCACTTCAAAGGTAGAAATGAAAAGCCACACAAAAAACCCAGCTTGTTTTTGTGGGTTTTTTAAAATATAATTTTGAAAGCTGTAGCTATTTGTCTATCATGAAAGAATTGTTAATTGTGTTGCAATGGAATCTGTAAGGTAACCAAAGATCTCAGAATGTGCACTGAAATACATTTTTTATTTTGCTTCTGCTTCCTGTACTATTTTAGGATGACAAAAAAGATTCTGCTAGACATCTGTAAACAGCAGAAATTATACTGGACCCCATATTTAAATGATACACTGTACTTGCATTATAAAGGTAAGATGTGGACATGACTGCCTAGCTTGATCATTCCAAGTAGCATTTTAGCAGGGAATCTACTTCATGGCTCACTGAAGTAAGGTATTGAGTCATTCTTCTAAATTAGAACACAATTTTATGTAATACTGGATTTAGGAAACAAAATGAGTCAATATGAAGGTAGAAAAGTAAACTGTACATCTAACTTGCTTTGTGGAGCCATCCACAGGATCAGTAGGAATCAAGGGACATATTTTTGGGTTTTTTTACTGAAACAGGAGCCTCTGAAACATGTAAATTAAAATACTGGTCTTGATTTGCACTCAGAGGAAAATACACATATTTTTCCTTAAATGGTTTGTATAAAAAGCTTTTTCCACCTTTTGGAACTTTTTTACTGCCAAACAAAAACGGTCAAGAGGAAAATAAACAGTAAATACTTGCTGCATGTTTGAAACACCACTGAAAGAAAAAAAATTTGTTAGAATGAACATTACTCATCCTCTGGTGATCTCTGAGCAGGTTTTTGCATGATGCAGTTACCTGGCCCTAGTTGGCCTAAGAATTCTTCCAAATAAATAGGATATGCTACCTTCTACATTCAGCCTTGGTTTTCCTATGTGTTATTTAGCATCTAAAGGGCTGCTGAGATACAGACCAGAATAGGCACCAACCTGGTTTTGCCCTTTATGGGCCACAAACAATACCAGGGATTCAGTGGAAATACTGCAGTGACTTCAGTACCAATGTTCTCTCAGGCTGTTTCAGCAGCTCTGGTTTTTTTTCTATAATTTTCTATTTTTTTCTATAATTTTCTCCTCTAAAGATTCATTTTCAGCCAATGCCATTTCATTTTAAAACATCTTTTTTTGTTCTGCAGGATTTGACCGACTGGAGAATCTTGAAGAATATACAGGACTGAAATGTTTGTGGCTGCAATGCAATGGCTTAAGAAAAATTGAGAATTTGGAGGCTCAGACAGAGCTGCGTTCCCTCTACCTGCAACTCAATTTAATTGAGAAAATTGAAAACCTTGAACCCTTACAAAAGCTGGATTCCCTCAATATCAGTAACAATTACATCAGGACCATTGAAAATCTCTGTAAGAATTGTTGCTGCAAGGTTTTAGCCTCTGGCAAGCCCATATTTCCTAAGCTCTGACTAAGCTTTTGTTAGTGGTATGAGTTTCAAAGGATTTTTAATTTGTGTTAGAATTTTGCACAACATCCATAGGAAAGCCCGCAGGGCTTCTGTGCAGGAATAAAACCTATGTTGAGAAACAGAAAATACTACTACAGAAAAATTACTTTCACATGGATACCTAGAATAATTAAGTAGTTTTTCCTCACTTCTTAATACCATCTCAGTACTTATCTGTGTTGCAGACAGGCTGACAATCCAGTTTTCACCATTTACCTCACAGTTGAGATGTGCTTTGGCAGTTGTAGACACTGCTAAAAGATTGATCTTTTATATCTGCTAAAAGATTGATTCTGTCATCAGCTAATGTATTTCTGTACAATACTACTTGCATGCATTTGAGAATTTTGAAACACAAGCTCTTGCTTTTGTGTAACTGTTTAGTTTGAAATGTGAATTTTAAAAAACTGCCACCCTAAAACCAAGCACCTGTTTTTTCCTGGGGTGAAGAAAGCAGCTTTGGAGACCTTGTCAAAAAGTATATATAGCAGAATAACAAATTTGGAAAAAAGCTCCAAATTCAATATAAACTATTAGTTTGACAATGCAGTTTTCTACTTGCTCATAAAGCCCTTTGTGAAGTGACAACTCTTACCTTTCCTTGCATTGTACTGTTCTTGTCTGGCAGCTTGTCTGAAAGTCCTGCAGACTCTGCAGATCGCTCACAACAAGTTACAGACAGTGGAAGACATCCAGCACTTGCAGGAATGCCCAAGTATTTCTGTTCTTGATCTTTCCCACAACAAACTAAGTGATCCAAGTATTGTAGCTATTCTGGAGACCATGCCCAATCTGGTAAGCCAAAAATAGCTGAGGGTTTGTGTTTGTGTGTGGGTGAACCCCATCAAGTGGCTTTGTTGGGTAGTTCAGTGCACAGTAGGTATCAGTCTAAAAGAAACATTACTAAACATTGGTTTGTTTCTGGTAGATCACCTGTAACACTTTGGGTGTTTTATTCATTTCTTGCTTTTGAAATGACAGAAGAAGTGTATATCCAGGCTGGGGTTTTTGCTACTCAAGCTTAAAAATGGTTTCCCTTGTTTCTCTAGCATGTGCTGAATTTGATGGGAAATGAGGTGATAAGGAAAATTGCTAACTATAGAAAAACACTCACTGTTCGACTAAAACAGCTGACATATCTGGATGACAGGCCAGTTTTCCCAAAGGACAGGTAAGAAACACAGCCATCTTTCCACAGCTATAAGAATCAGGTGCTAACAATCACTCATCCATTTTTGGTCAATACTGTCATGGAAGGAAGATTGACCAGTATAATTTATTAAAAGTGGATGACTTTGAGGAGAAGAGCATTGTACTACAGAGTTCTATATCTAACATACCCAGAAAAAAGCAGTGTATTTTTTCTCCTGATTTCAACAGAACCTGAGCAGGTGTCTGGAACAGCTGAGCCAAGATCAGACCAATCTCTGGTGATGTAATCAGCAATCAGCATTTGGATATCTCTGTATATCCCTGTTGCATAAGAGATTGTCACTGCTGTCTGCTTTTTTCTCTTTTAAACTTGTCTCTCGTTGCAAAGGTGGGCTTTTATAGCTGTATTACAGTGGGCTTTTGTGTTTTCATTAGAGCCTGTGCAGAAGCCTGGGCTGTTGGAGGGCTTGAAGCTGAGAAAGCAGAAATGGAAAAATGGGAAACCAGAGAGAGAAAAAAAATCCAAGATAGTATTGATGCTTTAGCAGCAATTAGGGAAAGAGCACAGGAAAAGAGGAAACAAAAGAGCATGGAAGGAGTTGCAACAGATACCCAAGAAGGTTTGTGCTTACTGTTTTGGAAGATGTCTGTGACCACTTCAGTTTGAATGTGCAGAGGAGTCTTTATCTGATACATCTTTGGATTGACTACCAACTAAAAATTTTTTTTCAAGTAAGTGGATTGCACAAAGGATAGGTTAACCAGCATTTGTTGCTGATCCATCAAAATCCTCAAGGATGTATTTAAATATGTAGTCACTTGTGAGCCTTTTCAAAGTATCAAAATACCAGATACTTATTATTTAAGCATTTTCTCTAGGTGATTTTTTTTTTGTGGGAAACTTCTGTTTGCTGGGGAGTTGAGATGGGAAAACAGCATTGCTGCAGTCTTGGGAGGAGTACTCATCCATGGATAGCTGCTCAAAGTAGGAGCTTTTGATGCACATTCTAGCCCATTGCAGTAGTGTTTGGAAATTTAAAATCAGCAGTGGTAGATTAGCTCAGCAATTTTTATGAAATTATTTCTTCTTTAGGAGCATCTGCAAATTCAAAAGATAATGATGGAAATTCTAATACATCAGAAACTTCAAATAGATCAGAAGAAGAAATTCAAGAAAAGACTGAGAAATTTAAAAATGAGGGGTTTGATTCTTGTGATGAAGTGATAACAGTTCTACCAAATAGAGAAGATAGCAGAGATTTCACATCTGGAAATATGCCTGATGAAGGTCAAGAGGATGCACAGGAACCAGACTCTTACAAATGTGCAAATATCAGCCAGGAGGCAGATGGTAATGTACACAGGGAAGAGCCAAAGCAAAGATGCAGATCTCATGCAGAGATGATGAGCCAACCTCCCTTAGTGGAGCATTGCCTCTGCTGTGGCTCCAGCCAACTGACTCATACATAAAAACATGCCATTAGATTTCCACACTGACAAGGTGAAATCAAGCAATACTGGGTAAAATATTCTTTAAATACAACAAATAGTAAATTTCTGAAGGCTTAACCTGCAACTTCTGCAATTTAAAGGTGGAACTCCACTTCTCAAACATGCCAGGTTTAGTGAAAGGCCAGGAGAGTTTACAGACTTCCCTTGCTCCCACACAAACTGGGCAGTCTCTGCCAACAGAAGCTGGTCATCACTCTAGAGGGGGTTTTGTACCTTCACACATGGAGAAATGCTTTTATGGATTTGTGGAACACATTATTGCAAAATGCATATATTAATTTATGCAAAGAAGAGAGACCCAGACTATAAAAGAAAAACCAAGCTTTGGGTTGAGCTGTGAATTCTGCAGTGGTAGCCAGTCCCCAGCAGTCTGGTTCTGCAGTGCTTGCAATGTAGACATTTTTTATTCAGTCAGTTCTCTGCAACTGATATTGATTATTCTGCAGATCTACCAGGACAGGAGGCAGCTACTGACCAGGCTGAGCTTCCTGAGAGGGAGAAGGAATATGCTGAAATTGAACAGCTCAAACTGGAGACACTGGCAGCACTTTCTCTTGATGTATGTATTGGATTCAGACTTGGAGAAGTTCACGTGTGTATATTGTCTTTTACAAGTTAATTCTTGTAACATTCTGGCTAATAAAACTGTATGGGTAGGTTTTTAAGAAAGGTCTACTGTTAGGAAAAATAAAAAGAAAGAAAGAATAACCCAAAAAGTAAAGCTGCAGGGGTATTCTCTCCAGTGGAGCATTTATGAAGAATGCTTCCAAAGTTTATTTTGTCCTTAAATTGTTTATCCTATAAATCCTTTTGTCCTGTAAAAAACCTAAAGTTTACCTTCTATCTTTGTGGTCTCTCTGGAGAAGCTAATGAGGGCTCTCATTTAAAAACAGAAATTACAGTGAAAAGAATCTACTAGACACATTTGTTCTCTTAATCAAAACTCAAATGAAATATGCAGTTGAAAATGTGAACTATTTCAGAAGAACCATAGGGAAGAAATAGCAGCCCCATCATTGTAAATGTTACCCAGCAGTATTAGATACTATAAATTAATTCTCAAAATAGAACTCTGATGTCTGTTTCCAGGAAGAGCAGAATGTACATTATTCAGATATATAATAAGTGATTCACATTTGTAGTATGGTCTTCTATTATCTAAAATGTCTATCTGATGAAACATTTAAATATGTTGACCACATTTAACCATGAGGAGGACATAGATACCACTGAAAAATACAACCTCACTTCAAAGGAGAATTGTTCAACATGTCCTAATTAGGACACTGCTGATAAACTGACAGTGTCAGACTGTGATATAATCAGCAATAAAAGCTTCTGAGCTTCTGCCTTCCCAGAGCCTTAATACACTCTGTGATACCCTGTATATTGTTAACTGCTGGCAGAAAAGCCTCATATCTCTGCCCTGCTCTTAATTTCCCAGGCAAAAATTCCATGTTATTGTAGGGCTCTGCCCACTGCTTCACTAGAGGGTGTGCTGCTGCCTCCTTCTATTTAGTTGGTTTTAATCACAGGTTTAAAACACACAGTGGAGAGAAGGGGCAGCAATTAAAGTATGCACAATATTATTATTAAAAGTAAAAGACCTTACAGTGTCTGAAGTAAATATGTAGTGACACTGTAGGTGCCCACAATGTGAAGATCTCCTTGATTCAGTGTTGGTTTTTCCCTTGATGCTCTATGGCACCATAGGAAGACCCTGTGCACAAACTTCAAGGCACTATAAAAGTAACTCTTAAGCACACATCTGTGGGGTTTTAGAGATGTAAAAAGCAAAATCTACTGTTTTAATTCTACAGAAGGAAAACCAAACCCAAATCACACACCAATACACATTTCAGTGTTCTGTGCTACTTGTTCTCCAACATTTAGTGACAGAAAGAGCCTCTCCCAAGAGCCTGCAGTACTTACCCTAGTGCAGATATTCCAAAGAACCTCAGTGCTGACATTGCAGGGAATGGCTGGGGAGATGCCAAGGTGAGAGGCTCTGGAGCAGCAGCACTGTCCTTGTTCATATCCTGAGTCTCCAGATGGTCTCAGGGGGAATATAAGGGAGCAGAGTGGAGGAGAATTTCAGTGGGTGGTTGTGACATCCCTGTGTCAAGCAGAAACAAGCTCCTGTTGCTGCACATGCCTTGGCAGTGTGGGAATCACATTCCCACGTACCTGGACTGGGTTATCTAGTACTTGGTCTGCAAATGCACCTGATGACTGAAACAAGACCTATTTCATCTCCCTGTTGACATCAAACTCCACATTAGTCTCAGATCTTAATTTGTACATTTTTAATGCACTTTTTATAAAACTCTGTGACTTCAGGACATGCTGCACTAGCTGCAGCCATATCAGGAAGGAGAAATTTCCTTTCTTGATTTTAATTGTATAATAATCTTCACCACACAAGACAGTACAGATGTTCCTGATGCTACCATGCTAAGTAGCCTGCTACAAAGTCACGAAGTGCTAAAAATATCTAAAAGCAAAAGGAAATGCTTATCCCAGTATTGACCTACAGTTAAAAAAATTGCAAAAAGGTATTAGTTTCTACCTGTGATTTTGCATTCCCACCTTCTGTGTTTCATGTCAACAAATGATAGTTGTCTGAGATAATATTTTCTTGTGGAAAGCTGAAATCAGACCTGAGGAAAAACAGTTCTCAGCAAGTTTGCAGTTCTGTGTCCTAATTATGAGGCATTCACAGTAAAACATTGGTTTATTAGGTGTATTTAGGTTAACAGAGTTTGCTTGATATGCAGTTTCAGGATATGGATTTGGCACTTACCCATAGAGATGGGTTGCAATTGGGATTAAGTCTATTGAATAGACAGGAAACAGCTAAGAGAATAAACCATGTTTGCTTTTAAAATCCTGGTAATGCCTCACTCTTTATCCTCAATCTTTATCTATATTTATTTCATAATCACACAGCACAGTAGAAAACAGCATTGTCTGACATTTGAGCTATTGCTTTCCCATTTGCTATTTCTGGAGAGAGATGGATTTTCCCTTTCCCACAGGTGCTTAACAGCAAACTGTGCCTGTGAGGGGATGGAGGGGGGTCCTGCTGGGGCCTCACACCCTGCTGAGCCCTGCTCTGGAGGAGTTGTCCAGTGAGCCAGAGATGTCATTTGCCATGGGTCACAGTAGCTCCTCTCACTGACTATCGATCTGTGATTGTTTTCAGGATCTGCCTGATTTAGAAGATGTAGTTGTAAGTGAGTTTCTCCCAGAAGATGAAATCTTTGTTCAAAAGGTAACATTTTCATTAAATCCAGCAATGAAACTTCCCTAAACACATTTACAAAGGTTTTGCAAAATGAGGATAATCCAAGCTGTGAAATGCTGGTTTGGGAGGTGCGATCACTTACAAATTTACAAACAAAAAGGGATGGTTTCATCAGTTCATATCTACATGTAAACCTTCCTTTGTTTAAATCTGACTTTTTTATATTCTTGTCTAGCAAAAATAGAATAAAAACTTATGATCAGTAATGCAACAGTTACATAAGTTTAATTTCTTAATAGGATGTAGTGTTATACTAGAGATTATACTGTACTAGTAATAATATGGTGCAAATTGCCTGCTGCTGAATAAAATCTGACTTTTCAACTGAAATCACAGAGAAATTGAAACTCCTCCTCTCTACTGCAGGCCAGTCCTTGTCCACCTTAGAGTTTTGCTCTGCTCAAACTAATCTTTTAGGCACAAGCCTAAAAAGAAGAGAAAAAAGAAGACAACAAAGTTTAAAAGCACAGTTTTGATTTTCATGCTGATCACAGAATCATACTGGCCTTGCTGGAGACAGAGGCTGGTACAGGACATGATCTTACAAGTCTTTCCAAGATAATGCCAACTTTCCTACAGCCATCATAAGGCATGGAATTGATTTGCTCTTTTGATCACAGACTCATAACAGGGTTGCAAAATGTTTTGGCTAACAAAGCCTCCAATTAAAAGGCAAGGTAAGAGGATTAGGGGAGGATGTGTTGGCAGCTGTCCTGCTCCAAAGGCTGCTCAGCTCTCCAATGAAGCAGATGAAGATTTTGGTCAGGTTCCTCTGGAGTAAAATACTAGAACAGAGCCCACACACTGCTCTTTTTGTGAACTGTTAATTAGTTTATGGTCAGTTCATTGGTGGTGCCTGAGAAATTGCTAATCTAAGATTCATTCACAAAGCAGCAGAGTTTATATATTCAGCATATATTCCATATATTTTAAGAGAACAGCACATTAAAGCTGATAACTGTTACATGGATCCAAGAGATATTTACCCTTCCTTTGGCTTTCATATCTAAGAATAATTTTTCAATTACATTTCTATCTTTACAGCAGGACTATCACCCAAAGATTGAAATAATTTCTGAAGTGACAAATGACAGCAATTCTGCATTAGAGGAAAACAATAAAAGCATGATGGAGAATTCAGTAGAAGAAGTTCCAACAGCAATTTTTTCAAATGTATGTCAGAACCATAAAGAGCATGAAAAGGAGCACTTAAGACCCCTTCTCCAAAGCTTATTTACAGAGCCTGATAATTCAGAAGGATACCTGGAGACCAAAGATCAAGAGGTAGCCCCTTTGAAACCCTTGATAGAAGAGGTAATCACTGAGCCCAAGGATCATCTGCTGCTGTCACCAGACTGTCACCAACCAGATGGCCCCAGCTCATGGGAAAAGGATGGTAAGATTACAGGGACAGTATTAATCACAGAGAAAACAGGGTTTGGCACAGACACACTAAGGGTCTGTTCAGCTCCTGTTGAAGGCTGCTAGTTACAGTCACCTCTTCCTTTTATTTATGTGGGAATCCTAATAAATTAGGAATTAAAATGTTTTCTTTTTTTACAGAGAATTTCTTATTGATTTTCATTTAAATTGTTTTAAAAATTGGGCTCTATATTTCTTTTTTCAGTGTTAAAGACCACAAGTGAGTTTCATTTGCCCTTTGCTTTTGTGCTTTTAACAGGGAATGGCAGTGATAGAGAAGCACAGGGCCTGGCTGAGGGGGAAGGATGTTCTCATAAAGCACAAGCTGACAAGGATGATGAGAGTGGATTGGATTAATCACTTAGAAAAACCAGACCAAATCTGGATGGAGCACAGTATGGAAATATTCCCAAAGTATGGAGGCTGGCAATGGGACCATTTGTTAAAACTGATGTAACACTGTAATATCAAAACTCACTGCCCTTGGCTCCAGGTCCTCAGGGCAGCTGCCTGGTCACTGCTTTGAAAATTACTGTTTTGAGGTTCTATTCCAGTCTTGTGTTATTTGTGCCTTTGCATCCTTCTAGAAATGCCTTAGTTCCATGTTTATATGTCAGAGTTTCATTACAGATGTAGTTTCAAGCATAATTCAGTGTTTCATTTGACTAAATAAAAATTCTATTTGTAATCACACGTATTTTCACTTAGTGTTTTATATTTTAAGTCCATACCAGTGTGCATCATAGCAGACGGACTCCAATGGTAAATGAGATTGCTTCTTGATGGGATATTTTACTTATCTAATGTTCCTTGACATTATGATTGTTTATGCCTAAAAAGATGCAGAAATAGCATCCATGCACAGAAAATCTGGTTTTACCTTTTAGGGCATCTGTAATGAAACATACACTTTTATCTGCTGTTTTTATTGTTTTTCACTGAGATGTGTCTCAGGATCTGTGTTTTGAGTATAGCCAAGTTTAGGTGAATGTATTTTTTCATATTTCTGTACATCTGTGATAATTTGTAATAAATGAAATTTAACAGTTCTTTTAGGTGTGAACATTTAAAGAAACAAAGTATCACTGTGGGCTTGTTGAGAAGATGTATTTCCTATCACCTGGGCTTAGGTGCCATCTGGTGGCAGGAGAACCAGACCTCACAGTAACACAAAATTGTGAAAGCCCTCAGAGAGGACAACACAATTGTTTTAAATTTCATCCATTTCCCCTCTACACGAGTTCAAACATGCTGGCAACAGCCTTGGCCTCCAGGACAGGTTGAGGGTAAGCCAAGGGCCTGTGGAGCCCAGGGGTATCTGAAAGCATTGGTGCAGGAATCTGCTCTTCAGAAAGCTGCAAATGCTGCTACCAACCTGTGTGAGCTCCCTCCTAAAAATGTACCTGCTTCCTTTTCTGACAGAAAGCTCGATAAGGACTATTTTTTGTACTTTGGGATTTCCATTTTCCATGCTGTGTTTTGGTGCCTGTCCTGGTATCCACTTACTGCCCTAAAAACAAGTAAGCAGAAAGTATCACATTATGTTTGCAAACAAAAGGTTTAAAAAAATAATTCCAAGAGTGAAGTTTGAGCTCTGTTATCACTGAAAGCAAGAAAAATAGGGCAAATGAGGAGAGAAAAAAAGCAGCAAATAGTTTCAAGAACTGTAGATTCTTTTACTGTGATCCTGATTTTACCAGCTATACTCACCCTGAGTGGCATTTTAGTTTGAAGAATTCAGCAGCTTTCCAAGCTGTTTTTATTGGCCACATTTTAGATTGGACATTTTAGATTTAGTTCACACAGTGACCACAACCCACCCAGGGGCCCTCACAAGGGAATCTGAATGCTAAGAAGTGATTTTCACTTGTCACTGAGGACTTGGGAAGGAGAAAGGGAGTCAGGGACAGACAAAAGGAGCGAGAAATGCCAAAGCAGGACTAAATGAGAAAAAGGAAACATGTTTAATTAGTGTCTTCTGTAAAACTTTACAAATGTACAGCATAGTGCAAAAACGCAGTCTCAGCACATCACCTTCAAGTAAAATTAACAATGTAAAAAGCTGAGGAACACAAGCTTCCTTCTGCACAGGGATGGCTCCTGAGTGCTCCTCCTGGAGGTTCCTCTCTCACCATCAAGCTCCAATCTCATGTTTTTATAGCAGAGCAAAAAGCCTAAAGAAAAGCCTTGGAAGCCTCCTGAGAGGCTGCTCCCCTGGGCACAGGCTGGAGCCTGCCCTGGAGGACAGCCTGAGGCAGAGCTGCACCTGGCTGTGCCCACGGACATCCCTCCCCAGGAGCTCATTTCTCAAGCCCAACCAGACAATCCAGTCAGACACGAGCTGTGCCCAGCCTCAAGCATGTGACAGGCTCCAGAGAAACACAGGAAAACTACTCAGGAGCTTGAAGTTAAGCATGTGCTTAAATACCTTATTGCATCAATACATTCAGTGTTAACAGGACAGCAGCCTGGAGTGTGGAAGCTCAGAGAAGGGTGTAAATCTTGAACATGCACTGTCAGTGTCAGGAGACACCAGGCAGTTTTCAATTACCTATGAGAAAAGAAGTGAACAGAGTGCAACTAACAACTTTCCATCACCGAAAAGGGCAAAATAGGGTGGAAATGGGCTGATCTAGGTGAAATTTCTAAGCACAAATCTGTCAAAAAGAAAAACCTTGTCCAGGATACACTCAAGCACATCATCTAAATACCAGGCCAGTGGGGGCTGCTGGAATTTTCCCTTAGTCCTGAACACAAAAACAGTGGCTGGGATTAATTCAGGAGCTCTCACAACCTCGCTCCTGCACAGACCACACCACCAAGGCAGTGACAGAGCTCCCAGCACAGCAGTCAGCTGGGCAAAAATGTGCTCAAAAGTGAATGTTTCTGAACTAACACATGCATTCACATAGTGATAAATGGATGGAGGAAAGGGCCGTGACAGGAAGGTCCATTTTAAAAATGCTCATCTTATTGAGGAGCTTTAGAGCCTGCACTTGTCTGAGTGGTTTGCTACACTCTGGGGTGGATGCTGCTTGCCCACAATGCTCAGAAATGTGATTCATAACCAAGAATTGTCATGGCAACGAAGGTAGGCAAAGCATTTCTTCAGATGATACTGGCACAGCTTAAACCTCCCTGTCTAAGCCCTTAGAGGCCTGAGTTAATGGAATTTCCTGGGTCTGTCCTACTGCATTTGGGTAACCTTCCTAAGGAAAAGCAACTCAGGTAGAAGATACTGAGATAAATAATACGTTCTCATTAGAACTACAGCATAAAAAACAAAGCTCTGCTTTGTTGAGGAACTCAGTTGTCAGAAACCACATGGATGGGGAAGGTTAATTCAGCCTTTGAGGCTGGTCTCAGATGCACAAAGGACAGAAGAAAAGTTTGTGGGACATGGTGGACTAACCATTCTGCCTCTCTCCTACACTGAGCAGCTGAGAGTCCATCTAAAAAGGGGATCCAATAAATTAAACTGTTTAGTCAGATTTTACAACCAACAGGCACGTCTTCAAGGGAAATAGAACAGGTCAAAGCCAAAGAAAAAACCCATTGGACTGGACATGAAGTACTTAGCCAGCACCAAAACCCAGAGTGCACTCCCTCAGCCCTCTCTGCACATGGAAAATTGTGTGTGCAGAAAAGTCTATCCCTTTTCTATTTTGTAAGTATGGAGTGCTCTGCCTATATCTAAGAGAAAATAAATTTGGGGCAAAACAAATTCCAAATAACAAAACTCTCAACTCAGCATGGGATGATTTGTGGCCTGTGATGGTCTGTAGCTCCCCTAATCCAGAGGCACATTCTTGGTGGGGTCACTCAGAAAACAAGTTTCTACACACCCCAAGAGATCTTCTTCCTACTCACCCTAGGAGGAACAGGTGCATCCCATAAAACCCAGAAAAAGGTTAAAAAATCTTTTTAGAGCATTGGAGTTGCATGTAGAACTATTTTCCTATTCAATAACCAGCATCAACAAGGGTCAGGCATCTTAGCTAATCTGTGCTGCCCCAGTAAAATCCAACAGTTTGCCATTGCAGGCACTAGTCAGGATCACTATTTTATCAAGTCCCAGATAGACTTTCAAGCTACTCTTCACTTAAATTTCATTAAAAGATTTGAAATTTCTAAAGCATTTTCAAGGAAAAAAAATCCTGGCAAGTTCTCACTCTCCCTCAGAGCAAGCACCAGAAGTAGTGTTTGGTTTTAAAAAACACTGAAATCGAGGTGCAGGGAGGGTAATGCAACAGCTACTGACCATTTCCACCTACTAAAAAAAAATAAATAAAAAGGGTACAAAAAGAAACTCTCTTGCAGTTTTCTGAGTCAGTTTTGTTTCTTCACATTCAAACCTGTGGATGTTTGGGAGGGAGGTTTTGTTTCTTGGGAGCTAAATCACTGGCTGTTGTCCGTGGAAGAACTCAGGTTTAGAGGGATATCCCCTTGGACACCCCCAGAGGACATGTAGGAAGCTATATTTTCAGAAGGAACATAAAGTGACGAATTTTCAGGCAAGCTGAGGAGGTCGTTCCCAAAGATGGACTGACGGTCAAGGAGGAACTGCTGGGCACTCTCAAGGATGACATCTTTCCCTAGGAATAGACAGCAGAAAATTCAGCTTCTGGAAGGCAGGCTGCCTAGTTTTACATATGTAGGACTGAAAAGTGACAAATCCCAACTGCAGCAGTGACTGAGGAGCCTCACTCCAGCAAAATTGCTTGGAAACACCAGAGTAGAACTTGGGTTCACTCAAAAGCCCATTGAAATCAAGGGGAGTCTCTGCAGGTCACCAGGTGGGTTCTGCCTGAAAGCTGAGATGCCTCACATGTGAAAAATGGATGACTGAATGTTGGAGGCACTGAGAAGAGGATGAGAGCAGCTGCTTTTCTCCTTCACTCAAGATGTCTCTTTCTCCCTCTTTGTAGACAGGCTTTGCAAACAGGGGATGCTCAAGGACTCTCTCCAGTGTACCTGGGCTTTTAATGCCTTTGAGGTGCTCATGAAAGAGGCTGAGGCTGGAAGTCCTTGAATGACACACAGTGAATCAAAACTGGGGCAGGTTCAGGTGGCTAAAGCACCAAACTGGGGCTCTCAAGAACTTCTCTTTCAGGAGTGTCCCAGCTGAACACACATGAACATACATCACAATTCCACAGCCAGGGCAACACTCCTGGATTCACATCTAAGGTCAAAAACACACTTTATCAGAGTCAGCAAGTGCACCAGCTGGACTGTTCCCTTGAGGGCTGCTAAAAGGTCTGGAGAAGGGGACACACAACTTGTGCCTCTGGCTGCCAGCAGCTACTGGGGCACCTCCTCTGCAGCAGGAACCAGAGGAACCCAGGACTGTACCAGCTCTTACCACTCCTACCCACTGAGATCACCACATTGCCCTGAGGTGGCAATGAACAGGCAGAGAAAGCAGTGGAAACACTGACAGTCATGATGGGGACCCACTGCAAAACCAGTTCTGTTCCCATTTACACCTCAGTTATCCCCCACCCTTTTCCCACTGCTCAAGAACTGAGCAGCTGCTGTGGGAACACTGCTGCCTGACAATCATGAAAGTAAAATGACAGCTGTGGTTTGCTCCCTGAAATGGCAAACTGTCAGTGCTGGACATCCCATCTGGCTGCCTGAACTACACCCCACTGCCAGGTGCACAGAGCTGCTGCTGCTCCTACCTGGGCAGGTGGTGTTGAATGGTGGGTTGAACACTTTTGGGGGCAGCTCAGTTGCACTCTTCTCCAGATCCACTGTGAGTCGCTGCATCTTGGTGCAAAAATATAAACTACAATGTACAATTATACAAAGACAGGGGAGCTTGTTAGAGCTAGGCCATGTCTGAGCACCAGTGCTTCACCCCAGTGCACAACACCCACAGGAACACAAGCCATCCTCCCTGCCCAGCCTCTCCTCCCAGCCTCACTGCCCCTCACTGGGACAGCCACACCCCGGGCAGATCAAGGACAGGGCTGTGGGAGGTGCAATCCCCCATTCAGCACTGGCTAATGTGTGTGAAGCTCATGTCACATGAGGGCCAGGCTGCTGTCACTGTGGCTGCCATACACAGCAAACCCACAGCCCTCTGCAGCACAAAGAGAAAAGAGATTTTCTTTCCATTTTCCTATGCCTATCTTTAAAGTGAAGCTGGTTTTTGCTTACACAGAGCTCCTGCATGTATTGCTTCCACACTTCTCCACACTCATGACTCTCTGGAGGACAAGCAAGAGCTCCTGGAAAATTTGTGGGCACAAGGACTGAACTATTGAACATTGCAGCCTCCTTTCCTGGCCTTTTCTTGCAATACTTTTTAAAAGGTTATAGCCCTTGCTTCCAAGACTTGCTAATTAATATTAACTATTTCTTAGACACTCTCCTTCCTAACACTGAGGAAGTGGAATTACCTAGTAAATTCAAAATCATTAAAACCTTAAAAGGATGTTGATACCACAAAGAAGGCTTAGAGACCTTTTGCATTTCATTAGAGTAGATAACACTCTACTTGTGCATCTGTAGAGATATCTGGCAGAACCATCCAAGCCTTCATCCAATTTGGTTGCCAGGAAAGGCTCTGAAAATTCACTCTCTCTCACACAGAAAAGGAAACCAGCCATGCAATACACTTCCAACCTTAATCCTTCTGTGAGTCTACAGTTTCCTTCACTGTTTATTAAACCTGCTCTTTCTGTGTAATGTCTCTGTAAGTATCAAATCCAAAGAAATACTGCCAATTTCTCCTTGTCTTTTCATGTACAGTCATGCAGGAATCTCTGTTGTAATTGCATGGTATTTTACTGCTCCTGAAACATGCAGGGATGGCTGCACTTTGTAAAGGTATATCTTACAAAGAGCTCTGGCACAAAAACACTTCATAAATCCATGGTATTAGTGGGATGTGACATTCTCACTAAGAGGAAGTTTAGAGCAGCCAGTTGCAATTAAAGCCTCCAGGACACCAACATCAGTCAGAGCCTGTCTCCAGACAAAGCCTGGCTGAGTGGGAAAAACAGGTCAGGAGTGTAACACAGCACTGCCATGGTGTCCCCAGGAGATGCCTACGTGCTGTGCTTCAGCTCACTCTGCCCTCTGGTTATGAAATAACTCCCTCAGTTATGCACAAGCTCTGCTTCACAGCTCCATTATGATTCAGGGGAAGGTGTCCCTGCAGTGGGCAGAGGCTTTGGAACAGGGTGAACATTGAGGTCATTCCACCTGGGCCATTCTGGGGCTCTCTGATTGCTGCTTCCAGAGCTCAGAAACACACAGCTCTTACCGGGGGCAGACTGGCTTCCATTTCAGTCACATTCCACTCACTCAGAGATAAATTGGGATTAAAGACCTGTTGGGACAAAAACACAGTTATGGCTGTGAGAGGTGGGCTGGTTTGGGATTCTCAGCCCTCCCCTGCCTGCTGCAGGTGCAGCCCTGCACTAACTGAGCTGCAGGCAGAGGCTCCTGGGCTGACTCATGGCACAGCTGGGCACAGCTGGGCTGGGGCACTGGAGCTGATCCACGAGCCCTGCTGCCTGCAGGGCACAGACACCCCATGCCACTGTCCTGTCACTAACCAGGGCACTGCACACACAAACCAAAGCCCCTTTCTGCTGCTCTTGAGTCCTAGGACACTCCCAGATCCACATGATTTTTAAAAGCATTCCAGAATTTAGTAGCAGAGGGCAGGTTACTGTTGCATCAGGGCTTTGGTGGCAATTTCTTGACAAGTTTGAGCAATTTGGGAAAAGGATCTGTTGATCTGAGGCAAATTTTATGATTCATTCTCACTCTTATGACAGTTGCACAGAGAGAGAAGTGTGTCAGTAACAGGAAAACACTTCCTAATGAGAAACAAGAAACAGAAACCAAGAGTCAGTGATAGAGCAGGCCATTAGAAAAGCTCTCTGCAAAGTCAGAATCAGCCACAGACACTTGGGAACTGCTTGAAGGGAATAAGATTGATTTTTTTTAAATGACTTTTCATCTGTTTATCCATGCAAGCTTACAATGTGCCTTTATCTGAAGCACCTCCTCAAGGGGCCATATATTTGACATATAGATTTTTTTCTAACATACAGAGCTACTTGATTATTGGCAAAAACCTTTCATATACCAACTATATGTACAACAGAGAATAAACAAATCTTCCTATTTCTACATGTCTGCTTAAGAAAAAGCCACCATCCACTTCTAAAGAAAGGTGATCTAAGAACTGAGACTGATAAATAGATCAGGATTTAATAGAGAGGATTTTACATTGGCTACACTTCCCAGAATATGAGGAAGAGGGAAAGGTAGGAAAAGCTAAATACAATCTAGGAATTTCTAAGATGTAGAATATGCAGAAAATAAATTAACCCCTACAAAGCAATTACCAAACTAGCTAGAGAGTCATATTAAACCTGTTTTACACAAATGTGTCAGGTCTCATGTTTATTTCTTTACCAAATGCAGTGTTTTGTGGCCCTAGAAGTTCAAATATGCATATTTTAAAAAATAAAGGCACAATTTAAAGCTGAAATCTCGTAAGCAAGTTAAGACAGAGCTGTGACAGGCCACACGTGGCAGACAAAATGCCACATGAGAACAAGCAGCACGACCTGAATCCCAGCCCAGAGGAACCTCTGTGAACTTGGCAGCTGTGTTTGATGCAGCCTCCCCAGCAACACTCACATCCAAGAGGCTGGCAGGCTCCAGGCTGTACTGCTGGCTCCTCAGCAGCAGCTGCAGCCCCTCCAGGCTCCAGTCAGTGCCCTCCAACGGGTCTGAAATATCTGTTCTGAGGAAGCACAAGGGGAAACATTGCCACAAAGGAAACTCTGCAGAGACACCTACAGAAAGCAGGACTGAGCAGCCTCCCAAAAGGATGCTCCTGTTTAAATCTCATTTTGAAAATCAAGGGCTGCTGTCAGCCTGAGTTTATGCAATAAAATTTGGTTTAATCCCAGAGTACAACTCAGCAGAGCACACAGGGGACTGGGCAGATGTTAAAACAAATGAGACAATCCCTCTCCTGGGTGACACGTGGTTTGGGGATGGATGGACTGTGCACGTCTCCTCAACACTGGGAAAATTAAAGCTTTCCTTAGAAAAAATCCTTTTAGAAATGCACTTGGAACCAGAACAGGCTACACTGCAATTCTCCTTGGTCCAAGATGCCTGAATTACTGTTAACTAATGCTTTTTAAAGGAGTGATTTTAGCTGCAGGCATTTACCCTGCAGGCTGCATTTACTAGAGACATTCAGCTAAAAGAGCAACAGTGATGCCCTGCTGTGATTAAACCCCCCAAAAGCTATTAAAATTTTCTCTTAAAATCAGGTCTTTAAAAAAGGCATTATTTTTCTTCTAGTAATATGCTTTTAAGCATCCAGTGGGTTCAGAGGGAGGACTTTGATTCTCTGTAAGGACTTAAAGGAAAATGGAAGCTTTCTGATAACCCTATTGATTGTTTTGGGTTCCCCTCCCTGATGTTCCTCCTTACACTGCTGCAGTTGCTATCAAGAATGAACTGCAGTGAAGTTCCACATGATCCACCCAGCTGCACCATGCTTTCCTTCTGCTGTCACTCCCCACGACATGGGTGCAGTTGGGATTTCAGTCCCAGAGCACAGCCCCAGCAGAGGCTCACTGGGATCACTGGGGCTGAGCCTGGTGTCACAGTGCAGTGCCCTGGGCAGGGGTGTAGCACAGACACAGACACAGACCTGGTCTGGGCTCCAGCTGTCACTCAGACCTTGGGCAAATCCCCCTCAATGCAAAAAGCCTCTTCCTGCTCCCACAGCTCTGATGCACATCCTCTGACAGCTCTTCCTCTGCTGGGTCCTTCAAGCAGGTGATCCACATTCCCCCTACCTCTGTGAACTGTCCCCTGGCATTCAGGGCTCCTCTGGCAGGTGCCACAGGTCCAGCATGGAGCTCACCAGGCTGCCCTTGGCTGCCTGCAGTCACCCTCCCTCCCCACCCTGGTGATGGGAGCAGAGGGCCACGAGCAGGCAGGGCCACAGCTCTCCCTGGCTCCTCACCTGTCCAGCAGGGCCCTCCTGCCTCTCCTCTCAGGTGCCTGGGAGGTCCCTGGGGGGGCTGCAGCACAGCTGCCCTTGCCCTCCAGGACAGACTGGACCATGGCCACGGGCAGCACCGGGGGCTCGGAGCAGGCGCGGCAGCCGGGCAGGGGCACCTCGGGCTCGGCGCTGCCCTTCACCCCAGGGCTCACTGGCTCCTCCTTGATCAGCATCAGGCACTTCTCCCTGCAGCAGAGACAAGGCTCAGCACCACACAGCTGCTCTGCAAAGGCCTCATGCCACTGGGAAGGGCAGGAGCACAAGGCCTTGCTTTCACTTCCCATCAAACTGCTGCAGAAGGTCTTTCCATTTCCTCAGATGGGCAAAAGAAGTCAGCAGCCTCTCTTTCTTTTCAGCCTCTCTTTCTTTTCAGCAAGCTCCAGAAACATGCTCATGCATTCCTGGAATGCAGCTGGAATAACTGCAGTCATTTCATCAGTCACAGCTATAATGAATTTGCCCCATTCAGTTGTTTTGCAAATATGGAAAATAAATTTCTGTGCACGGATCGTTTCTTGGGTGAGTGTTAGGGACAGGTTAAAGGGACACTGGGCTAAAGAGATTCCCCTGAAAAAGAAAAGTCTTCACCCTGGAGATAAGAATGGGATCAGTAAGACCCTCTCAAGCAGGAGTTAGGATTGGATCAGCAAGAAGTCTAGAGATCCCAGTGACTCAGGTCAGGATCTTGTGGCTCTGCAGGACTTGAACAGAAGCTGTTGAGATCTGACAGTCATAGTCAGATGTTTTACTTGGTTGGAGGCAGAGGTTTGCCTTTTCCAATGGAGAGGCACCCCACATAATTTCCAGATGGACAAATGACAGTGAAGTTTTGTTTAGAAGCATTTCGTGTGTAAAAACCTACTCTGTGTTACTTGTAGGAGACTTTAGAGCTCCCTGTGAATCTGCACAGCTGGAGCCAAAGTGACAAAGGCATGGAGATAACAGGGATGGTATGTCACACTACAGAGCTTTCCTCAACATTCCTTTCAGATCATCTCCTCACCTCGTGGGGCCTAAATTCCCACCAGAAGCACAGCTGATTTAGGAGGTACCACACCTGAACTGACTGGGGCCATGGCCAGCTCAGATGTTAAAAACTCTGCAGACACAGAGCAGATCAGAAGCCACCAGATGGCACTCAGTAATTAGTAGAAATAAGCAACTTGACTTGAAGGTTATAGTAAAGATTTTCTGCTTTAGAAATGGCTTCCAGGTTTGTTTGTTTTTTTTTTTTTTTTTTAATCTGAACCTCTTTACATGCTTCTAGTTAATTTTATGGCTATGGTTTCAATTATGCAACAGATTTACAGGCAATTTCTAGAGTATAACTAGAAATTATACTGCCTTGCCTCTATGCCTGAGAAACTGTTTCCATGATTCATCTGTCTACTTACTTTCCACTGACATAGCTTTAGCTATTATTCTGCTGCTAGCCCTAAATGCACTGCATGTCTGTGGCAGGAAGAGATAAGCATTAAAATACCTCTGCATTCAGTTCTTAAGTTACTGGGCCCTTTTCACAGAAAAGTTGTCAAACATAGGAAGTTGTTGTGATGCAAACTTTCTGTTCTCATTAGCTGTTAGATGTACAATTTGATTGCTTCTTCTCTGCCAAGGCCAAAAGGAAACCCTCCTTTCTCTCTCTCAACAAACCCAACAAGTGTTAGTGTTAGTATCTCATTATTTGATTAAGTCTGAGACAGTCCCTGTCTTGGGACTTGGGACTAGAGAAACATGGAAAATTTCTCGAAGAGGGGAGTGGAAGTTCTCAGCATGAAACTCGGGACTTTGTTTTGAAAGTTATGTTGTTATTACCCCCCTCTAATTCTGAAAACCTGACCCACTTTGCAAACTGGAAAAAAGCATTCCATCCCATATCTCTATAGAGATTTGTAAATCAGACAGAAAATCTGGGAGAATTACAGCCACAAAAAACTCTTGAGAAGAGTTGCATAAGCATGCTCATACCCAACTCTCCCTATTTTTAATCACAAACATGTTTACCTGTCATTTTCAGGAGTGGACTGCATATTCATGATGCTGGATGGTGATGCTTCAGTAACATCAGATATGATGGGTCCTCCAGCAATTGCGGGGCTGTTTAAGCAAGAGGCAGGCTCTGTCGAGGGCTAAGAGGAAAGCAAAAGTCATAGAGACTTATCCTTCTGACCCCAAAACAGGTGCAAGGCCCTCTCTGAGATGGTTAGGGTTTATTCACTGTGACTTTGAGTCCCCTTTTTATGGAAACCAAGAAAGCTTTTACCTACTATGCAACATTATAATTTCCTCTCACTTTTCCTCCAACCGCACAGAGGTACAGGTGTGAAATACACCCTGTGAAGTGTCAGCAACCAAGAGGTTTTAGCATGTTTAGTTTAGCATTTTGCCTAAACTGCTCAGCTTCCTCTGCAGGGAAAGATCCAACACAGCCCAACAGGGCTGTATGAGCCTCTCATGCCAGCTCACGTATTTTAACTGCATGACAGAAGTGTCTGGTGTCTGCTCTGATGATGGTGGGGATCCCTCACAGGGTTCAGAAATCCCACTTTCAGAACTCACTTCTTCCTCATCCCTCAAGGTGAACCAGGCTGGGGTAACAACATGGACAGTTCAGTGTGCAGGGTCTGCCTTTCCCCACAGAGCCCATGGCCTCCCTCATGAAGGCATCCATGAAACTGGGGAGCTGAAGGAGTTTTAAATGTCACTCAGCTTAGCAAACCTCATTTCTTCTTCACTGCCAACTCTTGCCAAGTTACTTACTCTATAATCTCTACTATTACTTCAAGCATTCCCCCCAGCCAAAGCCATCCCAAGGGCCCAGGGGCTGCACCCACCGACTGGATGAAGTAGGGCTCGTGGAGGGGCTCTGGGGACAAATGCCTGCTGAACTTGGGCACTGGTGGAGCTGAGATCCCGTTGTCAAGCATCAGAGGTCTGTGGAGAGAAACACTTTTGTCTTCCAGCATGTACTGATTGGCTCCTGGCTGCTCATACACAAAACATCCCTGAGCCAAGAGCTCTTCTCCCCTGTCTGCTCTGGTTCTCCTCAGCTGTAAGAGCCTTTCTTGCCCAGTGATACAGACAAGGAAGGCTAACAAGAGTTTTGGAGGAGTCACCATCAAAAAAGAGCATTCCCAACAGAGAGGGGAAGGATGCAGACCTGCCCAAACCCACCCAGAGCCCCCAGGCAGCACTCTGCTCTGCACCAGTATAGGTGTCCACTCTGCACACCATCCTTTCCTGCAGCCATTTAGAAGAGGTAGGAAAACAACTGTGAAAGATAAAACACTAAGGATGCAGATATAGACACAAGAGCTGAGGTTTCTGGAAGACAGACCTTTGTGTTTCCAAGGAAGCAGGAACTCAAATTACCTTGCAAATTGCAGCTGGTTGTGTGAAGTGTAACCCCCATCATAAGAGGGGAAATACAGCTGCTGTGCACATAGTTCTGTGCTCTTCTGCCCTTCTCAGCACAGTTTCTGACTAATTATTTGCCTTTCTACAAAAAAGCAATGGTCTAAGACGTTTCTTGGGCTGCAAAGCTTTTACAGGGAGGACACGGCCCTGACCATGAAAATTAGAGGTCAGATCTGCATCTCATTTCTCTGCTTGCCCACTCTACTGGAAGAAAATTTCCCAGTCATGAGCCTCAGCAGCTGCTATTCTCCCCTTGAGCCCTTTTCTTTGCTATCTGCAGTATTTAGCTCTTCCAAGAGGCTCAGCAGAGAGAGTAGGCAGAGATGCACATACCCTGCTGGTTTGTACAGATTATGGGCTCCTCCATTGAATCCTGTGTTGCCTTTGTAATCCTCACAAGAGGAGTTAGTCAAGAACAAGAACACTGACTTAATGAAAATTGACCCCTTTGAGCTGCTTGTGGGAGGTCTGGCTCCTTTCTCTGCAGCACGGAGAAGCTTCTAAGTTGTCAAAGGCCACAAGGTAATAAAGGTGGGAACTGAAGGCAGGTCTGTGTCCTCAGCAAATTCCACTTAATATTCTCTTCCCCTTCTTTAAATCACAAGCACAGGGCAAGAAAGGCATAGCTGCTCTCGTGAAAGGCACTAAGCTTCCTAATTCAAGTATTTACATAAATTTTTTACATAAATATACTTGCCTTTAAGAGCCTATCTAAAGATATCCCTCAGCTAAAACTTTTCCCCACCTTCCTCTTTGTAAGGCCTGCAGGTTAACATCACCAAGCCAGTGTTGGATACACACCCCATTCAGTGACTGTGGGTCAATCTGAAGGTGTCTATGGGCTGCCAAGTGGCAAAACTGGAACGTGCAGGAGCAGCAGTGGGGTCCTGCCCTTTGGCCTCCCTCTGGTTAGCCCTCCCATGTCCCACTGCGCGCTGTGTTCCCCAGATAAAGGTCACGAGCTGACAGGGTGCTTCTCCACAGAGCAGTGAATGGGGCTGTCAGCAGGTCTGACTCTGCACTTCAGCCCATTCAGCTGCCATCACCATGGAGCCTGGTCCGGTGACTGCCCGCCCGGGCCAGCTGAGCTTGTGCTTTTACTGAGGGGGCAGCATTTTGCACCCGTGAGCGTGTGCACCACACACGGGGACTTACAGCTTCCTCTTTATCCCAGAGCTGCTGGGGCTTGATTGGAGCTGGCCAAACAGAAACTGAATCAGCTGTCAGGAGAGATCAAAATCCGGTGTTAATCAGCAGAGTGATTCAGCACTCCCTGCTCTCGCAGCCATTCTTATCCCACACATTCCTCCCTCCCAGCAGCACCCCAAAGCTGGGAGCAGCCACAGAATATAGGAGCCAAACTGCATGAGACATTGGAGCCTGAAACAGAAATGAGCTGTCCAAGAACTCAAAACAGCCTGCCTGGCTTTCAAGGGACACAGCCAGGTGCCTGCTTTGTGTAAAAGTTCCTGGATGCATGTGCTCAGCACTTTCTCTCTTCACTTTGTGCACGAAGAACTTCAGCTGGTCCTAACAGGCCTGTGAAGTGCACATGCAAACCTTCCTAGGCCTGGAGTTAGAGCTGGATCCATTAAAGTTTTCAGAGACATTTAGATGAGGTGCTGTAAAGTCTGGCAAAGAATTTGCAAGTGAAAGAGGCAACTCCCTATGGAGAGCCTGGATGGGGTCTGAGCTCCTTCAGTAGAGTTTTTCAGTTCTGTGAATGTCAGTGTTGATATAACAGGACACGAAAAAGGAAGCAGAGCAGCTTTGGAGAGGAATCACTTAGCAACATATTCCCAGGTCAGCTTGAACTTAATGCTCTGCTTTGACCTCCAAACAAAGAGAGCATTATTATTATATATCACAGCTGGCTCTTACTCATTGCTCAATATAACAAAATAGAGTTGCATAAAAGCCTCTACAATGAAGCATGTGGCTGCTCCAGCCCCAGAGCTGGAGGAAGGCTTGATGGCCTCATGCATTTCTGTCCAGTCCTGTGACTCCATGATGCCACGTGAGGGTCAGAACGTGGGGCCTAGGATGTGTGACATGCTCAGTCATGTCAGCACCATCCAGGAATCACTGGAGAGGCCTTTTCTATACTGGTCATGCTAGATTTTAGGGGAGATGGTTCTGCAGCCCAAAAGATTGTATAGTAATTCCTCAACTATACCAGTAATGCCAGAAAATCTAACAGTTGCTGTTACAGTCCCCCAGTGGGGCAATGGGTGGCCAATTCTGCCACCTGCAGCTTCCTCTTGTGAACAATTGGAAGAGGAAGATTTGGGAAGCCCAAAGACATTGGTACAACCAGAACACAGCCAACACAGGGCAATTAGTGAGAGTTGTGCTCTCCTGCCCAGGATTTCAACAAAAAAGTGGTTTCTAACATCAAAGAAAGGACTGACACAGAAATTAAAATCTTTTGCTTAAGGGCACGGTCTGTGCTTTGTTAATGACTTGTTTGTATAGGACACATAAAAGCATCACACAACTTAAAAGAAAGGGAAAATAATTACACTGTGATATCACAGTGTGGAAATTATGCGACAAGAAAAAAAAAAAATGAGAGGAGAACATAGACCAGACAGCATAAGCAAGTTTGGAGTTTATATGGTAACTACCTTGTTGATGACTTTCTGTTGCTGTGAGTGGTTCTGCCGCAGAGAAACAACTTCCCGCCAAAGAACTTCATTTTGTCTGAAAGTGAAACAGACATTTTCCATGAGAACAGAAACACCAACAGCCCATGGTGCTGCCATGATAGCAGCAGGTTCAACTGTGCAAAGTCTGTCTCACTTCTGGGCTCTTGCAGTGTTTGGCTCTTTTCAGGGTCCCAAACAAGCTCACACAATCACCTTCCTTTTTCTTCCTTGATCTCAAAGGAGCTATAGATCAAAGCATGGAGGAAAAACATAAAGAGAAGCCAACATTTATAGGGGAAGGTAACAGGAGGACACATGTTTTTGTGGAACATTTGGGCCAAACTCAGAAGTTCAGCAAGGCCTGATTTGTGGCTGTGAGTTATTTGGATCACCCACTGTCCTTCCATGGAAGCCAAGAAAGCCCAACCTCTCCACAACTGCTCCAGTGCTCCCAAAGACAGGACTATGAACAGAGACCCTGTGTATGCTACCTGCTTAAAACTCATGCAAGTGGTGGTTCAAATGCATGTTTGGAGCAGACAAAAAGATGCTCCTGCATCTCAGAGCCTTGAACTAGAAGGACTGTAATGCTGTTATTAGTGGGAGCCACTGATTTAACCCAGCACAGACCTGTGTCCAGCTTGCATAAAGGAAATGTATTTTCTGTCTGTAGATGAAGCAGCACAGAGGGGAGCTTACAGGCTTGCTCTAACAGTCAGCCTCACTAGGTGGGAGTGAGAGGGGCAGAGTTTATTTACTGTGCTGCCTCCAAGTCTGGATGCCAGCCAAGTGGATGCTGCTAAAGGTTTTGCCAGCCAATTTATCTCCAGAGTATATGGATGTACCTAAACTGTCAGGCCAGTAAAACCTATCATACAGGTGGAAGTGATAAATCCTTTTGCTTTTCAGTCTTTCTAGTGTGGATGGATGCTAGAACTGGGAAGGTAAGGCCCAGAGATCTGAAGAGCTCAGTAGAACAGCTCGTACAGCAAGAATCTCTGCAGTGAGCCTTCTGTACTGGTCCTGACAGGATTTTCAGCAAAGCAGCATTTCTTAGTCTGACAGCTTGCACTGGAGTTATGTCCTAATTGTTCTTCACCAGTGTAAATTTCTTAACAGGAATTCAGCTTGGGATTTCCCCTCTGTCGTAGTTTATAAAAATCACATTATTTTCATCAGATGAATGCAATTTTGCCAGATGGAGGGAAGGAGCAAGCAAATCAAAAGGGAGAATAAATTAAAATCAATGCCAAATCACTAATACTGGAACTCCTTAAAAATTAAATGAAATGCAAGATCAGAAACTCATTGCTGCTGTATCTGGATTTCACAGTGCAAACTCATGCATGTGCTAAGTGTGGCAGTCATTAAAAATTGATGCAGGATAAAAATATGTATCCATTGCATGTCAGGGACTGGTCTGGAATGAAGTTTCCCAGTATGCAGTGTGACTCCTAAGGCCCACAATGACAGTGTCATCTGGTGGTGTATGAATATCAGCTCTCATTATAAAAGAAAGGGTTTGAGTCTATTTGATTATTCAAGTGCTTTTTAAACACAGCTCTCTGTAAATATTAAAATTCTGGAGGCAAATAAAAACCTCTCCAAGTACATGATTTATAAAACCATATCCACTTCTTAATCTTTTAGTGACCATGTCTGAGTCAGAAAATCCCAGAGTCTCAGACAGCTGGAGGCAGCCCCATGCAGGAAGCATTGCATCAGCTTGGTTTGCTCTAATGCAACAATTCTGGCCATGTCAGATGACACAGGCTCAGGGACATGAGTCCATGGACTAAATTATACACAAGTTCTTATGTTATATATTATAACATACTATATTTTTTAGGCCACTCATAAATTTTGGAGGTGAATGATGGCAGAAAGGTAATTTCTTAATAGCTGGAGTGTACTCCACCACATTTCTGCCAAGGACTCTTGTATGAGTGAGAGTTACATCTTCATCAGCATTCCCATCTGGAGGCAATAGTTATCTAAGTCCCCAGGTTATGCACATATTTCCTGCCTGACTTTCTCTGTGCTTTCCTCATCTGTGAAGGGAAAACAAACGAGACAGAGAGGCTGAGCATTAATTCATATTTTGTAGATCAGATGTGCATAGAAATCCTACATGTTGTTGTCTCAACAGATCTCTGGTCAGTCCCTGGGAAGTGTGCCAGGCTCCTCCTTTCAACCATTCCCCACTCCAGAGAAGCAAATGCCCATAGGAAGCAGCCTGAGTAGGATTCAACTCACTGCTTCATGTCCTGCACTTGACACTCCATGTTCTCCTGCTGACTTCTCAGAATCTGTACCTCGTATAGCAACCTGCTGAGGTCCTCCTGGCGCATCTTGGTCTCCTCACTTTTCACTACTGACACCTGAGGAGAAAGAAATCAAAGGCAGATTTTACCTGTGCAAGAAGGGCCATGGACAGGAGAGTCATTGTGGTGGCCCAGGTGCAGGACTGTCACCAGCTGAAATACCAGGACAGGCCACGTGCCAAAGAGTCTGAACTATCCTAGAGGTACTACTGCAAAAGCCAGACAGAGCAAAGTGCAGGGCAAATCCATTCATACAGAGGGTCTGCTGGCAGAATTACATTCCCTGTCAGAGCTGATTACAAACCAGCTTGGGGGGAAAACAAAAGTATTGAGTATCAGGAAGGAATTGATCTAGATTGATTTAATCTTTCTACTTTAACTACAGAGATGCCCAATCACGCCTCATGTTTTACAGGGATGAGTCTGATGAAATGCTTCAAATTGACATATACACTTGGATTTCCAAAAAGCTTTTATTCAAATCCCTTTTTAGAAGTTGCTATGCTAATTTTGTAAGAGAGCAACACTTTGGGGGTATTAATAAGACAGAATATTAATAGAAAAAAAAGACAAATAATTAATATTAATAAGACAAAAAAGAGAGGGCAGGAGTAGGCTGTTTCTTGTATAAGAAGAGATGGCTCTTGAAGACCCTGTAGGACTTATGCCATATTTCTCTAGGAAAACAGTAACAATTCAAAGGCAGAGGGGTGGAAGCAAGCCTGGCCCTGCAGCACTACACTGTATCACAAACATCTAGTGATAGAGAGCAACAGAGCAGAAAAACACAGACAAAACTCTGATGTAAGCCAAGCCCTGCAACCCAAAAGCCCCCAGCCCAGGTTCACATGTTTGTGGGGAGGACAGGAACAAGCCCAGGGTGATGATGGAGTTATGCTGAGCAGGATCTGCCAGGTTCCCCCTCCCACACAGTGGCCTCACCTTCCTCTTGATGTGCTCCAGGAGGTGCTCGTGGCCCTGCAGGAAGCAGAGGTGCTGGAACTCAGTGTCGTCCCTCTCAGGCTTGACCAGCCCGCCCTGCTCGATGTTCACCACCTTCCTGAAGCCATCTGCACAGAGAGCACACAGCTGATGGCAACAGGGCCCAGCACTCCCTGCACCTCCCACCCTCATCACTCTTGAGGACATTTCTCATCACCCTCCACACTTTTTGAGCTGACACTGCTTACCCCTGGACATGTTTATGGGCCATAACCACCAGAAACCCAGGGCAAGGGAGAGCCCTGAGCATCCCACTGGCCACCCCTGCTGCAGCCTGTGCCATGAAAGCTTTTCCATCACAGGCATGTTGGTCTGCCAGGAGCTGAAATGACAGCTCCTAGGGAATTCCTGTCTCAATTTCTAAGCCACAGGGATTCAGGGGAAGGTTTTTCAAAGGCACAGAACATCAACAGGTGCCACTTTTGGAAAAAAGGGTCACGTGCACATTTGGAAATCTGCTTTGAGTACTTCTCTGAAGTCCTTGAAAGTTTCTAAGCTGTATCTAAGGACTGGCCTAAAATTTACAAAAATGCTCCTACAGAGTGAAATAGCAAAGTTAAAACTTGACTAAGGAACTTAATTACTCATTGAAAAAATTCCAACAACTATCAGAACAGTCATATTGTTGAAGTGGCTGAAAATCACACCAAATTTAAATTACACCTCCTTTAAGGGGTAAAAATGTCAAGGTTTGCAGGGAGAAGAACTGTCTATTACCAGTTCAGTGATATGGCTGGTGAAAGGGATAAGCTCAGGGCACACAACCCACAAGAGCAGCACATTCTGGGGGAGGTGTCACAGTTGGTGGCTGGATAAAACTCCATATAGAATAAAATGGAAAATGAATAATAATAGGTCATCAAATCAATGCAAGAGAAGCAGAACACATGGTAAGTGAAAGTTCTTAGCCCACATCCTGAAATGTAATCTAACAGAAATTCCATGCTGGAATTTAAGGTAGACACAAGACGATCACTACTCTGGGATCTGAGAGGCAAATCCTCTTTGGCAAAATCAATAATGCCACAACAAGTCATATCCACGAGACCCCAAAGTTTCCTCTGCACAGTTCTCTCCATGCCTCCTGTCCCTCCCACGTGCCCAGGCCCTGGGAGCTGCACTCACACATGTTCAGCTGCCTGACAAAGCTGGCCATGTTGTTGTGCTTGAAATACTTGGGCAGCACCTCCTTGGCAAAGCGGCCTTGGTCGAACACATGGAAGCTGGTGCCATTCTGCAAAGGAGACAAGGATAAAGGTGAAGTCAGGGGAGAGCCCCTGAGCATGAGAGGGGCCCAGGAGGAGCCCTGCAGCAGGGGAAGTCTTGTTCTCTGAACTGCCACCTTGAAGCTAAGAGTGACAACAGCCCTCAACAACAGATGTGCTCCTTTCAGTTCTGGTACAGTCAGGCCTCTGTTGGCTGCAGGTTTGATCCTTTTCTGCTTTTTGTCACTGCTTAGTTGAGAGTCTTGGATGTGAGAAAGATACCACTGATTTTTGTGCCCAAATAGCTGGTAGGTAGTCTGTGATCATCCCCTCTTGCATGGACTTCACACAAAGACTCGAGTCTTAAGAAGGCCCTGAAAGTGGGAATTGCCATTACAACCCTGCCATTATAACCTACTTGCTCAGATCTAACCCCAGCCCATCTGCTCAGAGCACAGCAGTCCTGGAGGGAGCACTGCCTGGACACATGGCACAAGAAACACAGCAAGGCAAGAAGCAAATCATCTCTGGAGACACCACACTTGCCCAGAAGACCTACACACATTTTAACAATTATTTTTAATAGTAAACAGCCACCAGGGCAACCCACAAAATGTTGACAGTCATGCTCTGCAGTCCAAGCTAGCAAAACACGTGTTGATCAGATAAAGCTTCCATTTCTGGGTTGCATTGCAACGATCCATGCCTGCCAAACAACAAGCTGCCTGGGACTGCTGGCAAAAGGTGCACTGCAGGCCATGTGCTTTCCCTGCCTGGCCTTCTACCTGCTGACAGCTGCATCAGTGCAATGACACCAGCAGATATTAGGGACCTGCCTCAGCTGCAGCTGAGTTTCAAGGGACAAGAGCTAAAGACACCAGAGCCTGCACTGTGTTGGCAGGGAAGGGTCAGAGACCAGCACACCACAGTCATCCTCCTGCTGTGTTCAGTGCTACCAGCAGCAGGCAGAGGCTTGTCAGCCTGGGTGGGAATTCCCCAGGGGCTGGTCTGTGACACAGGACAGTGTTTTGTAAGAGCCCTCGGGCTCTGTGTGCAGGAGGAGGGTGCCAGTGGTGTGAGTCCCACCTCACACCATCAGGGGGTCTGCAACTGTGAGGGTGCTCTCAGGGAAGTGTGGAAATCTCTGAAACAGGGAGTGCAGTCAGGGCCATGAGATAGCTCAGTGACTAAAGAGGGGCTGGTGTGTGCCTGCACCTGCCCATGGCCTCCAGAATCCAGCCAGCTGGCAAACCCCACTGCCCTACACTGCATTTCCATCAGCACATGGTGCCAGCTGCCTCTGAGCTCAGGCTCATTTGGCAGCCCTAACAATTAACACCCATTAACACGGGACTCTGGCTCTGCTGCACTTCTGCTCCTTGTGATAGTGGAGCCCTGGAAAAAAGTTAAAGATAGAATCTAAAATGTTAAGTTTTGTGTTTTCCCAGATCAACTGCACCTGCGTAAGCAGTATGATAAATTATATAATTGTTAGATGTGATGATTGTTTAGTAATTAAATATAATGATTATATAACCATAAGAAGAATAATGAGAAACTATGTTGGAAATTCAGAGGGGGGCTAAATCTATGTATACAATAGAACAACACAAGTTTAATAATTAACATGAAAGTTATATAACAATAGAGTATAAAACCATGATCATTTTGGATGTATGGTCAGAATCAGATTTGGGTAATACCCCGATTCCCAGAGCTCTTTAATAAAAAGCACCACATATAATCCCTACATGATTATGTGTTTTTGAACGCTAACACTTGCTTACTGCTGCACACACTGAACATGACTGTGCCTCAGTAGTGCTCTTTGACCATTTTGGGGGTCTTTCCTATCATTCCTTACCCCATGCAGCAGAGGCAAAGGCTGATCAAGCATTTATGAGATTCACTGACAGCCTGCATGCTGGAATTATCCTGTCTTTGAGAGTTTGCAGACAGGACAGCAGGGACCAGGGTTTCCCAACACTGCAAACACTGCCCTGGGGACCCAGCTGGTTTATTCTGCTTCCCTTGTGCTTCTGCCCCCTTACTCTGGGATACAGCTGTGTGTCCCAGGCTGGACCCCCTGATGGAAAATGAGAAACATGAGAGTTTTGTACACCTCAACAAGTCCTTATGGCCTCTCAGGAGTGGCCATTCCTTTGAATTCAAGGCCACAATGTTCTCAGAAACTGTCACACTCAGAAAGGCTCCGACAGACACAAGAGACTTTGGGGTCACTGTGTGCTCACCAATGCACACGGTGCATTGTCAGTTTGTGACAATGTGCATGTGTCAGTTTGCTCCCACACTGCAGCTGTGCCTTGGCTGTTTTAGGAGCACAAACTCAGAGGAACTCTGGAAATCTTCTCTGCCCAAAGCAAAACTGACTCTACAGCACAGCAATCATGGCAGATGCTTATCTTTACTGCTTTTGACAGAACCACCAGGACAGACATGTTGTGCTCTGACAAGACAAGTGGTAGTCCAGGAGTTTGCCAATTCTCCCTTACTGCACTTCCATTTTAAAAATTAATTGAATTACTTCTTGCCCAATCTACCACAGACACAGAGAGCAGACTTTTCCTTTCCACTTTACAGCAGTCTTTAGTGTATATATAAACCATTACTGCATCTCCTCTCCATCTCTGCTTTATGCTAAGAAAGAGTTCACAGCTCCTTATGGGTCCTATTTTCTAGAAGTACTGATTACCCAGAAATCTTAGGTATGCACACAATCTCTCAGCTCCAACATCACCAATGTATAGAAGCTGAAGAATATGTGAAACATGGATACCTGCAGCAAGGGGAAAATGAGACACCTAAAAGCCTTATCAAAACCCCCAAGGATGCAGTTGCAACCAATGCTAGTTTGCAGGAAAGTAGAACATGGTGGTAGCCAGTCAAAAATAACAGTGTTCTAAGTGTAACAGAGAGGGAATTATTTACACAGGTTAAAAAATTATTTCTTATTTTCTATTAGAAAAGAATTTCTTATTTTGTATTATCTTATTTTTATTATTCTTATTTTCTATTAATCCTTATTTAAAACTTGGTGGTTCTCAGAGGCATGGCCATGTAATACCAGCATCAAACAACCATGGTCACAGATACCAATGCAGCTCCAATCCTGTCTCAGGTTTTGAATGAAAACCCTACAGGACACAAAGTATATATAAGAAAGGCTACTTTAGACGTTTTTACCACCTCCGCCTTTAAATTTGCTTGTGTTATAGATTCTTGATTTTGAACAAGTTTATGCACACAGCTTATCTAACAACTCCCTGATGAAAACAAATCATATTATTTGCAGCAAGTTGTAGGTCAAAAGCACAATGTGGTATAAAAGTGTTATATAAAGAGGATAAATAATTTTATTTCTATGATTGCACTTAGTATATTAATGCCTCTGTGACAAATAAGAAGCCAAAGAAAAGCAATCCATCCCTATGAAGCTGTACAGACAATATATACTCACATCACCATGATCATCACACAGACTCATTGAAAAATCAAGTAAAGCTCTTCCAAAATGATTTAGGGTGATAGCCTGAGATCTGTTTAAATTATAGGTTTGAGCTGTTTATCTGCTGCCTTTCACCTAGACATTTGTGAGAGGTTGCTAAGAAACACACGTGAGATAATACCAAACAGCAGTGAAACTTTTTAGGGGCTTTGCTCGTTTCCTAGAAAATGTTAGGGAGCTGCAGATTCAAGCAAGGTGAAAAATATTTCTCTCAAAGCATGTGAAATTCTTAGAATTAGAACATTAGGCACTTTTTAGGATGTTTCAAGTGAAATATGTAAATATTATAATTAAAACACCCACAAAACAGTTTCCCCTCTGAAACAGAAAAGCCCCAATATTTCAGATAAATAATACCAAGTATATCCACAAGTGCCTGTACTTGAATCCTGTTTTTTGCACTCTGCCAGTGACTGGGCAGCACCTGCCAAGCAGAGGGCAGCTCTTGTGCCATGCAGCTCTCCTGGGTTTCCCCTGTTGCTGCAGGCATTAGTGACACCCAGCACCTGTTGCACTTACAGAACTCCAGCAGATGAGATGGTTCGTTTCAGGGTCCTCCACCAGCGTCCAGAGTTTTGTCAGGAAGGCTGGGACATTGCTGGAGTATCCATCCATCACCAGAGAGCTGGGTGAATCCTGCATAGCTCTGCAGTGCCCCAGCTAAACTGACCCCATCGCCCCGCACGCGCCTGCGTCCCGCACAGGATCAGCCACCCAATTTTATCCCAGGCCAGTGGAAAGTAGGCAGCCAGGGAGTCACATCAGCAGTGCTGCTCACACTCTTAAAAACTCAGCACAATGGGATGGCATCACCAGCCCCAGAGAACAATGCACAGAATGAAAATGCACCGCAGCCGATCTCGCAGAGCTGTGAATAAATCCGCAGCGTCATGCAAAGGGAACACGTGCTGCCCACCTTATGCTGGGAGGTGGGCAAGTCACCAGAGCAAACCCACCTGCCCAGAGGCTGGGGGACACCCAGGCACAGAAATCACAGCTTTCTGAAGGCACCTGAGTTGTTAGTCTGGAATTTCCTTGTCCTAAACTTTGGCTGGCATAGATGAACAAGAGCTGACCAGACTCAGGGCTGTACATCTTCAGCATGAGTTTGAAAAGTCAGAATTGTAAGCAGGTTTAGCTGCTATGTTATTTGTCAACAGAAATTATTTAGCTCTTGCATGAGAAAAGAGGATGCTAAAAACAACTACACGTAGAATCTATCAGACAAGATGGTTTTATCATTAATATAAAAGCTTTAAATAGCTCTAAATACATGTGTGGCTTAATGCCAGGGTAATTTCAACTCAGAAACTGCTCTTTAGATAACATAATAAAATATGAAATAAACATTAAATTTTCCTGAGGTCCTTAGCAAAAACTTGCAAAGCTCAATATTCCTGCTTAAAAATGGAACAGACATCTCACCTGATGCCTACAGAGTCCTTTAAGGCCAAACACTGAAAGAGTCAGGAGGTGAGAAAAGACAAGATAAGTACGTGTCATGATAAGGATAACAATGCATTAATCTTTTCTTGCCATTTTTAAAGGGCAGTGAACTAACTTAAAACAATGTACTAAGAATATGGTATTTCCCCTAAAACCACCATTAGGGACTAACAAAACCCAGCAAGTAACACAAATTTGATATAGGCAGGTGCTACTCATGCCAGGTAACATCATCACACACAGAAGGCACAAGGTCAGCAGTGCCTCAGCAGAGTGGAGGAGATGTTTGATACATACTGGAAACAAGCATCAGGTTATTCCTGCAAAGTGCTTGGACACAGGACCCCACTCCTCTCACCTGAGCTCTGTGAAGTGCCAAACAGAGCTGGAAGGAACAGCTGCAGCCCCTTCTATGCATACCTGGAATATTCTATGTCCACCTCAAGGATAATACAATATTCAGACAAGGGATGTAATGCCACAGTTCTGGCACTGGAGCAGACATTTTGCCAATTCAGCCAGGTTTAAACATGGGAAAACTTCCAAAACTGCAATTGATTCTCAAGAGTCCTGTTGGGACAAATAAAACAAGAGCATCAAAAAAGAGACAGAGACACACATGAGGATTTAACTAACAAATCAAACTGGACTACAGAGGAGGTTAAAAAAAAAAACAAACTTGAAATTTCACCATATTTTGAATTTGAACTTAAATTATGAAAATCTCTTGGTCAGTGGTTTCATAGTTTTTTTCAATCAATCCTAACAAGCTGACTGATACTTTTCAAGAGTTAAAAATGTCAAATCAAAGCTTTTTTGGGAAAAATGGTCTTTTTTCCTACAGTGAGGTTTTTCTACTCTGAGTAATAAAAATGCAAGGGAATTTTCTGGTACTGCTGCACTGGTATTCAAAAAGCTGAGACAGATTTCTCAAACTGTGGGGGAAAAACCTCTTTGCAAGCAGAAGCTCTGCAGAGAAAACAGCCTCACATATCCATTTTTTACTGATAGTGCAACAGAAGGCCTAGAGTAGAAACCAGCAGCTTAATGACAGTGGTCATTGCCTGTGATGAGATGCTGAAGTTTGGAAAAAAAACTTTTTGATTTTGACTCCAGTTTGCAGCAACTGCACTTACAATGTCTGACACAAAAAGGGAAAAGTGTATTTTAATCAAAGTGTATTTTAATCAAAGTGTATTTTAATCAACCTTTCCTGTGAACCATAATGCAGAAGAGTAAGTGCCTGGGAAGTAGGTTTAGAGCATCGTTACCTAACTTCTCCATTTGCCTTCTTCCAAAATGTGTTGCACCTCTCTTCTACATTTCTGCACAAACTAAACTACCCCCATGACATGTTTTTTCAGCCCTCTCATAACCAAACAAGAGATTTTTAAAAGCAAACATTCCCCTTCCCAGGCCAGCACTGGAGTGTGGGCCAAGTCTCACAATCTCACTCAGAATTTCATGGCATGCCCTCTCTGGGGCTGGGGAATCCAGAGTCACAGCACTCCCTCAGCAGCGCAGATTTCATTGAAATGAAAACCTGTGCACCAAGGGAGCCTCAAGGAAGGGATGGAGCTGAAACCCATGAAGCAGGAACAGAGCAGCAATGCAGAAAGGGTAAGGCAGAGGGGAACACGACTGCACGTTTTTGTAGAATGTGCTGCTTTGAAGCGTGACTCCTTACCGGGAGTGTGAGGTGGCAGCAGCACAGCAGCTCTGCTATCTTATCTGCCATCATATCAGTGACAACCCCCTTCCCTTCCCACCCAGCAGGCTACAGCAGCCCAGTGACACCGTCCTGCTTCCTGCCTGGGAACTCAGCATCCTCTGCCATCTTCTCTGGCAATCACCTCGACAGCTCGGACACTGCTTCTCTGCTTTCAGTACTGTCTCTAACACACATCTGCCAAAGAGTTAAGGCAAAATGAATGAGATCTCATGGGTTCAGCTCCTTTTGTTTTATGATTTCCTTAAAGCCTTTGGAGCCGTTAAGGAGGATTGTGAATCTCACTGATATTAAGAGCGTGCTTTTAGCCTTCTGACTGCTGCCAGCTCAGGGCAGCCTGTCCTATCCCAGCTCCAGCCCCCTAGGGACTGCCAGTGAACCCTGACACCCCAATTCTGTGCCAGCTGAGCCCCACTGAGCCACAGCCTCTGCCCTCACTGCCATCTTTACTTCCCACATGGGAAACAAGATGAAATTCCAAGTGCTCATCAAGCACTTTGATTTTGCCCCATGGGATGCTCCCAGAAGGCACAGACTCAGCAAGGGTCAGCAGAGGAGAAACCTGGGGCTCAGTTACCCATCCTTTTCTTACCGACACAATATACAGCAGGTGGATTGGCTTCAAGACAAAACATTCCAGGACATGGGTGATGGTCCCCACAGCAATCACACTGTGGTTCCCACCTGGTTCTGGGAGCCAGCACTGCTTCAGGTTTAGCTTTTGGAGTGAAATGTTGGGATGTCCAGGTTCATTTAGCCCCGTCAGATAGATCTGAAATGTATTAACTCACTTGCTCAAACTGTTAGCAAGTAAATGTTTTGTTTCCAGAAGCATTGGCACCATCAGGCCTGCTGACCCTGAAGGGGTCTGAGGGCATTGCCTGCCTCCCTAGATCTGACCCTGTGATCCAGAGCACCCAGGAGATCCAACCCAGATGCACTCCTTTACAGTTCTATTTGAATCATGTCTTTCCTTTAGCAAACAAATTAGGTTTATATTGATAAAATACTGTCGTTGCAAAATAGCATCAGATATATCGGTATTTTTAGTGTTTTAAAATCCTTCCTGCTTCTTTTTGCAGTTCAGTCCCCCAGTTTGCACAAACCACTGCCAAGCCAGAGTGTCTGCAGCTTGCACATGAGCCCAAAATGTGGCCCCAGGCCCACGCCAGCTTTTCACCAGCTGGGGACAAACCAGGGAGCTGCTGCTGTCCTTCAGCTCACAGGGCACCTGTGCAGGGCAGATGCAGCCTGGACAGGGGGCTGCTACCTGAGGCTGAGCAATGGAGACACAAATCGTGCTTTGATTTGACAGAACCTCTCATGGACTTGGGAAATGCTGGTTCATTCTCTCTACCTATCCAAACCCTCATCAGCAGCACTACGGGGACAAGCTGACAAGCGCCAGCCGGGACCCACCAGCCTCGCGTGTGTCAGCCGCAAGCCACGCAGGGGCTTCGAGCCACCGCACTCCTCATCGCTAATGGTCGAGAGAGACACATCCACCCCAGCCCTCCGGCATGGATGCCATGCTCGAGCTCTGGAGCCACCTGAACGGAGTATTTCTGACAGACCCTCACCTACACGAGACACCAAGGCACCGAGCTGGGCGGGCGGCCTTGCGGCGGGGACACCTGGAAGCGCCAGGGTGTCGGCCAGCCCCGGGCCGGGCTCCCCGCAGCAGCCCCTGCCCCGCGGGCCCCGCGACAACCAGCAGGCAGTACAGGGAAGTACCGCCGGCTATTCCAGGGGCTCTTGGGATTTACTTTCGCCTTCCCGTTTCCCCGCCCGCAGCGGGTGCCGAGCGGCGCCGCGCCCTGGCGGAAGTGTCGGGGCCGAGGCCGGCGCTGAGGAGGTAACGCCGCCCGGGGCCGCCGGGCCGGGGCTGCCGCGGGCAGGGGATCGGGGCCGGGGATGGGGGCCGGGCCGTCCCGCCGAGACAGCTGGAGGGGCCGGGCTGGAGGGGCCGCGCTCCGGGCTGGGGGGACACCGAGGGGACACCGGGGCAGCGGGGGCAGCCGCCGGCCCTGAGGGCGGCACAGCACGGCGGGACCGGGCCGGCGGCTGCTCCGGCGCTTTTCCCTCAGGGACAGCCCCCTCCCAGCCAGGCTGGGACAGGAGTTGAGCCGCAGCAGCGGCCTGACGCCTGCAGGAGTCAGCGAAAAGGCAATAGCCGTGTCGCAAACATGGCTTGCCGTCCGGGCTGGCTTTTGGAGCCCCCACAGCGGTTTGACCGCGGAGCGGGGACTGGGATGGGGCAGTGCTCACTGGACGGGAGATTCACCCCTGGGTTACACTGCAGGGGCACAAAAACAAAGGGCATAAACAAAGCAGAGGGGTAGCCGTGGGTCACAGAATCACCGAATGGGTTGGGTTGGAAGGGACCTTTCCAAGGCCATCTAGTTCAACTCCTCTGTGGAGACTGGGAAATCTTCAACTCGAGCCAAGCCCAGTCCAACCTGGCCTTGAATATTTTCAGAGATGGGGCATCCACCACCTCTCTGTGCCAGTGCATCACCACCCTCAGTGTAAAAAATTTCTTCCTGATATCTAATCTAAATCTACCCTCTCTCAGTTTAAAACGATTTCCCTTGTCCTGCCTGTTTAGAGTGTCCTGTAACAAGAGCTCAGGGCCCTGTGAACAGCCTGGGGACCAGGACCTAAAGGAGAACATCTCTGGTTGCAATGGGGCTTCAGTCCATGGGAGCATGCCAGAGCCAGGACTGCTCAGTGGTCCCTGGAGCACTTCAATCATTTCACATTTTGCCAGCTTGGCTAGTCAGAGGCACAGGGACTGAAACTCTGCTTCAGAGTATGTTTGGACTATAAAATGAATGGACTCCAGTGGAAAATGAAAGTAAAGCTTTGTGAGCTTCTTTCTTTGGGATATGGTGTCCCACTGTGCTGTGCTTTACAGAGTAAGGGTAAACCTCTCAAAGGCTACACTTTAGCAACATCAGCGCTGCTCTAAGAAATAAGAGTAAATACCCATAAGTCTGTTGTGCTTGTGCTGTAGTACTCCCCTGGCATCCCTTATGGTCTCTGAGCTTGCCCATGTGATTTTGTAGGGTGCTGAAGATGGCAGGCACCTCCCCTTCATGGACTGGCAGTGCTTACCTGTTCCTTCAGTCCACCTGCAAGACCATCGCGCTGCCGTCCCTCTACGAGAGCTCCCAGAAGAAGCCTTGTGTGTTCAAGGCCCTGAAGCTGGCATTAGCAGGTACCCATCCTCTGGTATCTTGGTGTGCAGTGCCATGCCTTTCTTTAATCTCACCCTCGTGGATAAGGAAAGCTCATTCTCACTCTGTTTAGGAAAGGCAGTAAAGTGGTGGAAGCTCAGCAGAGGTTCACAAGATGGTTGGGGGCTGGAGTACTTTTCCTGTGAGGAGAGGCTGAGGGAGTTGGACCTGTTGAGCCTGGGGAAGGGAAGGTTTCAGGGGAGCTACCAACAGCCTACTGAGAGCTGTGGGACACCCTCTAGTTTTTATAAATTCCCACACTTCCCTCTTGGTTTAACACACTTTTCCATCCCAGAGGACTTTATCACAAAGAGAATTCAAAAGTTCCTCTATTGCAGGCTTGTTGTGGATGGGTATTGGACTAATTACCAATATGGCTGGGCAGGACATACCTGAGCTTGTGTGGCCCTTGCTGCTTGAGCAAAAAGGGGCAACTGTGGTGATTTCACCTCAGAGACACTTTTGGCTGGCTGGATGTTGCAGCTGGGTGCTTGGAGACAAGTCCAGACATGCAGGAGCTCAGGTTTACCTTTGGTGGAGAAGCTTTAAGGCAATGGTGAAGGAAAGGAGTCGGTTCTGATGGAGGGGTTTGGATCCAGAGCTTTATTCCTGGCCCACAGGCCTCTGAATCCAGTAACAGCTCCAACAGAACTCTCAAACCATGTGGTTTGCTCACCCTTTTACCTGGGGGAGAGGGGGAGGGAAGGAACACAGGGACCACCAACCAGGTACGGTACGGGAGGGGAGGGAGGTCTCAAGGGACAAAGGACACCTGGACAGCCCAATGTCCTCCCAGGGGCAGGGGGCATCTTTGAATCTGCCCAATCACTTGATGCCCTTCTGGAATGCCAGGATTGACAGACAATGCTCAGCAGGCAGCAGGGGAGGGGGAGGGAGAGATGACTGACACACCTAGCAGGGAATTATCATGGCAGGAACTGGGTCTCTGAGGTAAATCCCGAAATCACAACACAACAAATGGGTGTGGATCTGGGTAGGGTGGCTCATGGCTGGACTGTGGCTGTGCTCCCTTGTCCCTGGCAGACTCCACGGGCAGCGTGAATGGCGTGGACATGCTCAAGGTGCACTGCAGCCACCCCCACCTGATCGTGCAGCTGCGGTTCTGCAGGCAGGAGAACTGCCGCCGCTTCCTGCGCAGCTACCGCGAAGGAGCGCTCCAGAAATCCCTCCAGAGCCACCTCCAGCTCTCCTTGGCCACAACCATGGTGCCTCTGGAAGTGGAGCTGAAGGCTGGCAGTGAGCACCTTGACAAGATGCTGAAGGATGAGGATCGCTGCCTGGAGTGCATCTACAGAGAAAAGGTGAGTGGGAGAGGGAGGGAGGATGGACAGCAACGAGGAGGGGCGGCACTGGGCTTGCAGAGGTAGCTGCAAATCTACTTCTGATGCAGCATGTCAGGTTAACAAACTTCTCAGTCCTTCAGCTCTTAACTCTAACATGGAGAAATAGCTCTGCCCTTGCTCAGAAAAGAGCTGTGCACTTTTCTGGAAGGGCAGCAGAGTAACCTAAAGCAGCCTGCAAAAATCCTGCTAACTCTCTGTGCCTTCTATGTATAACAGCTAGTGTGGCTGTTAACCTCACTAAGACAAGGAGTTCTAGACAGTGCTGCTGACAGCACAAGTGTGCCTCAGTACAGCTGTGAGGCAGGCAGAGAGGAGCAGCCCTGGCTGGAGCCATCACTGCTCTGCACACACAACACCTCCTCCCAGAGTGTCAAAGGTAACTGCACCTGGAAATGAGCAGTGGAAGTGAGTACAAACACTGCACATCACACCAAAAACTTGTGTCAAAGTAGGGACATACAGCATCTGCTGCCAGCAGGAGTAGGCTGCCCTTCTGAAGGCAAAGTCTCTCTCATCTGGCATCTGGCTCATTGCACACTTTGGCACTAGCACTCTAATCCTGCTTGCAAGAGCAGTGAGATCTTGTCATCTCACTACAAGGCACTTGACATGATTAAACTCACTGACTTGTTCCCCTCCTCTCTTTTCCATCTGGAACTTTAGCTCTGGTTCCTCTAAATGGTCCTGAGAAACAGGCACTCACTATCAATCAGGAATATTAGGCACAAGAGCACGTTTTTCCACGTTGCTTTTCTGTAAGCACAGAGAACAGAGAATAAACCCAAACCTTTCATCTCCAAACCAAACAACATGTGATATCCCATACCCTGTGAGCTGTGCCTGGCTGCTCCTTCCCTGTGCTGAACTAGCTGATTGGGCAAAAGAAATGAGCTTATTCTCAGTTCCCCAAAAGTGACTCAGTCTGACCCTGCCTAACAGTACAACAGGCAGAAAGATGGGACACAGCCTTCAGCAGCTGAGAGCAGTGCTGGGTACCTGCTGTAAGTGAGCTAAACACTGTTTGCCTCTGATTGAGGCACAGCACTGCCAGCTTTGACTCTTCCCATGTGCTTTGCTTTCTTTACTCCTTTTCTCATTACCTGCTTTTTGGAAGTTAGACTAATTTTCTCTCGGCTAGTGAAAAAGCCTGGCTTGGTGAGGAGCCAGGAACAACAAACCTTAGGGAGCAGAGGGACAGAGAGAGAGAGAAGGTGGGTAACAGGAGCTGCCTGCTTGGGTGGCCATGAGCTGTTGGATCAGATCACCCTGCTCTGTGGGTCTCACCCTCACAGGGAGCTGGGAGAAGCCTGCTGCCTGCAGTGCGCCCTAGTTCTTGCAGAGTGCTGCTGGAAACTAACTAACATGTGCTAGTAGCAGTTTTGTGCAACTTGTAAACTCACTGGTGCAGGTGAGAAACCCAGCAGGGAGAGATTGTCTATTTCATATCACATTACAGATTCAAATCCACTTAAAGCCATCCTGTTCAGCCACAGCTCTACTAGACCACCTCACTGGGCTGGCTGACAGCTCATGCTGTATCTCATTGCTTCTCTCTTGACCTCAGCAAGCTCAGCTTTGCAGCTGGTGGCCCTGGCAGAGTCACTGATGCTGTTTGTGTTACAGCCTGACCGCCTGCCAGACGAGGAGATCACAGAGCTGGAGGAATGCCTCAAGAGCCTGATGCTTCACCAGAGCACCAACAACAATGTGGCTGCAAAAGACTGCGCATCTCTGAAGTCCCCATCTCAGCCTCATCCCCCTCAAGGCAGCTCCCTTCCCCCACAGCTCACCTTCATCTTTCAGGGACAAAAGTTTGGTGAGTAGCTAGAGCTGACCAACAGAGCCCTTGGTCTGCCTCACAGCCCAGCAGGAAGAATTATCATCACTACATATTGGGGTCTACCTCAGATAAACCAAGGACTTCCCAGCATCCCATAAGAAAGGAATTACAGTAGTCCCAAGATATTGCCATGATGCTTCACATCAGGCTTCCACCTGTTTTCTTTTCTGGGGTGGCACAGAACCAGATGTTTCAGAGTCTGTGTCCCTTCCACATTCCTCACAACTTAAAATTAATAGTGAAAGGAGGAATATAGAGTATTTTTCTCTTCTTCCATGTCACTTGGTTGAGGTGAGTTAATAGTGTTGGTTGGATCAGATTGGGGACGTTCCCATGGACACCCTCAGCCCTGCTTTCAGACAGGACTGATTTATCCAGGCTCCCTCAGTTCACCAGCTGGCTTTGGGGTCTGGCCCTACAGAGAGCTTTCAGAGAGTCTCAATAGCAATATCAGCTTGAGATAAGCTAGATCATTTCTGAGCTGGCTTAAGCTGTGTATAGTCTCCAGTGCTAAACACCTGAGGAGAGAGCTCCTGTCAGGATTCCAGTGTTTTGAGGATGTGAGGATGTTTAGGTGGGGAACAGGGGACTTTGTCAGAAAGGCCTTACCAAGCTGCCTATGAAAGGCTAAAAAAAAAAAAAATGAAAAAAAAAAAAAAGAAAAAGGACTCTGGCAAACCACAGGACAGTTTTGAGAGAAAAAAAAAAAAGAATAGGCCTTGCCAAGCTTGCAGGGTAGGGACAAGCCCAGCAGAGAGCTCAGACTCCCTGCTCCACAGGGTACTGACCAAACCTTGAACTGGCCCCAGCTGCATCACATCAGCCATAAACCTTCTGTGTCTTACCTGGCCTCTGCCCCTTTCAGACAACAGAACAATCACACCAGATGACCACCAGAAGTTTGCTAAGTCCGTGTCCAAGAAGTGGAAGCAGGTGGGTCGCTCCCTGCAGAGCTCGTGCCGCGCCCTGCGCGACCCCGCCATCGACACCGTGGCGCTGGAGTACGAGCGCGAGGGACTCTATGAACAGGCCTACCAGATGCTGCTCAGGTTCATCCAGTGCGAGGGCAAGAGGGCCACCATAGCCCGCCTGGTCACAGCCCTGGAGGAGAACGGTCTTGTCAGCCTGGCTGAGGAGCTCCTGGGCCTCCATTCCAGCGAGGAGTGCTCCTAGAGCCCGGGGACAGTGCCATTGCTAAGGGCTTCCCTGCTTTAGCTACTGTAGGAAATGGCTGCCAGTGTCTGGGAATGTAAAGTCCTGAACGTCACCACAGGTTTCCATAGGGGTGGAAATGCTCAGGGGAGAGGTTCTGTGTCTGCAGAAGCCAGCATGGACCTCTGATTTGCCTTATTTCGTTGTGTTTTCAGAAATATAGCACTACTTTCCTGTGAATGGTGAGAGGCTTTCACCCTGACTTCCTTCAGGACTGTGACAGGGAAGCAGCCAGACAGAGAGCCCTAGGGGAGAATTAGGGAGAGGAGAAAAGCAAGCAAGGCTTCTCATAGAATTTCTCTGGGAAGCAGAAAATGCCACTGCTTCTCAGGCTGTGTCCAGGGCCATCATCTGGAGAGCTGCAATATATTTTTACATTGAAAACATTTTTGCCCTCAGCCATGACAACAAGTAAAGAAAAAGGAGAAAGTAAGGAAATATCAATTTTACGTTATTTTCCTTCTTTGTTTGAAGAACAAAGAACATTCATGGCCAGAGTATCTGTTCTGCCCTGCTCTGTTATAGCTCCTTCCCACCTCTCACCACCTGAAGGCTTTCCTTCTCCCTGGGACAGCCTCAGTCTTCCACAGGGCAAAAGATTGCTGCTGTACAACAAATGGCAGACACTGAACAAACAACATGGACAAACTCAAATTCAGACAATGATTGTCAATGTTTTCTCATCTGTGGCAGACAGTAATACTGTTGATTGGCTCTTGCCTGCCAGCCTGAGGGAGCCTGCAGCTGTGGAAAGCCAAACACAGTGCTGGAAGGAAAAGAGCCTCCTCATCAGCAAGGTGCCTGTGGAGCCTGGTTTGGAGCTGCTCCCTCAGGGCATTGCAGCATCAGATGCCATTCTCAGACCACAGAGCTGAGCAATCAGCACACCCAGCTGGCTGCTCTCACCTCCTGGCCACCCTCAGCCTGCTGGGCCCCTGGAGGGGACAGCTCACCTGCTGTGTCCCACAGGTGTCAGGAGCTACAGAGAGCCTTTCCCTGGCACTGCTGTCACTGTGTGACAATCCAACACCAGCTGCCACTGTGCCTGGATTCACCTGCACTGATTTTTAGGGTAAAAATGGTTTAAGAGACAAATCTCCCAAACCCCAGGGCTGACTTCTGCTTTCAGTTCCTGTGGGAGAAGCTGAGTGTCTCCTGATATGTCAACACATCAGCTGCACTTTTGCTGTGACAAAGCACAGAGCAGTGAGTGTCTGGCATGACGTGGCTCCTGTGAAGCACAAAAGCAGCTCAGTTACCTTTGCCATATTCCCAGTGCTTTCCTGATAGGTTTTTACTGATACTATTCCATTAATTCTATCCTTTCTTTCCCTTCCCATCTGTGGCAATAGCCAGTGGGCTGTGGAAATGTTTTCAGGTGGAGGGGGGGACTCTGGCCACACACACCAAGTCTGTGTGTACATGACAATATCAGGCTGCTAGCAGCCATGGTAGGAAGAACTTTGAGGCCTTTTAAACCACAACTCACATTTTACTGTTTCCCTGGAGTCAAAGCTGTGACTCAGTAAGGAGGAACACAACCTCAGATTCAGGTGTGGGCTCAGATCCAAGCTCCTGGGGCTGGAGACATTCCCATACCTTCTGCTGGAACAGCTGAGCATCAGTCACTGGGGACCTGGATGGGCAGGATTTAGATGGCCTGCTCTGAGCCAGCTGGGGTCAAATGAGCTGAGTATCCCATCCTCAGTGTAAGCCAGGGAAACATGACCTGTTTTCTGCAGATTTTGAACCCCTGAGGTTACATACAGAACCAGGAAAGGAAGGGGTTATGTATGGGGAGAAGGTTTTCAGGTGTGAGTGAATCTGTTTCCATCTTGCCCCTACCTGCCAAGGAAGCAGGACTTCATGCAGGCACCATCTCTGCAAGACTGTGGCTCCATCACCTTTTATTAAGCCATTTTATATCAGTGCCATTGCAGTTTCATCCCCTCCATTCCTGCTCACACATCCCACCCTCTCCCTTCCGGTAGTACCAGTGCTCTTCCCAAAAGGAAGCAATGACCTCTCTGACAGTTTTGCTTTTGGGACCAACACAGTGGTGCTGATCTTGCCTAATTTAGGCTGCTGTGGATCCATACCTCAGAGTATTTAGCTTTCCTACCAAATCCCAGCTGGGGAACTCCGTTTGGCAGAAACCCATCTGAAAAATTGTATTTTAAAAAATTAAAAAGTCAGAAACTTGAAATTTACTTTAAGAGCAAGAGAGTTTGCTCTTGATTTTGCAGAAATTAATTTTTTAAGTATTTGTTGTCATATTCCATATGCATATGACCTTGTTTTTTAAGAAAAGAAGGTCACGTGCAAATAATTTTTCTAAGCTCTCAGACCAGCTATATGTGCACAAGTTGCACATATATATAAGGCAGCCACTGAGTAGTGACAATTACTAGTTTTTGTAGCATGTTAATGCTCAAAATGAGCAAGTCTTATTATTCAGCATCTACTTCAAGTCCAGAAAACTTTTTACTGCTGTTACTGTTTTGCAGAGGACTAACCATGAATGCTTTCTTCTGAATGTAAATGTTTTCTTTCTGCCAGTGACTGGCATGTGTATTTCCTCTTACATATTCCCTGTCAGAAGTGCCATTAAGTGCTGGAGCCCCTGGCAACCTTTCTGGAATGTTTAATCTCCAACAGCATTCACAGGTGCCTTCATTGCAGAGACTTGAAGGAAAAGAGTTTTTCAGTGACATTCCATGGTGAAACTGTCTCCAGCACATGGCATGGTTTGGGACATAGCAGTGGCTGTTTCATACCTCCTTTTCCATGAGCAGTCATCATCATGGTGGGAGATAAGCCATGGACAGTGCTGATGCTGGAGAAATTTGCCTCATCCCAGTACCTGCTCTTCTCTATATACTGAGATATATCTGTGAAAAAGAAAAAAAATCAGGGGTCATGCTAGTGTTTCAGAACCAAACACAACATTAAAAGCAAATAAAGGTGCTAATTAATTCCATATAAAATCTAAACCAGAAAAAACATAGAACAAGCAGCAGAAATCAGGCCAAAATCTGCTTACAGGAAGATATTCAAGAGGGCTTTTTTTTCTGGTACAGATTGTTTTTGTCATTTTAACCATGTTTCGGGTTTGAAGGAGCCTCCATTCAGTCTGCCAGAAGGAATAAAAGTTCTATCCAAAGGAGAATTTGAATGATTTGTTTTGGCATAGCTGACCACAGTGTTCAAACAGATGATAACAAAGAGGAGAGTGAAGTTAAAATTCTCTCCAGATATACTTTGACATGGGGCATCTGATAGAAGCAAACCTGACAGGATCCCCTGATACAGAAGTGTCTCAAAGGAAGAGACAATTTTGCCTCTGTTTATTTTGCCTTTCATTTCAGAGGCAGGTTCAGCATTGAGGAGCTGTCCTGCTCTCTGGGTCACTGTCTCCCCTCTGTGTTCCCAAGGAACCACACCCTGACAGCTGCCCACAGACTGAAACCAGGAGTGAGCATGGGCAGAATGAGGAGCCTCAAATTCACTTAAATTGCTGATTTATTTAAGCTGAAAATTCTGGTGAACCTCTGGTACTGTATCTGGTATCCTTAAACCAAGGAGGTACAAGAAGAGGGATCAGGAGGGTTTGTGAGTCTGGCCCACATATTGGAGTGTGTGCTGACCCTGGTGCTGTACACTGGACCGGGGGCTGGCCATGTGTCTTTTGTATGGAGATGGACTCAAACACTGAAGCAATTTAAGGCCTAGAGTAAAAAAAATTTTTTTTCCCCTTTGGATTGAATTTTAACGCCCCTGAAGGGAGCTGGCTGTGCATCTCTATGCAAACCTGTATGAGATGTGTGGTTGATGTCTCTTAGTTTTCAGTGGAAAAATCCCTTGCTGACCATCTGATTCCAAATTCCCATGATATTCAGCATCAGATCTCGATCAGCTGTGGACTGCAATGCCAGGCATACTTGGGTCCAGAAGATTCAGCCTCCAAGGAATTGTCTTTTACAGAAAAACCTCTTTGGTATATATATTTTCTCCCATTCTTTTTTTATAAATAAATATATACTTTTGATGAAACTGCCTCAGGGACTTTCACTGAACACTTACCTGCAGTAGTAAGAGAGGGGTCACTGAAGTTCTGGCCACGTGTGGTGATCACCAGCTCCAGAGCAGCATCCAGCCTGAGGGTGGCTGCCCAGCAGGGCTCTGCCCAAAGTCAACATTTCTCCTGACATTCCAAGGCTGGTCCTGCCTGCAAGGGAACAGCTCTGATTACAGCACCAAGCCTCTGGTTTGTTCAGTTTCCAGTGACTGCTTTGATGAGCCTTTTTCAGCCAGCATGGCCAGAAGGGGAGGTTTGTCCCAGCCCTGGCGCCTGGAGGAGGTCACTGTGTTTCCTCCAGTGCTGTTGGATACCTGGGGCTCCTCTGAGGGCACAGCACCTCTGCAATCTCAAGTGCCTCACTCCCAGTGAGCTCTCCTGCCCCACAGGAGGGGAGCCAAGGAGCTGGGATATAAAACCTGCAGCAGCTTTGCACAGGAAGCCACTGGCTGACCTGACAGCTGAATCCAGGGAAACTCCTTTTGCATGAACTGGGGCAGAGATGTATTTTGCCCTGAATCTCTTAAATCTCAAACACTGTTTGAAAATCACAAGATCAGCCCTTCTTTATCTACCACAAAGCTGAATTCCCAACTGCATGGCAAAAAAAGTGGGGTTTGGTTTTTGGTTTTTTTTTTGTTCCAGGGACCCTTGAGTCAGTCTCCAGAGTCTCCAGCCTCTGCACTGCTCAGCTCACACATCCTCCCATCATTTCCCTACTACGAGAAAAAGAAACAACCCCAAAGTGAATTTAACATCTGAGCTAAACCCAACCTCTATTTTTCAATTTGACTCTTTGCAGAGGTAAATACTCTCAAGGAAATTAAAAGAAAAAAACCAAAGTATAGAAGAAAAAGAAACTCCGAAAAATTAGTTCATTTCCTAGTGAAAAAAGTTACGGTGGAGGGGCGGCAAAGAAAAACCCGGCCTTTTAGCAGAATTGGTGCAAATCCCCAACCTGGCTGAGCGTTCTCCCCCTGGACACCTCCGCCCTGTCCCGCCGGAGCCATCGGCGCTCCCGGGCCCATCACGTGTCGGCCTTGGCCGGGGCCCGGCTCTGCCGCGATCGCCGGGCTCGGCTCGCTGCGGGGCCGGGGCTGCGCTCGGGGCCGCCCCGATCCCAGCCACGATCCCGGCGCTATCCCAGCTCCGCTCCCAGCCCCGATCCCAGCCCCGATCCCCGTCCCAATCCCGGCCCCGCCGCAGCGGCAGCCCCGTCCCGGGCAGCTCCGCTCGCTGCTGCGGGAGCGGCCCCGGCCCCAGCGCTGCTCGGCGCCCCCAGCGTGTCCCAGGCTCCGCTGGCTGGCTGAGCTGAGAGCCGAACGATGTCTCTCATAACCACATCCAGATGTGCCTGCTTGGCAGCCCGCGGCACACACGGCACCGAGGGGACGCGGGATCAGCGCTATCGAATGGGCTGTAAGTATCTATTGAGTGTGTTTGATCTCGGGGGTTGGGGAGGGTTGTGCAGCGAGCAGGGTGGACTGGAGTCTGTCCTTACTGCTTCCCTCTACTCCCAGCTTTTCTTTTAGCCTTGCTGCTCTCGAATTGTGTTAAATGCGGCAGCCCGGACACGCAGCAGGCTCGGCTGCAGGCTCCAGCCCCGAGACATCTGCTTTACTCTTTACTTTCCAAAGAACTTTCTTTGAATGTTTAGGCTGTTTTTACAGAAGTGTGGGGCTTCTTTAGACAATGCCTGCACTGCTCTGAGACAGGGTTTCCTCCCAACCACAAACATGTCCCAGTGGTGGTACGTTACATTTACAAGCCATTCTTCATCAGTAAAAGGACATGAATCTCCCCCATGTTATACTCTGGTATGCTGTGAGCAAAACATGAGAATTTTCAAGCTCTCTAGGGCCACAAAGATAGAAAAGAATTTAGCCCCTGTGAATCATCAGGCATTTATTTATATTTTAATAGCTTTTGGGCAGATTCCGAGAAACTTATGTGTTGGGTATAATCTTGAAATTAGTGGGGCACATCAGCATGTACACCCTGTTTCTACCTCGAGCTAAATTTTCAACTCCCTGTCTCACCATCACCCATGGATGTAACAACACATCCATGCTACTGCACTGTAGTTGCTCAGGTTTGGGGTGCATTGGGCAGATTATCTATCAGAAGAGGGTCTGGGAGCTGAAGAGCTGGTGAGCACTGCAGCCTGGGGAGGGCTGGGAAAGGAAGGTGTTTGTTTCAGTTTCTTACTCCTTCACAAACCTGTAAGGCTTTATTCCCCTCCTGGGCCCTGAAAAATTAATGTTTAGAAGAAGTACAGCAGGTTCCTTACCTTGGCTACTTGAGACAGATCTGTCCTTTCCCCAAAGCACTCAGGGTGTGAGTTGAGCTGCTGAGCCCTCTGCCACTCTGAAAATCAGACTGCCAGCAGCAGGACTGCATCTGCAGGTAGGACGGTACCTCTGGAGGCCGCTGAGCCTGCAGAAAGTCATTGGGCTTTACCTTCTCCTACCTTGCAGGTGGCTGAGCACCTGTTAGAGGTATGGGGGGCCCAGCCCAGGTGCCTGGCACAGCTCCATGCTCATCTCGGTGCTGTGCAGGCACTGCCCCCTGCCCAGGAGGGACAGAGAGCATCAAGCACTGCCTTAAGGAGCTGCAGCCTCAAACTGTGCCCTGAGTGCTTACACTGGGCCAGCAGGGCCAGGGGAGCAGGGGGAAGTCCCAGGGAGTTCCTCCCCTGAGCTCAGTCCTGCAGGCAGCTGCTCCTGCCCAGGCTCAGCAGGGCTCCCATGGGACTGCAATCCCCAGCAAGGAGGGGCCAGTTCCTCTCTGGGACCCCTGAACTTGGAAACAGACACCTCAACAGCCTCACACAGCAGCTCTGCAGCTCCTCTGTGTTAGGGTTTCTACACTTCACAGAGGTTTCTGACTGGGTTGGAAGGTGAAAGGAGGAGACCACGGCAGCCATTTGCAGCAGTGATCCAACGTGACTGGCATTGCAAAGGGAAGGCTGGCAGTGCCAACAGGAGAAACTGCAATAAAATGGGACCAGCCAGCTGGGAAGCTGAGCAAACTACATATTTGAGGACTGAAGCAGGCAGATAAATAAGGCACCCTGTCCTGTAACAGCATGGATTTCATCCATTTGTTTGCTCTGGCCTGGAAAAAATTTAAAAATGCCCTGAAAAGCAGCTCTGACAGGAAAGCTGGAAATTGTCTTTGGACCAAGGCCTGCATTTTTGTTACCTGCTTCCTCAGTATTTGACTCAACAGAGCTTTTGCCTCCAGGTGCTGCAGCAAATACAGCAGCAGTGATGCTGCAGTGCTGTGACTGTGGCACTGGGCAGCAGTGTCTGAGCTGTGCCACCCTGGGCAGCTGAGCTCTGAGCCTCTGCTCCTCTCACTGTGCTCCCTTGGTTCTGGTTCATTAACCCAATTCCTGGGACAGCTCTCAAGACACTCAGCTAATTAAATCCTACAGCCTGCTCTTACTTTGCTTATAGACTTCAGAAGTTTTAAGCAGCTGAATAGTATGAGTTTTTATCTGGTAAGGCAGCACAGCAAGAGTTTTGGTTATTTCATTTTTCTAGGGCCTTTGCACTTACCAACATACCAAAAGGGGTCTTTGTATTTCAGCCATCTCTGTCTTCTAATCAAGAAGATCAAATCATTCAGCATCACTTTATAATCCTGTAACTCCAAATGAAGCCTCTTCACAAGCACCCTGAAATGCAGAGAGGAGTTCTTCAACACCAGGGCCATTTGAAGCCATAACTTTGATAAGGTTACTGACCTCATCAATAGATAAGGGTCATCTCATCTATGAGTGGGGCAGTAGAAAAGCAAAGAAAGAAACAAACAAACAAACAAACCCCAAACCCATGGAGGAATAAAGGCCATTACATGACACCCAAACATAGAAGTAGAACACAGCTTCTTCCCCTGCTCCAACACACAGAGCTACTCTTCCCCTTTAAAACCCTTCAGCAAGACATTTAAGTTAAAGTGGTGCAGGCACAGGAGTCAAACACTCTCCCAGCCCTCAGGGGTGCAGGGGATGGGACCAAGGGTGTCAGTAGAAGATGCAGCCTCCAGGGCTGCAGGCAGTGCAGAGTTCTTGGTGTCAGCATCCTGCTCTGGTGGCTGAAAGCTCACCTGCACTTGTCTGTTCCACACAGCCCCAGCTGCAGCATGGGCAGAGGGAATGTCATCATTGCTTCTTGAACAGGGTCAGGATTTTTCCTGAGGCAGAGGAACCAAGTGAGGAGGATCCTGGGAGTTTGCTTTGCTCTTGCTGAGGGAATCTGACTGGAAAAACTCCTGTAAATGAGGCAGGAGAGGGACACGTGTGCAGCCTTTTCCCCTTGCAGGCCAGAGCCTGGGCAGGTCTCAGTATCCAGCTCTGGCTGCTACAAGATGACTTTGTTCTTGTGGAATGCATTCAGCAAACATGAAATGAAAACAAATATCCCAAACCTGAAGCATTGCCTCAAAGTATCCCCACCACCAATATTGTATAATCTTCTCTGATGATTACAAAAAATCCTCATCAAACCCATCAGTGCTGGATCCCCCACACTTTCTGTAGCTCATTTTATGGGCAGACAGATGGGACACCTCCATCTGCAGCCACAGCCCCACACGTTCCATGGGCACACAGTGTCCCTCTGCTGCCCAACCCAAACCTACCCGTGGCAGCTCCAGCAGTGAGGATTGGAGTCAGGAGGGAGCTGGGAGCACTTCCCTGCAGCAGGGAGAGGCTGATCCAAGGACACCCCACAGCTTGGGTGGGATGGATGTTTCTGTGAGCCAGGCTGGCATGAGTGGGCAGCAGAGCTCGTTGCTGGTTTTGTGCCCCCATGCTCAGTGCATCATGTTTGCAGCTTGATTATCTCAGCTGCTTTTCCCAGGGCTGGCTGGATCAAATAACCACTCCTCAAGGCACAGAGCAGCGTGCCAGAATCACCAAGGCTTCTTGACTGAATCTGAGCACAGAATCCAGAGGACTTTTTCCCACTCTGGCCCTGAGCAGAAGTGATGGAGATGTGATGAATGCTGCAAAAAGAATTGCCAGGATGGGCTCAAGGTTTCATATCATTCAACTGGAAATGAAGGGCTAGCAATTTATTTTTTTTATCATCACTTGACTGCTTTTATTGCAGCTGTTCTTGGCCATATTTCAGAATCCTCCTCTCAGATAAATGAGAACCAGGCAGAGGACTGGGCCTTCTGCCCAAGTGTGCAGCAGCACAGGTCAGACTCCTGCCTGGATGCTCATCAGGGTGCCATGCCCAGCTCTGGCCCCTTCCAGCTTTCCAGCCTTTCATTGTCTCTTGGGCTTTGCAGGCTGTGCCCCCCTGGTTCTTCCAGCTCATTCCCTATTTATGGCTGCCCATCTTGCCACCTCGTGGATATGGAACCTGTCAGCCTCTTCCTGCTGCCCAGCTCAGCCCTCTGACATTTCTGGTGCCCAGCCCAGGATGGAACATCCCCAGCCCCATTATCCAGCCCCATTGTCCCATTCAGACCCCATCAGGCCAGACTCAACCCCCCTGTGTCCATCCCCACAGAGCCAACACAAAGAGGGACAGCTGCCTGCTTTTCCAAGCTGGGAGGACACAGGAGGCAGTGCTGGCAGCCAGGCCATTCCTCAAGGCCCTGAGTGATGCAGTTTGTAAGCCCAGCTCCATTTCAGGTTGGATGGAGGTTCCCCAGAGCAGCAGAGGAAGCAGAGGTGCCTCTGCCTTGGACCCTCAGGGATGTGGTGTGCTGAGAAACCCTGCTGTGCTCTCATCTCTTTCCTTTGGCATCAGACATTTCCTGCTCACTTTGATAGCCCTGTAATTCTTTTCCCCTGGTGTCAAGGTGGATGAATAATCCTTTTGGCTAGGACATGCCAGAGCATCTGCCAGAATCATCAGTCCCTCTGTATTCGAGAGCAGAACAGCTTTTCCCACACTGACATCCATGGATAGAGCTTACACCACTGTGACAATCAAGGGTATTTTCCTTCCAAAGAAGGAAATACCTAACAAAGACTGGAAAATCCATATAATTAGATCAAGGAATGACTTCAAGGGCTGGCAACTTCATTTGAAAATGAGAGCTCTGTATTCAGCACTGAACTGTATTATTTCAGCGTGGAAATCACTCTTTCGGATCCTTTACTTTCAATAAAAGAAAACACTGAGGAAAATCTGGGCTATCTGCCCAGGCTTGTAACAATTCAGGGTTTTTCTTGGCTTTTCCAAGGGCACTTATTGCCAGATTCTGAGATGCTGGCAGTATGAAGCTGCAAGCCATGGAAATTACGAGTTTCATGACACGCTCGTTTTATTCCAAACCCTTGTCGATAACATTAAACACAGGAAAAATCCAGGACTTTCATCCAGCTCCTTAATTACCATCTGAAGCCTGGCAGCTGAAATAAGATCAAACTTGTGCATAGAAAAGGAAAAAGAAATTTGCTGTGTTCTGTGAAGAAAGAGAGGGGACTTCAGATGTAAAATGCAAACCAAGATCCTATATGTGTCAGGAGGGACTGTTCCATGAGGCTGAGCATGGTTCTGAGCCAAGCCACGTGGCAGAAAGAACATAAACAGAAAACAGATCCTGAATATTCTAAACATTTGTACAACAATTTACAAGAGATCTGAGAAAACTGTTCAATCCTGCTATTAGTAACAAAGTTATGCCAGTGAAAACATCTGCCTAGGAGAGGAGTGAAAGGTAAACAAAAAAAGCTAACAAATGAAGAAAAGCCTCTGTCAGAGAGCAGGAAAAAGCAAGAAACAAGGCCTAAGGAAAAAACCCCATGGTCATCAGGACAAGGCCAAAGGGATTTTAAATCCACCAGGAATGCAGAGAGCCTTACACCAAGGCATGGGTATGCTGTTTTCCAAAATAATGATTTCATAAATAATGGAGACAAAAATAATAAGGTCAGTAAACATTTTGGAGCTGCTTATCTTTTTCCCAAGATAAGCAATAGCATATGATGGTGAAATACTCTATATCAACAGTACCTTGGAGCTGAAGCTAACCAGTAATGAAAAAGCACAGTATTTAAATAATGATGTCCAAACAATGTGCATCTAAGAATTTTAAAGGGTCTGGCCAAGAAATCAACTGGTGTAATAATTTTCTTCCTCTTAAGTCTTGAAATATTGCTTAGATATCACAGGTATTGGTACAAAACCACTGTTTTGTTACTTCGTTATTACAGACTCATCAATCTAATTTTGAGTTTGAAAGCTTAACATTATGGCTGATACAAAATGGCTGCTTAATGAACAATTAGCAAGTGATCCAATCCAGGATAGTATCTGCTGAAAACAGATACCACCAAACTCTTACCAAGCATTTGCACCTTGTCCTATCACTGTATGCCTTTATCAAATATCCCTCTCCAGTTTTTTTTTATCCCAGAAGTCATCTTTGGATATGATCTCAGCTAATTCAGGACAGAGAACTGTAATACCTTCACAGGCAGCTTCTCTTAGTACAGCACAGGCAAGAGAGGGCCACAAATCACACATGAACACTATACATTGTTAGTGGAGGTATAAAATACTTGTGGGGAAATTTTCAGGTGGGGCTCACCTTCCTTTTTGCTGAGGACAGGTGATGGTGATGACAACAGATCATAGGAATGATGATGGTCACTCATCTCCTCCTGGAGCAGCTGTGGGGTCCCTCTGTCCTGCTCTGCTGTTACTGCTGCAGGGAGTGGCTGCACCCACAGGGTGATGAGAGGACTTGCTGCTTGCTGCCTTCTTACTCTTTCATTCTCATTTTGTTTGCAGTTGAAGAACTGATCAAATAAGACAGAAGATCTCCAGGAAAAGTGTAAGTGAGGAAAAATCTTGTATTTCAAAAGGTAGCTTCATCTATGATACATGAACAAAATTTTCCTAACACCATGCTCTGCCTTGTTTCTGCATATTGGGATTTATTTCCCCCACCTCTCAGGGGAGTTAGGGTGATTTGGCAGAGGAAAAAAACCCATGGCCCCTTCTCCTTCTAACCTTATAAATGGAAGTTACTTACAATGGTTTAATATTTTATATTAAAGAATTCTGGCAGGAGAAAGGTCCTGTGTGAATTCCAGATTGTACCCAATGCATTAATTTTGAGTACAAATCACAGTTCACCAAAAGCTGGCTCTGTGTGCAGGGAAACACCAGCAGCACACTGCTATGAGGAGTCTGCCCTTCAGCAGTCAGCTCTGAGCCTCCCTGGTCAAAAAGGATAAAAGCAGCAAGTAATGGTTGTCAAGCTAGGGAAAAAAAGGTCATTATTTATGGGAGAATGGCATCATTCATAATTTTCCACTTTGCTTTTCCCAGTGAAATCTCTGAAATGACAAAGCATGTTCAGCAGTAAGGGATGCAGGATTTTGGGTTGTGCTTAGAGGGTGGTTTTCAGGATGATGGACTATTGCTTAACCAAGTCTCAGAGCTGGCTGGCACTGGGATCAGCAGTAAGTTTGCAACCCCATGTGCCTTTTGACAAGTTTCTCAATGTCTCTGTGCTTGTGTGAGTAAAATGTGCTTTGCTGCTGGGTTTTTAAATGATGTTTAGTCTTGCCTGCCTGCTTCAGACCTGCCAAATCCTCACTGCTGACACACTCTGTGTTTATTTGCAGATGGGCAGTGGTGCCAGGCAGCTCAAACACAGCTTCTAGCAGTCCCAGGAACAGCAGAGAGACAATGAGAGTTCGCCTCAAAGGGGATGTGATCTGCACCCTCCTCCTGCTGGTGGCGCTTTGTTCTTTGCTCTACTCCCAGCTGGAACATTTGATCCCAGCAGGAAAGAAGGAGCCAGCACAGAACAAACCTCGAGTGGCACCAAAAATACTCAGTGATCCCAGAGCACCTCGGAGGCTGACGCCAGCAAAGGCAACTGCACCCAGACCCCGAGTTACCCCTGCCATGAGACCAACAGAAGTGGCCAAAACCAGGGTCCAAACTACGACTCCACCCCCACTGACTGATTCTGCCTTCAACTTCAAGCTCTATCTCCTAAACAAGGACAACAGGAACTTCAATCTCCTCATTAACCAGCCCAGGAAATGCCGAAAGACACCGGGAGGTCCCTTCCTGCTCATTGCTATCAAATCCGTGGTTGAGGACTTTGACAGGCGTGAGATTGTCCGGAAAACGTGGGGCAGGGAGGGTTTGGTGAACGGGGAGCAGATCCAGCGGGTGTTCCTGCTGGGAACACCAAAGAACAGGACAGTGCTGGCAACATGGGAGACCCTGATGCACCAGGAGAGTCAGACATACCGGGACATCTTACTCTGGGACTTCATGGACACTTTCTTCAACCTGACCCTGAAGGAGATCCACTTCCTGAGCTGGGCTGCCGAGTTCTGCCACAACGTGAAATTTATTTTCAAAGGCGACGCTGATGTTTTTGTCAATGTGGAGAACATTGTTGATTTCCTCAAGAGGCACGACCCCACTGAGGACCTCTTTGTTGGGGACATCATCTACAACGCGCGTCCCATCCGTGTCCGGAAGAGCAAGTACTACATCCCCGAGAGCATGTATGGGCTGAGCATCTACCCTGCCTACGCTGGGGGAGGAGGCTTCCTGCTGTCCAGCTGCACCATGAGGAAGCTCTCCAGGGCATGCAGAGAGGTGGAGCTCTTCCCCATTGATGATGTCTTTTTGGGCATGTGCTTACAGAGAATCAACCTCAAGCCCATTTTGCACGAAGGGTTCAAGACCTTTGGCATTGTTAAGCCTTCTGCTGCCCCACACCTGCAGACCTTTGATCCCTGTTTTTACAAAGACCTCATGGTGGTTCATAGTCTGAAAGTTGCTGAGATCTGGCTGATGTGGAACCTTCTCCACAGCCCACGGCTTTCCTGTACTCAGAAGAAGCAGGTGAAGAAGCCTTTCCAATGGAAGAAGAAAGCTCAGATAACAACACCAGCATCACCCCTCAGATAATGCAGGCAGAGTGCAGCACACACAGCAAACCAGCCAAGAAAGGGAGCCTGGAACTGACACTGCCCAACAAACCAACTTTCCAAGTATTTTAGCACATGTTATTTACAACACTAACAGAAGACAACAAACAATTGCAGGAATTTGCCCAAATTCCACATTTGCACATACCTATCATGTGGGTCCTTGTGTATTAATGAGTCCAAATAATCATAACATATATATAATTTATTATTATTTATTAGCATTATAGTAGTGCCTAGCGGGACAGTGTGTAAAAGCACATTGAAAAATGCAGTCCTTGGACATTTTTCAGCATGGTCAGAAGTGTGAGAAATGAAAGAAGACATAGGGTAAGAACAGACACCAGGGAGCACAGGGATCATTGTCAACTTCCTGCTTGACTTGGACTCATTGAAAAATGACCAGAGAGGAACTGGAGAGCAGGAAATGGAGTCCCCTTAGTGTCTGCTCAGATCACATCACTGCTCCCTGGTTGGTTTTCCACAGGCCTTGTAAGAAGAGAACAACAAACAGCTCCTGAAATGGGGTCCTACAGCTGCAGTTCAGGTGGATTACAAGAAATCAAACTGGGTGCTGAGGCTGGCGTGGCTGGTGGAGCAAAGGACAGGTAAGTAGATGACTGGAAAGGAGCAGACTGAAGGGCCTTTAGAGAAAGGACAAGAACTTCAAATTGATCACTTTGAATCTTGATTTTTCATCATTCTTCTCAGTTCAAGAATCTGCTCTACTGACATGCTCAAGATTCAGGGGACCAGTGGAACAGGTTTTGGCACTTCCCTGAGCTCAGGCTCTCTGCACTGCACTGACTGACATCCATGGAAAATTCAGAAGCCATCAACAGTGATTGGATCACTCTCAGGATCTGACCCAGATTTTCAGAAGGTCTGCATCTGGAGAGATCCTTTGGCCTCTGCTCATAAGCATAACCCCACACAGAGCTGCTGCTTGCATCACATTTGGGAGCTGCTTCAAACCAAAGAGTGCACTGGGCTGGTTTCTACAGACCTTGGGCTCTTGCTTGGCACAGCCAGCTGCAGAGGGCAGCCAGGACTCTCATACTGCTGCAAATGTCATGTGAAGGGAGAAAGTTTTCAGACAAAAGGACTTCAGAATAAAAGTCCATCTAAATTTATTGCAAGAAATCAAAACCACACAGCAATCTTTCTGTTGGCTTTCCAAGGTTCAGTCAGGAGCTTTGTGAGTATTTTAAGCATCAGACAAGAACACTAAATTGCTCAGTTTTTCAAAGTATAGTCCAGACTTTGATGCATTTTGTTTTTCCCAACAGCAGACTACCTTAGAAGAATATACTTTTATCAGACATCAAAGCAGAAGTGAACTCCTCTAAATCAGGGTTACAAAGCTGTGAAATTCATGGGACAAAGAGCCTGAATTCACCTCTGATACTGTGTTTGTTCATTCTTTTACAAGTTTTTACCCCCTCAACAAAACTCCTGTCCATCAGAGAACCCCTCAGGATGGCACATCCACACAGCTTCAAAGGAAACTACAATCAGCCATCAAAGAAAGCCCAAAGTTCCCTTCCCTTGCACAGAGCCTGGAGCACAGCTGCATTTCATATCCGTGGGTGAGCTCCCTCCCTCCTTCCCTCCCTGCAGCACTTTGGGCTCAGTGCTGGTACTGACAATGCACAGGGAGAGCAGCAGGCTGGCAAACAGCCCATGGACAGCAGATTTACACATTGGTAATCTTCATCATGAGTTCAAGCCTTACAATAATGTATTTCCAAGAAAAAATCAGCTTTATAGAAATGGAAAGATTTCTACATTTAAGATGTTTTCAGGATGCAATCCTGAAATACAAAAGGTTCACATGAGCTTCACAAGGAGCTTTGCAGGGTGTGGAACTAAGCCAAAGCCTCACTGGTAGGACAAAGTCACCCCTGCCCATGTCTGCTAACATGTGTGATACATGTGTGTTTATGAGACTGTACAGAAATGTATTACCTGGGAGTAGTTTACAGTTTGGGAAATTATTTATACCATCATTAAAAGACAGCATGCAGATGTGCTTCTCGTTGTCAGAGTGAGTTTGTCACGTACACCTGCACACATGTTGTAAGAATAAAACCACAGGGGTTTTTCATGAAGACAGTCACATGAAAAATACATTATTCATTATTTTGGATAACTTGGTGTTTCCTTATGCTGGACTTATTTTAATGGCAGTGACAGAGAAATAAACAGAGTTTACCTTGTGATTTCCTGAGAGGCAGCTAGTCCGGTTCAGCAGTCCTTATTAAGGTTTTCCTTTTACACTTGAAGATGCAGAGGTTGGGTCCTCCCTCTCTAATGTCCTGAGATCTGCAATCTATCCACAGCACAGCAATAATGAGTGCATTCTGTCCCAGATCAAAGCTGTTGTTCAGCATCTGTGTTGACACAGTCTGTGCCAGCACACACCCTGATGGCAGAAACAGAACTAAACTGTTTATTATCTTAGTCTATAGAATAGCTCACTTTTCTTATCCAGTGAATACCAGAATCTCTCCTGATAAAAGATCCATCTGGTTTTGTTCTCCAGCCTCTGCTGCATGGCCTGTTTGACCTGGCTTTAAATTTCCATTTGCCTCTGCAGCTGAGCTGGAAGTTCACAGACACCACATGTGAGGATAATGCTCTGGGGAATGCTGAGGGCTGGGCTGTAATCCCTGCAGTTCATTGAGTTCTGCTTACTGCTACAGTAGGCAAAGGCTTTGGCTTCACCCAGGCTGGAGATTGTTTCCTTAAGGATGGGGGTCTTTTCAGAAAACCCTAAGCCCCAGGTGTTTATGACAACTGGCAGGAAGGAGCCTCTACCAACCCTTCTGATGCATCACAGAAACCCAAACCATCCTTTTCAGAATGACATTCTGAGTAGGTTTTATTAACTGGCCAACTGAGTGCACCAGTCATACTTGCTATAAATATTTGCTTGGCAATTCTTTTCATGACTAACCCAGGACAAGAAAACATTAAAACAAACATTAAAACATCCTAAGTGGGTGCCACCAGTAGCACACAAGGCAAGCAGACTTTCTCAGTATAAACTTCTGACACTAGTACAGTCCAGTAAGTTTTATGGAGTCCCAAGCATCCACACACAGTCAAGTTTTGTTCTTTTTGCACATAAGTGGCCAGATTTGGTCACTGCAATGAGCAGAGTTGGCTGGAGCCTCACATTCAGCACCTCCAAGTGCATCTCTAGACACACAAATTGGTAGGGAATGCCAAGATCCATTATTCAGTCAAGCCACTGCAGACTCAGACATCACAAAAAAGAAAGCCAAAGAGGACTCTGAAGGAATTCAGTATTAAAATCTTGTGCTTCCTGTCTGCAGCTTAATTATTCATCTTTCTACAGCAGGTTCTCAGAAGCAAACCTCAGCTGCAAACTCCAACAAAATAATCAAACAGCTCAGAGAACCTTCACTACATATCAGCACTGAGAACATTCCCTGGGGAGGGCTGAAAGACAGATCAGAGAGAAAAGAAGTCAATCCCAAAGTCCAGCATGAAAAACTGCTGATCTCTTGGTTGTTCCTCTTGCAGCTGGACTTGCAAGTCTCAGCAGCCCAGAAAATCTGCCCACCACATTTCCCTAATGATGCCACTAACTGCAGTGACAGTTTTAAAAACCAGTAAAATTTTTAAATACAATTTTTCATTACTTTCTAGGCTTATGATCAGTAAGAAAACCATACTGAGGAATGAGGGGGGAAAGCAAAGAGCAAAGTAAACCCAAAGGAGGAGCACAAGTGAGTCCCTGCAGGAGTGGCAAACAGCTCCCCCACCATTCCTGGCCAGCCCAATGCTCTCTCCAAACCATTCAGACTCAGCTCATGGATCTTCTCTCTCCCCTTCCCTTTCCCAGCCCATCTGTTGACAATCCATGGGCTAAAACCTTGGAAAAACCCAACACAGGTTTGCAGTGGCAGCCTTGTCCCAGGGGGTGCCTGGCCTGGGTGGGAATCAAGGTGTGACAGTGACAAATGGTGTCTACAGCCAGAGAAGCAGAAAAGGGAGGAATAATCTCTGTAACCTCCCTACTTGTGGATGCAGCAGAGCTTACCCAGCAAGGGACAGGGTAAATTCAGAATTTCAGGGCTGCAGCTTTTCTGAGATGAGCAGAGGGGAAAAGGGAATACAGAAAATCAGGCTGGTTTGATAATTTAGTTGATTAGACTGCACATTGCATAATCATGCAGGGCTTTCTGTGATTGGTATTTAAACTAAATGTCTCCCTGAAGGATAATAATAAAAGAATGAAACTTAAGCACTCAGTGGAATATATATATACATATATATATATATATATATGTAGTGTAGGTGTAAAGCATTAAGGCACTTAAAACCATCTTCCAGAATTGGAATATGCAGTACTTTAGAATAACTAAAGGAGTAAAATTTAAAGGGAAATTCATTAATGTATGAAAAAGATAACGTTAAACCAGCCAATCCAGAACAAAAGTTACTGTAACAATGGTATCTTACACCACAGTGAGTGCCCAACTCTGCAAACTCCAGCTTACCTTTCCTGCTGTTCCAAGCACTCATTTTTCCAGATCATGAAGAGAAATGATTTCACCTGTTGGAAAAACAGACATCCCCACAAGCACCACAAGAGCTTGGGATGTAAGCTTTGGCAGATAAACATTTTAACAGTGACTTTATTAGTTACACCAAAAATTCACATAGGCAAAGAAGATGGTATTTAAGTTGCACCAGAGCCCTCCAAGGAACACATACACTGCCCTCAAAAAATCCTTCATGGGCTCTGCTTTACTAAGCCTATTTTTAATGCTAAAGAGTTACATCTTCAGTAAGATTCAACTTTCATTTCCCCTTGCTTTACTTCAGCCTTACCTTACCTCTCTGAAACAACCTGGTTCACATTTTATATGAAAAGAACCACCAGAACTAACCAGTATTTTAACTCCACACACACACAGTGAGGAATTTATCTCCTACAAGTGCTGTGTCACATTGTGGCTGACAGTCAGGCAGACAGCAGGGGCCTTTGCACTGGTGTAATCAAGGTTAAAAAAAAAGGTGTTTATCAGGCAAAAGTTGACACAGAAAAATTGTAACTAGCACAGAATAACGTTTCTTGCATTGTAATATCAAAAATTATTCTGACCACAACCAGCCCATGGGAAATTGTGCCAAATCAGACAACTTGGTCTTTGCCCAAATACTCTGCAGAAAGCAAGCAGAGAGGGCTTGGACACAACATTTCTTTCAAAGTAAGAGCCACACTAACTCACACAGGCAGATTTACTTGCAATGCACATTTTGAGCCACCAAACACAGAAACCTAGGAGAAGTTCTGGCTTAGAGTAGTGACTAACAGGTTCTAGCAGCAGGTAGAGAGTCAGTGTGAAGGGGGCAGCAACATCCTTGATTTCCCTCTGAAAGAAGCAGCTGGCCCCTCACCTGCAGCCAGCCCCAAAGCAAAGATGAATCACCATCTCCTTGTAGTGCTGAAAGATTTTGTTTTAAACAGGTTGAATGGGAGCTCTGGAATTTGAACGATCATGATCACATGAATCAGTTCTCACACACCATATGATTAGTCTTTCAGGAAAAAAAAAAATCTGTTTAGAATTAAAAATGTGGCAGTTCCTGGCAAGAGAAGGTTGCTTTTTCTTGTCAGAACTGCATTTTGGGGAACAGAGAGTTCTAGTATTACACAGCAGCACTTATCTATACAGCACTGCCTGGAACCATCAGAGGAGCCCAGGGAGTCCAAGAACAGGTGAGGAAATGTCAGCTTCACCTCCTTAAAGAAGAGCACAATGATCAGTTTTATCAAGTATAAACAAATGAAATACTGTGGACAGTACTGCAATATTCAAGTTAAACACACACACACACAAACTCCTCACCTCTTTACAAAGGAAAACAGCACACATCACAAGGTAATCAATGCACTACATGTTTTATTAAAAAGGCAATTGTACTTAACTTTATATCAAACAGTTTTATCACATGAATCCAAAATGGTGGACCAATGCACATGTTGCCAACATGCAGGATCTGTATCAAACCACACAGGATTATCACAAGGAACAAGGCCACCTGCAAAATGGATCTGATGCAGCCCAAATCTCTCAGTTCCTTTGGGAGGGGACAGAGCTGGCCCCTTGCCCACCCTGAGCAGCCCTTTGCCCAGAGGAGCTCTTGGTTCAGGTGACCTTTCTCACCCAGCCTCCCTTCCCTCCCTTCCTGCCACACTGCCAGCCTTGCCTTGCCCTCTGCTCCTTCTCACTTCTGATTTAAACCCACCAACAGCCTCCTCTACCCATTCCTGAACTTCTCATGCCAGCAAGTCCTTAAATGCTCCACAATGCTTCCCTAATGCATCAGCTCAGGAACAGCTTGGCTTAGTCCAAATAGGAGCAAACAAATCAAAACATCCCAGACAAGAGAGCTGTGAACAGCTGCATTCACAAAGGGTAGGTGAGGAAATCCATTAAAGCAGCTCCACATTGTCTCTCCTGGTGCTTCTTCAGATCTGCCTCTCCCAAAAGTCAAATGCTTTGAGCTCAGCCCAGCAGCACCAGCCAAGATGTAAAATTGCCTTTCATTTTTTGTCCGTGCAGAGACTTTTTCAATATCAAGGGGCTGGCCTAGAGCAGTATATGGGTTGTTAAGAGAGAACTGTTAATTACCAATACTATTTTAGTCACTAGGTCTCACCAGAGCATGACAAGTGAAGCTGGGAGCCACTGTAGGTATTAAATACCACAGGTTGGCTGCTGCTCCTGTCCTAGGTCTCAGGGTTCATGCTACAGCAGCAGGCCTGACCTTACTCCTCTGAAGAACTTCAACTCAATATGCTTGAGAGCAGGATATTGGCGGCACCTCCATAGCCATCACTCAAATCATCCCATCAAGGATTTATCTCCTCTTGCAGCTTATCTGGAGCCTTTATTAGAAAAGGATGGAATAAAATTAAAGTTAGCATCAGGATTGCTGTCATACTTTAGTAATAGGAATCAGCACACACAGCATCTCAGTTGAGAGACCACAGAATTCTGTGAGAGGCCCCTGAGCCAGGGCAGGCAGGGTGAGGCTGCAGGAGTCCCTTCCCTGTGCCCTGCATTAACCTTGGAGCTGATTCAGGGCACAGAGACTCCCAAAGCTTTTCTGTGAAGGAGAATTCACATTTGCAGCTTTCACTGCAGGCATTTCCTCCCTTCTGCTGTGCAATATTCCACTCTTTGAAGCTCAATTGGTTTCCATGATCCCCCAAGGGCCCACAGGAGCATAACAATCTCATTTCTGAACACAATGCAGAGCCCACGGTGCTATCAACCACAGTTTAAAGACTTCTCCACTTCAGGGCAAAACCTTACAAAATGCTTTCATGTATCTTTCAAGTTATGTTAGTTACTGTTTCTTTGGAGGACACACTGAACCGGCTATAAAGTCACTATACATTAGTCAGCTACTTCTAATACAATGGCTGAAAAACAGTAAAAAAAAAAAAGAATTAATTGATAAGAAAACAAAAAGCAAGAACATCCATGATTTTATTACAAAAACACCCAGCAACTGTATTTAACACAAAACAGTAACTGAGAGTCTCTTTTTATTTTTCTTTCAGTGTACATGCTCATTATTATTCCATTTAATTTACAGAAGGGCTATGTAAAATGAAATTAAAATTAGAGAGGAAACAAAAAGGAAGATTGAGGCATAGAATTTTCTTAGCAAGCAACGATCACAGGAGACAGCACAGATTGAACAGGGATTCAACAGGAGTGACACCTAGGGATAAAGGTAAACAGTAACTTTTTCCTTATCCATTAGATTCTCCATGGGGCTTTTTTGTTTGTTTTAGCAAAACAGTTTAGAGTATCACAGTATACAGGAAGACTAAATGGCAAAGAACGTCTCACACACACACACACATTTATCCCTGCTACTGGTCCAGGATCCCAAACTTCAGTTAACATTCGATTTCCTATCTCTCATTCATTGATAAACTATACAGGATTACACTGTACATGGAGTTAAAATTACAAAAATGTCATATTTACAAAAATCTGTACACACATAGTAAAACTCACAAAATTGTCATCTATGTATCACAAGTTGCGACACCAAAATATTAAAAATGGGATAAAATTATACATTTCTCTTGTCCATTTTTAAAAAGGGTTCATTATTTCAAAGACAGACCACCTATTTTCTCCCAAATAAGACTGGTAAGAGAACTAGAAACCTAAAGTATCCTCCTGGGATAAAATGTCGCGAGCAGCATCTCCCAACTAGAAAGAAGCCTCTATCCTGTCTGCTGGGGTGGGGTGTGCAGTTAGCATCTATGTACAGAAATGGTGAAACTACAACGAGGATGTCTTTGGCTAAACCTTTGGCATAAATTAAAATCATACATCAAAAGTTACAGAAAAGGTTATCTCGGTGATGGCGGAATTCCAGAATTTCTTTCTGAGATACCATTATATACAGCTTTTCTTTCTCTGAGGAAATAGAGGAGGAATAAAGGATTTTGGAACAGAGGCAAATGAGGCAACATTATTTCTTCGTTAAATTTTTCACTAGTATGAAAAATTGTATCAAATCTTTTCATTAAAACATAATTCAATCATAGAAATAACCCCTTCCAGAATTTTTTTTTCTTTCGAAATTGCATATGAAAAAAATTAGTAAACCAGCCATGACAGAAAAAAATTGTATCAGCATATCAAGTACATATTAGTGCAGGAAGGTGGATAAATTTGATCCACTGTATAAATAAGCTTTATGCGCAGTGTACATTAAATAACCACCACACCCCACTCACACCCAGTACACAGATGCTCCTCAGTGAAGATAAACGTTTATCAAGTAATTAAAGTGTATGTAGTGCAAATGTTACAACCAAGTATTATGCACATGCTACTTGCTTGGTTTAAAGTTACACAAAGATGTGGTGCCTGAAATCATGGACATATATACATCCTTGTCACACTTGGTACAATGTCCTAAGCCACAGAAATACCGAGGTGTTTAGATCTATATATATATACACACACGTTTTCTTAAAATGTGACCACCACATCAATACAGTAACACAAACAGACTAAAATCAATACCTGCTTCCAGATGCTCCAAGGCTCAGAAAGTTTGTGCTTCTAATTCTTGCAGTCATTACGTGCCCCTCTTCCATTTCCCCCTTCTGCCAGCTGAGCAGGAGGGACAGTCTCTTCACGTCTGTGCTGCATAGGATGAGGGCAATGGAGAGGAATAAATGACGGCACAGGCACCTAAGCTGCTTTCCTCCATCAACAGTTCCATGCCCCATGATGAAGGGTTGAGAGAAATTTCCTCTCCACACCACTCCAGGGTGGAAAGGCTTATTGAAAAAAAAAAATAAAATCATAACGTGCTTTCCATATTATAAGTGGCAGCAAATCAAGGCACGCTGTACTAATTCTGTAGCATTGAGATTAGCTGACTTTGCAGGGGATGCTCACTGGGGAAGGTCCGACGTTCTCAACTGGCTGCTGGGCCGTGTGGGGCCATACAGAGTAACAGAAGCTATGTGGTTATTCTGCATCACCTGCAAAAGCACAGCAGGGAAAAGGGAAATTAAACTAAGTGCTACAATAAACAGAAAATCAGAAGTATTAAAATGGTGAATACAGAAGTGATCTGCCTGATGAAAGAAAATTCCAACAACAGCAACAAGCTCTTGGCTAGTTCCTAAAAACAGTCTCTTAGATTTCATGACACAACACCATCTGCTCCAACCAACCACATAAATGTATCTCCTGCTAGCACGAGTTCCAGGTGACAAACTTGAAATTTCAGCTTCAACATACAAATGTACAACCTCAGAGAAGAGGTTGCAAAGTTCCCCTATACTAAAATTATACCACTCCCAAGCATTGGCTTTTACTGCCATAGGAAGCCATTCATAGTAATAGCAAACTCATCTTCCCATGCTCAGACAAAAATAAAAGGTTTTTTCCTAACCTCAAAGATCATTCGCTGCAGTCCAAAGCAAAAGGTTGACCCAAATGGGTTAGTGTTGTTTGGAGATGATGACCTGAACAGAAAAGAGGGGAAAAAATTTTAAAATGGGAATCTGAGGATCAGGACCATCTTAAGGAGAAATAACTACTCAGCAACATAAGGCGAATTACAGCATCTTTATCATGGATTTTATCCACAGAAAGTACCTCTACATTATGCAACACCATTGCTAGACTCCAAGTGAGCCAAAGCAAACTCTGGTTGATGCCACAGAGCCATTACTAACACTTGGGGATAAAGTAAAAAAAAAAAGCCACTAGTGACCTCTACAGGAAAACTCTCCTGCACTTAACTTGAACAGGAAGAACCCTAAAAAACCCCCAGATACACAGGAAGAGAGAAGCACCATGTTACTGCACATTATTTTTGTGCAAGATCCTTCCCTTTGTGTCTCAATCTCTACCATATATATTTACTATATATAGTCTATTGTTTATATTAACTAGATACTGTCTATTAATCAACTGGATTTAGCATGTTAAGAAGATTAATCTATATGATGCTGAAATAGAATAATCCAAGTTTTATTAAACAGCATTTTTCAGGATCTATGTACCACTTTCTTCTAGTTATTTCCGGTGTTTTTGGATTGTACATTGACAATTTCTGTTGACTGCAATGAATTTGAGATTACAGCCAAAAAAAACCCCTAATGAATATTTACCTTTTGTCCTTTCTTGTAAACTGGTCAGTTTTTCAAATTGCATGTCTGAGCCATTTGAGATGTGCTCAGTAAAGCGCTCTCTGGTTGAACTACTCTCTACAACACAGATGGAAGAAATAGAAGGGCTCTATGTCATCACTATTTCACCTTAGCTTTACTTCATTCACATGGCTTCTGCTCTAATCATCTCACTGGCATAACAGGAGTAAAGGGGAACAAAGGGCACAATGAATAAGGGGGGAAAAAGAAAAAAAATCAAAGTCAAAATCATGTGAAAGTCTGATAAAAATACATTAATTTATCTGAAATTGCTGTGGAATTTGCACAGTACCTATCACTTACACTTGTCCTGAGATAAAAATCATGGTTTCACATCATAAAATGATAACTCTACAAATAAATAATGCCCATTTAACCCAGTATCCATCTCAATGCCTGCAGAAACACAGGAAATTTAAGGACTATTCTATCTTCAGTCAGCCTGAAGGAACTGTAGAATCATGTATGTTCATAAAAGGGAAGCTTCTTCAGACAGACTGCTGTTGTATATGATATCATGTGCATATATACTGTGCTATATCACGTCATGTTATTGAAATACTTTTATAAAAACTATAAAAACTCTACACTATTTATTACTCAAAGAAAGATTTTTCTCACTCTGAGATCTTCTCTGGATTTTGCATTTCAAGGAATTTTGGAAATGCTTTCACTCAGCATGTCAGTTTACTTCCTCTGAGAGCAGCTATCTCATCTTGTTAGTGGCCAAAAACCCCTGAAACTTTAACCAGCAAAGCAGTACAAAAGTAACCAGCACCATAAACATTCTTCATCATCCTCTGTTGTCAACCCAGTCCCTGCCAAGTAAAATAGAGAGATTTTTACCTGTGAAGTACCACTGGCTTCTCTACAGGGTGCCCCAGTAGATCCTGAATACTGTCCCACTGTAAATACAACAATGACTTTGTGTTAAAATGAGGCACAATAAAACTCTTTTTTATCTAGGAAGAGTGCCATGCACATTTGTTAGTGACAAACCTATTTGTCAAATAAACTTGAAGTATTCACATAAGTATTTTGTGACTGGAGCTATATTCAGTAATGGAACCATCCACTGCTAGGGCTAGTAAGTAATCTTAAGGTATATTCTTATTTTTGTCTAAAAACAGTTTGGAATTAGAATTATTAATATAAAAATTTCTATTTGGCTTATAGATAAAGTGTTGCTGGAAAGTCTTGTGGTATTTTAGGGGCACTTCAGAGAGCATAGCAGCTGTGGGAAGCTTCAACAAAATATCCTCTTGCATACATTTGCAGAGAGGAAAAATAGCCCCACTGCTACCTCTCCCATAAGTCTTTCCTTAATTTAAGCAACAATATTGGAGAAGAGGAAAGCTGCCCTATTTAATGACTGGGAAGTGTCCAACAGTTTTCCTCACTTGAACCAGACTCCAAGAAGCTGCAGTTTCACACACAAGACTGAAGTAAGTCAAAGCATTGAAGGGAGTAGGTTAATTCAAGTCAAAAAGCATAGAATGGCATCTTCCAGATTGCTGACTCCAATTTTTCTTCCCAGTATGGGAGCCACAATTCACCAAGGAAAGCCTTCATTTGGCACCCCAGGAACCAAGAGAGCAGCAGTGACCCTGGCTGAATGCTGACTGCAGAGACACTGATGAACAGTTTTTGAGAAGTTTTTCAACTTAATGCAGCTGTCAAATATGCAGCAGCACCTGCCCAGCTGGGAAGTTCATTTAGGTGGAAAGGCTGTGAAGTGTTCAAGGAGTCTGCTGTCATCAGATGTCACACTGGCAGTGACATTTTTAAAGGCTGCTGCCTAAGAAACATCCCATTACTGGTGCCCTTCAGAAGAAAGTGGAAGGGCACTGGACTCTCCTGTTCAGTCCATGTCTTCAAGAGCTATGCTTAGAACAATAGCTCTGTGAGAATTTTGTTTAGGAACATGTCTCCAGCTAACATTCAGCCACCACTGCTGCTGTTTTCCCCTATCACTTATTTCACTATTTCTACCTGCAGCTGTGTTAAAGCTATGCCATAATGCAGTAATTTAGTTTACCTGAAGAGTGCTATTACAAATGAATTCAATAATTTAACATAACAAAATATTTAAAACATAAGATACATACTAACTTTTGGTCCACTAGTCCACTTTAAAACAGCATGATACCACTACTGTAATTTCCTTGAAGTGTGTTGTAAAGTTGGCATGAATAATTTAGATGGTTTAAGAAAATTAGGAAAACACTCAATTCTGCACAGGCTTACCTTGCTGTATGTTGTACACGTTTCTGTCTGTGAATCAGCACTATCTATGAAACAAAACCAGAAAAGCTTTTATAGCTTAAGCTTGAACAGCCCCCTACATAATCCTTTATTCTGGCATGTTAATTCAGATAGCAGGAGACACAGGAGCATTAGATCAGGTCACATACAAATTTACCAGCATTCACTAGCAATCAGAATTGTCAGTAACACTGACATAAATGCCAGTTAAGGTGATAAAGCAAACCTCCCCATTTACAGCAAGTCCCAACTTTTATAATCTTAAACTTTAAGCTTTAATCTCAGATGGAAGAACACCACTGTAGAAGAAACCCCATCTCTCTGCACTAAGCTAACAAGCCTAGCACAGCCACTCCTGGAGGTAACATGATGTGCCACTCATTAATTCCAAAACACTCCACTGCACTTGGAAGGAAAGCTGGCTAAAAGTGACATCTGGGGACTCAGGAGCTGGCAGGCCTGAGATCAGTGAAAACATCACTCTTCCACAATAAAGATGGCAGAGAGCTTGGGAATCACAGCCTACCTATTAAAAAATAAAAGGACAGCATTGCATTTACAATTACAGCCTTTAAACAGAAATTGTTTGGTGGTGGTTTCAAATACTTTCATACATATCTTACACACATATATTTGGGTACTCCTAAATACTGAAAGCTTGTTCCCAAAACAGTGGGAATGGACCTAGACATTAAAATGTCAAACAGCTTTCAGTCAAGTTAAAGACCATTTGCTCCTCTGTATTTTTCCCTCTCTAAACATTCTCTCTTTGTGCTGAGAGTTCAGTGTCTGTGCAACTTGAACTCTGGCTCTTAATTTATCATCTGAACTTGAAGCACAAAAGGGAACTAATAAAACTGCATCAGATGCTGCCACCAGAGGGAAGAAGATGGGCTCTTCAAAACTGTTATAACATCTGTTCACAACTTGTAGCATGTCCTGGGCATAAGCTAGAGGCCAGAAAAGCTGGTTAGAAATGCCAAATAGAGAGACACATTAGGAATAAATTCATAATGCTACTTGAGGTAAATAAAATTAATCACAAATTAATGCTTTGAAGTACAATAACCTAAGGGAAACAATTTTAGAAGTGAGGATTTTCATGCTCATTCTCTTGGCTGAAGTACAAATCAACTTTCATGTAAGCCTGTATACACAAACATTGTTTTTCCAGGTTTTTAATCCTCCATATGCTCAAACTGCTGTGACAGCCACAGGAGGATTGCACTTCACACAGCAAGCAAAGTGCTTGCAGTAAATACCAATCAGAATGAGGAAAACATCCCTGGCCAAAACCTAGGCAGCATCTGGCATTCCCTGGATAATCCAAATACCTTCCCAGCACACATTTTTTCTTATGTTGAAGAAGTCTACTTTGATCACTGTGATCTTCAGACAGGGCTCCCCTACTTTGCTGAGATTAGTTACTGCACAGAGCTGGGAATATCTTAGTACCTTGCCAAATCAGCACTACTGATTATAGAGTTATTTTTTAATAGATTTATAGATTTATTTTCAAGTGAACACAGACATACTTTATCTGTAGCACACAGAGCCAACATATCTGGACATTTATTTTCATTCCCAGATAAACCAGATTATATTAAATACCAGTGCACTGGACAGATGAGCTCAGACTACCACTGCCTTACAGATTTTGAGCCTCCAGGTACAAGGTAATTGATTTTAGCAGAGCAGCAGCATTACAGGATATTGTGATGTTGCAGCTAAATATTTGCATGATCCAAGTAAGTGAAGAGGTAGTGTAAGTAAAATCAGAGAACTGCTACTTTGCCTTGAAGTGTCTTTTCCACTTAAACAGAAACCTAATCCCAAAACTTCCTCTCTGTCTCAATGACTGTCACTGTTAGCATCCTCTGACAATGAAGGACAATTAGAGAGTGATCCCAGCTCCCCTTGGAGCCCTCTGTGCCCCCTGCAGCAGGACAGCAGGGAAATGCTCACCTCTCTTAATGACGAGTGGAATCTTGAATTCACAGCGATGGTAACTAGAAAGTGCAAATTGTAAAAGCTATTAGAGAACAGAGAAGCCAAGAAACTGCACAGCCACACACTTACAGCTCTTAATAACCCCTTTCATGAAAAGCCATATCAATAATAAAATGAAAGTGAGGATCTATGATAGCAGATTATGTTCTCAGTTAGATTTTCTACATCAAAAAAGGCAGCAGCCTGGGAATGGCCTAATGCAATTCTTTAGAGGACACAAGAAGTCCTTTAGCAGCAATTACTCTATTGTTACATTATTGTTACTCTATTGTTACACAGAGTGGATGGAGAAATACTTAGCTATGAAACAGCACTATAGATTTCTCTGTCATTAACTGCTTTTATCAGGCATCCAATCACTAATTCATAATCCTCCTCTAAAGAGTTTACACTTAGAAAGTATTGAAAATATGTTCAGAAAATGAGATTTTTTTAATTACTAATTGAAATCATGTTAGGAAGAAAACAGCAATGTAGCTACCAGAAAATGGGCTCTCTGGCTAATACAAAGTTGTCCTCTATCAAGAGTTTGCACATCACACCTGGACCAAGACCTACCTTATCTCATTCACTGCTTTAAGACATACTTGCCAGTATATATAAAGGCATTTAATAGTAAAAAGAAAATACTACAAAAAAAAAAGTTACTAATGATGTCTGCAACCTACACAAGTTCCTAGATACATCAAAGAGACTTAGGAGGTATATTGCAATTCTATAAAGAGAATGTAACATTTCCTTTTCAGTTGTTTTAATGTACTCTTTAATAGATGAGTACTGTACACTCACATGTTAAAGTTGTAATGACCAGGATAATTTGTATGCAGGACAAATTTCTTCACCTTGTGAGTGTTTGCATCAAAGAGAATATCCTGTTGAAGACAAAAAACAAGATGAAGCAATTTGGGTAAGAAGGGGTGTTCCCTAAACTAACCTGAGAGTATTTAAAATAGCCCCTATATAGAATGACATACATTTATCTCACTGAAACTGAATCAAATTATGGAAAGTAGTATTTGAAAATAAGACTATTTGTAAATTCAAATAACACATTTCCTCCAGCACTCAATCACAACTGCAGCTTCATCTGCTAATGTTGGCAAGTTTTCTGAGGAGGTCCTGTTTTTCTGCATATTATTTACAGTAATGTAAACTAAAGCAAAACAGCTGTAAGAAGAAAAATGAAGATTTAACTACAGCCCACAGCTCAGCAAGCTTTCACAACTGATGCTATGGCACACTTGCCTCAGTTCTGTGAGACAGGGGCATGGATCTCAGGAACAAAAACTAGTTACCTATGCATCAGCTACTACAGAAAAAGGAGAAAACCTAAGAGGCTGCTAAAGTGCAAAGAGCCCTCCATCCACTGGTGGAGATAAAATGCTGCTGATTAAATTTGTAAGTGTTAAAGCAAAGTCAAGTGAAGCTTTTCATATCCAGAGATTCCTAAGGCAGCAGTCAAGAGCTTTGCAGCCTCTCATTTCCCAGACTTTAGCCTCCTGAAAGGATTGCTGTGTAACTAAATCAGAAGTTCACATGAATTGTTCAGGGAAGCTTTCCACTCACCACTCCAAGTGTGAAATAATTGAAGAAGTAGTCATTGCACTTTGATGGGACCTGCTTGTGGGGCGAGGGCGAATGGATTTTCATCTGCAAGAAATACACTTTTCAGATGCATGCAATAATGCTTAAAGATGAATACCTTTAATAACAGCTCTACATTCAAACAAATTGCTATAATCTCATTTGAAACCTTTCTTCAACTAAGGATGACACTGTGCTTCATGACAGGACCACCACCTGCTTGCAGCAGGCACAGTATCACATCAGCTATTTCAGTTATCATAATTAAAGGTTCACTTACATTATTAAAAGGTCATAATTAAATCATAATTAAAAGGTTTACTTAGATTATGCTGTGTAAAAGCATTAGGAAAAGATCAAAGTGTATACTGAGGTTATTTTACATACACTATAAGTGAAAAAAATAGGCAGCACACACTTGCTAAGGCACATTTGGGATACAAAAGCACTCCCATTTGTAACTATTCTTAATCCAGTTAACATTACATTTATTTTAAAAATCAAATTGTGTAAACAGATTTGCATCAATTTAGATTTTAAAAAAGCTTCTTAAAGCCTATTACATAATGGTTCAGCCTGGTCTATCACATCAAGTAATATGCTGAGCACTTGTAATTTGTGCTACATGGAAGTTCAACTTCACTGACCTTGCCAAACACAAGCACTATGATGAGACTGAGACACCAATGAACAAAGTCTGTGCCTGAATGAATTCCCTCACCTTGTCTTCAGACTTGTAGAAGACTTTGTGTGGAGAGCCCAAGGTGCTGAGCACATCCTGGCAGGAATCGCCGAAGTACACGCAGCGCTCGAATACCCGCATCTTGGCATCAGCTAAAACACCTGGGCCACAGCCTGAGGAACAGAAAACAGCTCTACATCCATCCCTCCTGATCACAGATACATCACTAAATCAACACTAAAAGGTTAGCATCATTCCTCTATTTATCACAAACCAAACAGCTGCATTCCTCAGACAACAGTGCCAAACTAAATTTAACCATTTACTTTGCAGCAGTGCAAATATTTCTTATCAGAGTAGTGCATGTGCTGATTGTTGCATGGTTCCCCATTTCCGCCTCCAATTTCAGCCATACTACCTTCACTTCCTTGCCATTCACGTGGACATGACTTGGTTTCCCAGCCCATCTCAATTTGATCAGCTGGCTATTAGCAGTAAATAGCAGAAATTATTTCTATCCCTAGAATATTCTACTTTAGCAGCTAGAGATTTACCTCCAGCTAAAATCATCAAGTGCATCAAGTGAAATCCCTCACCCACATAACTATCACAAAACACACATTCTTTACTCAAGATTCCCATAACTTACTAAATCAATAGCAAGTATATCCCTGTGCAAACAACATTAAAGCAGATCTTATTGAATAGCCATTACACAGATGAATTGCTGACAAATGTTACCAGATTTGAGGAAATGGAAAGATGTTGCAGTGTGTGAGCCCACTTGCTTTCAGGAATGCAGCATCTTACATTTACAAGAATGCAAGGACACATATGCAGCAGTTACTGCAAAGCACAGGATGTGCTCTAAATACACACTTAGCTTTCCTCACTATGCATTATTTATGTAGCTAGTTACCCACTAAAATAAATCAGAAAATCCAATTCACTCATCCTTGATTTCTTAAGCAACAGTAACTTCAAAATAATACACAGGCAGAGAAACTTGAGCTAGAACAGGTGTGTAATATATTTTACAAGAGTTTCTACAAACTTTGCAAGATAAGAACAGAACGTGTCCAGATTGCCTCTGTGCAAGTTTGTCTGAACATCAGTGATATTTTAATAATTATTTTACTCATTAACAATATTTCCTTTAAACTGCATGCATATACATTTTTAACAAAACTTGACACTATACATGTCCAATTTCACAAAATCATTTACATAATTATGATGCTATAGCTAACTCCTTCCTTAGTACATGAGGCAATATGTTCTCTACACTAGACAGCTCTACCTCTGTAATAAGGGATGCAAAGTAGGTTGAAAATATCTGCTCCTTTTTTACTCTTCATCTATAATTTTCTTTTTTCAACTTTTGCATATTGTGGGTGTATTCCAAATGTTTCCTCAATATACGTAGAGCAAGCAATCAGGACAGGTGAAAAGCTGAGCCTCCTAATGAAAATTGTTAAAAATTGTTTTTCTTAAAAACACTGTCAAGTCTCAAGTTATGGTAACTGAACAAGACTCCTTTGCAGCTGTTAAATCTGCCCTAATTTCTAAGCACCCTCCCATCTCTGAAAGCACATAAAAAAAGAGAGACTCATCAGCCTCTCTTCACTTTCACCACTGTCTCCTACAGTAAATGAAAACAGAACTGAATGGGAATTGCAGTTTAATGCTGCAGCATTAATGTAGTCACTTGCTAGCACTTTAAAAAGCCTTCCAGATTTAATCACAAGAATAGCAACACCATACAGCTCCCTGGAATGTCAGAAAAAGCATATGTACACAAGCTTTCTTGGTTTGTCATGGGTTTTTTTAGTGATGTACTGAGAACAGTGATCTGTTTTCTTCTACATACATCTGGAGACAAATTCCATTTCTGCACACATATTCTAAGAACTCAGAACATGTGAGGGCTCCAGTTCCCAGTAATTTTTCCAGAGTCAGGAAAAAGCAGCATAGAGCAGGTTCATCTTCAAAGAGATTTAACTGGGTTTTGTTCCAATAATTCAAAGTAAAGTAGATAGAACAGTTTGAAATCCCTTACTAAATCACTACAAATAACCTGTGCTTAATTTACACAGGTTTATACCCTTATTTCCCTGAGGGGAACAAGCAGTGCAATGTTCTGAGTTTCTCCAGTACCTGCAGTGAGGAGGCGAAGCCGCAAACCTGAGGGGCCGGTTCCATCGCGCAGAACGTCGACGTTCTCAGCATACACATTCCCAAGGAAACAGCTGAGAGGCATCAAGGGAGCCCTGAAACCAATCAAACAAAATGTGCACAGGATTTGCTTCACCTTCAAATTTTCCTCTAACAAGCTGGTACCAGTTCACTGGAACAGAGCACATTAATTTTGACAAAGCCGCGTGTAACAGAGACTGAAGATTAAAAGTTTTATTAAACAGAAGGATCAGAAAGCATGGGGGAAAAGAAGAGGAACAAGTCAGCACTCAAATGCAAGATCTTTACCATTCATGAAAAAAACCAGCAAGTTTCAAAGACTCCAGGAATTAAGGAATTATAGAAACTGTACCTAGCCTTTGGATATCGCCTATGAGGAAATGTCAGCTCAGATTTCTCTCAGGGAAAATGAAATTGTGGAGTGTTTAGAGCTAACTTTCACCCAAATGCAGCAAAAGAGCTTTCTCTGTGATGCTCCCACTGCTCTTGGGAAGCTACTGCATAGCCCAAAACATGAAATCAGTTTGTGCAGGTACACCCAAGGTACCTGTGCTTCTTTACTTGGGAAGTTCTCAATTTAATTCAACACCAGCATTATTTTAGAAAATAATCACGGTCCCAAGTGAGATATTTTTAATTGAAAGGCATATTTTCTGTATATCAACTTGTATGTGCTCCCTAAAATTCCCTGTTCTTATGTTCCTCCTCTGGGTGAATGACAAGCTAGAAGTTGGGCTTTGAGCTCTCTCTTACACACACAACAGAGCCCCATGCAACAATGATGCTTTCACTAAAGCTCACCACATCACAGATGGGCACAGACAACAGCACTTTTCTCAAGTGCACTTATTTCTAATTAAGAGACAATGTCTGCATAAACTAAGCTCCCTCCCTTCTGAGCAGTGTTTATCTCCTGGCCTTAAAACTCAACTGTCTCTCTGAGAAAAATACCCTCTTATCAGTTTGGGTATTTCTAAGATTAGGGATCTTGGAATCCTAGAATGATTTGGGTTGGAAAGGACCCCAAAGAACACCAAATTCTAGCCCTCTGCCATGGACAGAGACTGCTTCCACTAGACCAGGTTGCTCAAAGCCCCATCTAGCCTGGCCTTTAAGATAATAAGCTCAGTCAGGTATCTGCAAATACATTGAACATATGACAGATTATGCATATGGCATAGTTTATTAATTTTGTTTCGTAAGAGAATTTAAGACTCTTAATAGGGCCCTGCCATGACATACATATTCTCAATACCCTACAAGCTTACAGACTGCCTACACGGAGTTTGATTTGCTTAAGAAGAGGTCATCAGCACAAACAAAATCTAGAGGAAGAATAGCCTTAACATGGTGTTACTAAATTCACAATGTTCCCTACTTTAATTCATTTTCAGGTCAATTGAACTTGCCTACTACAGCTGAACCAAGCTCATATTACAGGAACATAAATCAAACCAATGTTTCATTATAAGGGCTGAGGACAACACCTACAGAAATCCGAATTATCTAAAGGCATTCTGAAGATCCAAAGCGAACTAAAAAAATATACTATTCTATTTAGCAATGGCAAAGCACTAAATAAATGAGGGAAAGAGCAGGAGCAGCTGCACATACTTGGTGTCCTGCAGGCTGTTCCCATTGTAGATGTACATGCGTTTCACAGTCGCGCCGTGCGGGATTTGCAGAGAGGCCAGACCATGGGCAAAGTTAGGCTGGGGAAACACAAAATCACTCTTGTTATACACCACAGCAGACACCTCAGCTTCAGAAGACACTTTCAGAGACTTCAGGTCAGAAACTGCTTTAGAGATGCTGTATATGCTTACCAATTCAAGCAAGTCTCCAGCAAAAGACAAGGGGGCAAAATAACAGAAAAATCCAACCTTCTAGGTGGTGTTTCTATTCCACCACTCCTGGATTCCTGAGCTGGGGTGAAACACTCAGCATGTTCATTCATCAAAAGATGCCACTAGTCTGACAATTAGTCACTGTGTGAACTGAGAATTCAAGTCTTTCCTTGGTTTCATCATGGGCAGCTAGCAATTTTCAAGTATTTGTACTGATACACTGTCGTATTTAAGAAATCATCTCTCTTAAAGGAAAACTTCCCTTTTTTGTCTCCCACTGCATTAATTTCTGACCTTTAACATTTTTGCTGGTTCCCAAGATGCTTTATCTGATGAACAGAAACTTGTTCATTAAATAGATTTTCCATTCTCCTTATCACCACATTCTTACACATACTGTTTTGACAGGGATTTGAGTGCTCTCATCAAATAGAAAGCATGTTAAGGAAGTCAGATTGACTGCACTAGAAGAAGGAATTTCTTTCAATTCTGAATGTGACAGGACATTCAAGACCAGTAACATACTTTGCTGTCACCAGACAGAAAAAAACCCTATCTTTGTCACAAGCAGTCAACAAAAACAAGATGCACAATATGCAAACTATTACCTGGTCTACTTTAGCAGGCATCACATAAGGTAAACACACACAAAAAAAATTCTTAGGAAAAACATTAACCTAGAACAATAACTTTCAATGCTGTAGATATTAAGAAAGGAACCTCCATTACCCAGCAAATCTAGAGATGTCCCAATTTCAATTCTCATCCTGAATTTGCCCAGAATATTAATATCTTTTGCTTCTTAAAGAACATGAAACCTCAGATTATTGAAGCGAGCAAAGGTTTTCATGTTCTCCTCACCTGCAGCTTGTTTCCAGCTATACAATAAACTCCAAAGTTTTCTTCACAGTTTTTCCATTTCCATAAGCAGAAGATTATACTGCTTTGCTAAGTAGCTTAGCATTCTTATACCATCTTCCCTGAACTTGACAGATTCAAATTTGACTTCCCTCTGCAATCTTTTCTAATGTTCCTCTCTAAAAACTTTCACAAAGACTTGTCTTCCCTGTGGACTGTTTCATACTGCTATGTTTTCAAAACAATCCTACTTTTACCTGTTCCTGGGGAGACTTTGGCATTACACTCTTTGCAAAGAACATTTTACTAACCTCACTAGAGCAACTGAATGAGACACTTGGAGAATGCAAAATTACTTTTTCCATTGTTCCATCAGTTTGATTTTAACATCTTTTAGGTAGTCCTGCAAGGAGCAGGGAGTAGGTCTCAATGATGCTCCTACAGGTTCCTTCCAACTTGAGATATTTTATGATCTTTTCAAATCTTTGGTGAAACAATTTACTTCCTCAGTAGCTTGGCTATTTCATTCACCAATGCCCTGGGAACTCTTGCATGAAAAGAAGCAGGACTACTCTTTGTTGGGGCATTCTTTTTGTTTGCCTTATTAGGCTTCTATTCACCTTCCCATCTGAAACCCAACTGACCTTCACTGCTGCTGAACAATAACTTCCCCTGGTTACCCCCTGTGACATGTCAACCACAGCCACTAAAGCACTAAGCTGTGACAAAGAACATGTGTCACTATGTGGGTTGATTTCTTCTTTGTTTTGGTTCTTTATATGCTCCTTTATTTTAATGCTTTTTAACTGGTCAATGCAGATTATACAACTGAGAGCATTTCCATCTTCACACAAAGCAAGTTACACATACATTTTCATTAGTACAGAAGGAAACCACAGAGGACCTGATCTTGTTTCCACTTTAGATGGGAATTTCCAAAGATTTCAGAGAATGCAGTAATGCATTTAATTATTCAGTAACTCATCCAAACATTTGGTGAATATGCAAACAGGCATTACAAATAAAACTCATTCATTTGGCTTGCTAGAAGCACTCATACTGAAGGGCACTTAAAGAAGAAAATGTATTTTATGAAGTCTATCCTACTTTAGTTGCATAATCACTTCAATGAGATTTAAAAATATCTGATAAAAGAACAGCCTCCCAGTAGATTGCTTAATATTTATGTATTTGCATAGACAGCACTCATATTTTTAGACGACTCCTTTTACCAACAGAATTGCTAGTCCCAGTTCATGATGCAAGCAAAACCCCTAATCACACGCCTTTTGTCAACAGGAAGTAAATTTTTAACTTTGAGATGGTTACACAGCATTAATAAGAACACAACAGAGGAGTTCAATTCCTTCCAAATTACTGGTTTCTTTTGTTTGCAAAAGACAGCAAGACACCATGTAGGTGATACTCTGCAAGTACCATGGAGGCAAAAACACCATCCATTAACTAAGAATGATTGCTGACCTCGTATTTCGGGGTTTCAGTCCAGGAGTCCAACTGAAAAGAAAACGACAGTCCTCTGAAATTGAGGTGAAAGAGTTGCTCAGCTGAGTTATACACTAGAAGGGAAAAGAAAGTAAAAACACAGTTACCAAAATAATCTAAGACTTCTCCAGTTCGTATCTAACAGCATCTTCATCACCTCAATGAATCTCAGAATGCAGGAGGAACACAATTACACTGGACAGTAACAGTTTGCTTTTAATTTCATGCAGTAAAAATACAGCAATAAGAGAAACCATAGATTCATTGCAGTTGCCTCTGCAAGCCTGCAGGCACTAACCTATCCCTAACAATACAATTATACAACATGACACAATCAATTATACCTTAATATCTCTAAGGTAGTTTAAGTAGCCACTGTTGGTACAAAACAATTCTGTTCATTGTTATGTAAAACATTGTACAGTGTTAGCCAGAAAGGCTTTGAGAGAGATGTGCACAAACACTGATAACTTCCTCTTTCACACATGGAGAGTTCAAAGGAGAGCTCACCCTGTGACCTGCATTTCCACCTCTCTCCCCAGGAGGAGCTCCCATGCCCAGTCAGCTCCTGCATTCCCGGGTAACACTGACACACAGCCCAAGGAGGAAATGCTTCAGACACACAGGTCCTAGGCCATTTACAATGATAATTAAAAATAGCATCACCAGAAACAGCAGCCAGCCAGTCAGCTCCCACAAAGAGCAGTAATAAATTAGAGCACGCACAGACTTCCAGCTGTCACCACATCACGAGATGTCCTGATTCACTGCAATCAATTGCACAACATCAACTATGAAAACAATAAATGTCGTCCCAGCACTTACTCTAACAAGACACACTGTTTTCTGAGACTGTGGAAGGATTAAAAAACAATCCCAGAAGACTGAGAGCTTGGGAACTGTTTTAGGATTGATTTTATAAACTCCAACCTGTGCCCAGTAGCCACTGGGGGAACAGAGTGTTCTAGTAACACACAGGATCTGACAGCTTGAAAACACCAGAGGCTTAAAACAATAAAGAAACCCTCTAAAAGAGAAGCTGCTTTCTTCCACTTTACCAAAGGAATACCAAAGGCTCAAAATTCCTTTTTTTCTTACAATGTTATATTTAAAATGACATAGCATAGAGAGAAAATGCATATAAAGAAATATTTTATTCCCTCCCACAATGTCTTTCAAATGTTCAACTTAAAAGACGTACCCCAGGGTATCTGGACAATGCCAGGCCACCCAGGATAGAAAAATAATAGTTGAACAATAAGCATTAAACTTTCAAAAGTTATCATTTGCCTTTTCTACAGAATGTGCTGGCTAAGAGTCTTTTCCATGCTTGTCACTGAAAGGAAAACGTGTGGAGAGAGGGAAATGTTTTGATCGGCAGGAAAATTATACAAATCTCTCTCATGTGATAAATTATGATACATCTTTTCCAAAGCCCACAGCCAGCTGGAGAACTATTTTTCCCCTAGTCATGCCAAGTGTGATATCTGATTATACAAAGTGCATCAGTTCCCATCCCCTGCAATGTTTGTGGATGCTTGGGTTTAAAGGGCAAGGAATTTTTTTATTTTTGGGAAGTTCTCTCATGTCTCCCTCAAAACCATAGATCACAACCACATGACTGAACAAGGTAAGGATTTTTTGTACTATTATTTTAAATTTCTTTTTATTCACACAGGTACCCTGCTAATTCCATTCACAATTGCTGACAGAAGCAAAAAGACTGCTTCTTTTCTACTGCACTCTGGGTGGGGGATAGGGAGGAGGTTTGCCTTCCAGGAAGGCAGCAGAGTGTGACCAGCTGGGAAATATTTCTGTAGAGCTGACAGGACAAAACCACCAACAGCAGCAAGGCTGCAAAATGGACACAGCTTTACTAAAAGCAGAGGCAGATCCAGAAGTCAATTCTTTCTGGTATCAAGCACAAGACTTTTCTGGCATCTTAGGGGAAGGTGAAGTCAGAGTTAGAGAGCCAGAACACAGCAAGGCCTTTGGTAGGTGGGAAGGAGGACTTTTTCTTCTACCTTATGACTTGAGCCCAACCCCACAGCCCTGTGCTGAATGGCACTGGCACAAAGCCACATCCATGAGCACTCAGGACAGGATGTGGTTTCAATAGAGCCACTGGCAAAAGCAAGCCCTTCCCAGCAGGAGGTCAGGTCAGAAAATCATGGAAATGTGGGATAAAAATCTTGGCTTTGATGAAGCTGTTGACCTCCAAAGTGGTTGTATTTCAATAAGCCCCATGACAAAGATACTGCAATGTTTCAAACTACCATTAGCCAAAAAGTAATGAAGCTGATTGATTTTTCTGATGACTCTTCTTTTTTAAAACCACTGATCTGGCAAAACCAAAAATGCTCACTGAAGGTTGGTTTCAACACAAAACTGTTGCTAACCTTTTGAAATTTATTTTGAAACCAGCACTGTATCCTGTTGCAGGAAAGTTCTGCTGCAACTACCTTGGTTTTAAGTGAAAGACAACATTTTGATTGAAATTCCAGTGGAGGTTAGTTAACAGAGATAAAAAGCAAAATAAGTTTGAAGTGCTTGCATTGGGGGTTTGGAGGAGCATTAGCACAGAGGAGTAAAGGGATTGTTATATTCCTTTCATTCATGCAAGCTAGTATTTAGTGCTTTGGTCACATTAAGAGGAAGGTTTCTCCTCCCACCCCAGCTCCAATTTTTGTGGGACACAAAAACACCATCACCATCCTTCCCCCATGTTGAAAACCATTCTCCTTCTTCATACTGTTTCAGACAAGCCAAAGGAAAAAAAGAGTTATCAAAAACTTGAGTTGCATAATCCAGTTCAAACTGTTTGTGACAGGCAGCTTAATACAGAGCATTTAGTTCTGCTAAGTAGGCTGTTAATGGAAGAAGTATTTTCCAATGAGGAAACTTGAATAAGCAAAAGCACTAGTGAAATGGTAATAGAGGCCAGCATTTTAATAAATACATTTTCTTATCTACATGTCACTAGATGAAAAGATGTTATGAAAAACTATCACCAGATGAAGCAAGCATGCAAGTCTTCTTAATTGAGTATGACAGATGCACAAGATCTGCAAATTCAGCACAAGGACACGTGGTGCCAAACTATGTTTTTAAGTGCTTGCATACAATTTTATGCAGTAATAAAATATGCTATCACTATCACAGGCAAAGTTTATGGCTAGATATGTATTTTTACAGTTCATAATACCACAATTTTGGAAGTGCTCCACTTCCACATATTTGCAAATAAACCATAATCACAGAACAAATAAAAATTATAACCCACCCAGGATATGGAACCACTTTTACCCTTCTTTATTTCTACAGTGTCTTGTACATACCATTTCCATAATAAATCTAACCATAGATTTCAGAGCTCCCATCTAAGAGGAACTGTTAATGCCAGGACCAAAATTTAGAAAGCTTAATTTTGGTCCTTGGAGTATTACAGCTAGAAATGTTCCAAGCTTCATTTATCTCAATCTGATATTCATCTACTACTGCAGGCTTTTATGCAATAATACTGCTCTACCCACATGACCCTCCCCAGTTAATAAATCCTGTTCTGTAATGTGCAAGATTGTCTGCAGAGAGCAGAGACAAAGGCTGGATATGCAATCACCATCCATCACAAAGAACATTCGCCTGTTTGGGATCAGCCTGACTACTGCAAATGGACTGGCTTCAGCTAAAAATAGAAAATGAGGCTCTGAAAATGGTATCTTGACTATATGGAGGTGAAGTTCTTCCTTGTTGTGCCAGTTTGTGGCTTCATTTCTTGAAAGTTCACAGGCAGTTTAATTATGAAGTTCAAAAGCTTCTCCACCACCTTATTTTCATGGCCCAGAAACCCCCTGAAATCCACTCCTCGTTTTCATACATAAACCAGGAACTTACAGATGGTCTGGAAGCTGCAGAGAGGGGGAACAGCCAAGGGGCTGTGCAAGAGTCAGAGTGGGCTCAGCCAGGTGAAACAAACTTGTCCTGGTTCTGCTCCTGCTGCACATGGACTGAGTGCCCAGCTCCCCAGTGCCCCAGCAGAGGAGGGGGCTCAGGAGGTGTGAGCCAGTCACACACAGCTCATGTGTGCTCCTGCCCAGCAGGGGAATAACACACTCACAGAGCATGGAGACTGAGCAAACAGCCCTGGCTGCCCCTGCACAGAGAGCTGCTCAAGGGTCTGTGCTCATGGCACACACAATCCCTAAGGATGCTGGAGAGCTGACTGTGCACAGGGATGTGTAACAACAACAAAGATCACCATTTTCTGGTACTGGCACTTCAAAACAGATCATCAATGACATCTGAATACACCACTCTGTGCCAGTGACTCTCTGCCTCACCATTTCCCTTTTAAAAAGGAGCCACAAGTGAACTGACAATACATTTTAGATGATTTCCCAGCAGTAAGAATATGACTATTCTGGAACACAGCTGCAGATCATATGACAACAGAACTGCCTACACATTGTTCAAGGCAGACACACTGGAAAGGATTCCTAGAAAGAAGTCTGTCAGGCTAGGTGTGCTTCTCAGAAAGTTTTTGGCTTACCTCCTGGATGTGTTGCTCCAAATGACTGATCAATTTGTTCTATGGTTGGAGCAATTGCCTGAGAGTTAAAATGGACACCACTGAAAAAGAAAACAGAATTAATCTGCCTGAAGGAAGCCAAACAGATGCTACAAATATTTACTAATGGCAATTCCACATTTAAATTGTAAGAAGTCTCCAAGACTGAAGAGTAAACTGGTAATTTAACTGAGTGCCATGTTCAAGAAAGGATGATTATGCACACTCCTTCATGACAGCTATTTTTGATTTTTAAAATAATTGAAAAAATGAATTCAGGACTTAAAAATAGTGAGTAAAACCAGCCACTCTAACCAAGAGGAAATCATGGGAGGTCTTAAACCACTTACCAATATTTTAACTTCACCTTAGTCAAGTCATAAACTTCAATCACCTGAAACACAGGAAACAGAAACATTGCTACAGTTCAGACACTTGCAAATCATTACAGAGATAAATCCTTGTCAAAGGGCAAGACTAGCTAGTGCTGCTTGCTCCCCTCCTTACAGAACTCTGCCATGATAAACCATAGTGTCAGAGATCAAACTCAAAAACTGACTCAACAACTGCACATCTGAAATAAGGCCTGAACACCCCTGGGTTCAGGAGAGAACCCCCATGTCCCATGTACATCAGCACTGCCTGCAGGAAGAAATCCTGTCACTGGCACATCAGGATCTTGATTTCTACAAAGTTTACTCAAACAAATTGAAAGGAAAGCAACACCAAGGATTAGCTAATTAGGGAATCCTCTGATGAATGTCAGTGGGCCATTCCCTGGGTGCTCCTATGACCCTGAAGAATGCCTGTGAGGGCACAAAGGCCTCACACTGACTGCACTGCTGTAACTTTCCAGCTCTTCTAAAGTAAAAGATGAACACAGCAAGGCTTAGCAGTAATATCTCATTTCAATTATACTTTAGATATCTTGCAACTTCACCAAGCATTACAGAAGACAATCAGAAGAACAGCCCATAAGGTATCAGGGCAAGCAATATATCCAGTTCTGATATTCAGAAAATGCTTTAAACCTCACTGAATATTCCAAGGAGATTTCCTCTCTGCAGAAAATATAAGATATGGATCCTTTGCTCTGAATAATTACTGCAAACATGCATCTGACACTGATGTCATATGATTTTTATGACTGCCACTGGATTTTGAGGCTATACTGGGCTTTAAGCAGATGATTTTTGGCAAGTAGCCATGAAAAAACACAAGCTTCTTCCACCTTACATATGTGTTCCTGTGTTAGCAGGAAAAGAAAACACACACAGCTCATAACCACCATAAAGCAAAGGTAAAACATGCTTTTTGTTTTTTGTTTTGTATAATCCTCCAACAAATAACTGGCAGATTCTGGCAGGACACACTCTTCAGCAAGAGAATAAAGCAGAATTTCCCAGGGAGCTTGCTACCAAGTGTGGCTTTAAAGCCTAAAAATATCACCAGCTGAGAAGGAAGTCTTGGTTTTGGGAGATGCCCAGCAAATAACCCTAAATAAAACAACTTGCCATGTTTAAACCACTACCTCTATATATATTTAGGAAAAAAAAAAAATCAACATTTAATGGCATTTCAAAATATAAGCAACTAATAGGGCACAAAGCAAGTAACAAATTAACATTTTGGCAGAACCAACAAGACAACAAACATCCTTCTTCTTAATAAAATACACTTGGAATTATGCTTCTTGGAAAAACCTAGTTATCTAGTATTTTAATTCAAGTGCAGTTGACATGTCCAGATTTCCTTTACTGTTATTAAAGCCTATTAAAAAACAAAGGCTACTTTTATGAAAAGCTAGGACTGATTTTACTGTTTTTTTCAGTGCCCTTGCACATCTTTTCCCTCCACAAAATTTTTTCTGAAAATAGAGAGAACCAGCCCCACCCCAGATCTTGTTTTGCAGCCACTGCTGTGTGCACTGGGCACCCTCCTGAAGTTCTACCAAAACTGCACAGTGCAGGACAGAAGGATGAGCTGAACACCAGGAGCAGAGCACAGAGAACTGCAGGGGCACAAATGTGGTTCCCCCCAGGAGAAACACCCGACAGCAGCCAACAGGCACCAGTTTGCTAACAGACTCAAACAGATCAACTCAAATCAACATTTCTTTTTACCAACAGCAGGGGAATAAATGAGTAAAACATAGGAAAAATTAATGGCAAAGGATCTCATAAGTCATGAAAGTCATAATGAAGACTAGGCCAGAGCACTTGAAAAAAAATTCTTCTCTAAATTACAGCAGCTACACTGCCAAAAGGACCAGTGTGATTCTATGTGCAGAGAAGACCAAGGACTGCTCAGTGATGGGTTTACTACAAGTCAGAAGACAGTTGCTTTAAATGAGTAAAAGCTGATGTTTCCTCACACTCACTTTTTGATAATTACTACAAAGACTCACAAAAATGTTCAGGTGTCTGTTACCAGCAATAACAGACCAATGCTATGAAAGCCAACTCTGCCTCCACCTCAGAGGGAGGACACAGGAGATACCTTAATGCTAAAATTGCTTTCAGAACCTGGTCCTGGATCTACCAATTCACATCAGCAACATCTCCTGCAATGCTTTGGCTACTGAAGGTGTCTTTCTCCTTCTCCTTGAAAAAAGGGAGGAAACTTCTCAGGAATATTGCTGACTTTATTCCTGCACCAGCTTCCTTGGAATTGCCAAGATTTTCCATCTTAGGAGCCTATATTTCAATCTCTTTCACACTTTCATAGCAAGTGTGTACTAAAAAAACTACACAAAGAATAAAGGCCTCCTGATTTTTCCAGTTTTGCTGCTGCTGAGCAACACTGAAAACACAGTCACACCATCTTAAAAACAGGCATTACTTACTTTACACCTACTGTATCTTTTTACAAGTGCTGTTGCTCCCTTCTGAACTGATCCCATTGGATTTCTTCTAGAAAGCTTTCTGGACACTTACAAGTATGAGTTTTCATAGCCCTGTATGCATTTACACAGCTTGACTATTCATAGTTCAAACAAACAAACAGAAGTATCACTAGACCACTGAACCACAACAAAATAGAAGAGATTGTTTCAAAAATAAAAATAATACAGGAAAGACAAACTAAAAAACACATACCAGAAGAGTTTGGGGTTTCTATTTTTTTTTCTTTAAAACTACTTTTTAAACACAGGCAAGCATGGAAAAAAAAGCAAGAAATGCAGAAAGGCAAGAAAAGCTCCTGCTTGGTTCTTAGCACACTGGGTGTGACAAAATCAGACCCTCAGAAACTGGAGATGAAGATACATGGTATACATTACTTACAGCACCTCAAAAACACTACAGGATTGCAACATTGCCCAGAAAAGCCAACCAGCAAGCCATGTACTTGAAATCACTATGCCAACTTTTAATTCAGTCTCCTGCAGAATTACATCCAGTTAGAAAGATTCTGTACAGCTGACATTTTCAAGATATTATCTTAAAAACTGTGAGTCCACATACACAGTCTGAATAAGTAAATTCAAAAACTTGTAAAAAAAAAGAATACATTACAGAAAGATTTCATGAACAGAAACTACCATAAGGCAATTATAATTACAAACAGAAATTTGGGGGGGAAAGTGCTCAGTTGTCCCTCAGCTGAGCTCAATTTGAACCAAAAATTTTCTTCAAAATGTGTATTTTTATAATATATTTTAATAATATAAATATATTATATTATAATATATTTATATTATAAATAATATAATAATATTAAATTTTTATAATATAAAACTTTAGAAAAATACAAGCACACCATGGTGTTACAGCCTATTCTTAGAGAAATAAGTACTAATCTGAGTTGCTATTCAACAATTTGATATATATATATAAAGAGCCTGAGTTTCAGCTGATAGCACATGCTTCTCTCCTACAGTAATTTTTAGGATAAAGCAATGGCTGAACTTTGGAGAGGGGTATTTTTCTGCTGGTTTTATTTTGGATGTGAGTAAAGGGCAGAGGGCACCACCTCCCACTGTTCCAAACCCTGCAAGTATGGAGTTGAGCACCATATTCCAGACTTACCTAAACTGTAAGCATTCCATTTTTTAGCATCACACTTAACTCCACACTTCTGCTTTCACATGTCAAGCAGCACAGCAGTTAGAGCAGCTCACTCGCACCCAATTAGCCAAATCAACACCTAAACACTTCTGTCACACAGAAATTTACACCCACCAGGTGAGAACCAGTGACAATTATTCAGCACAGCTGGTCTGGCTGAAAGGACCAATCTGAATATCAAAGGTGTTACACACAGATATTTTAAAGGCTTCAGTTGAGAGGTTTTCAAAATTTTCTACCCATGTAGTCATAGCTCTACAGTTGCCCACTTTGTATGGATAAACAAACCCCTTCCATTACAAACACCTTGCAAGGATAAATGCCATGGGAAGGCAGTGACCAGCCTGCCTTTTGTTTTGCATCTTAACTACACCAAGCATCCTTGAGAGATGCAGATCAGCTCTTGGTCACCTAAAAGCACAAAAGCAGAACTGAAGACATCAATTGCAAGAATCAAAACCCATCCAGAACAAACTGAAGTCAGTGCAGGAGCCAGCTGCTCACCAGAGGCCTGGATGTGGTTTTCTGGGGGAATCACACACTCACAGCCAAACAAGCACTCTGCAAAACTACCTTAAATGAAAACCGTGAATAGGAGGAAGTTTAGCTTCATAAATAAAATGGCAGCCTCGATAAAGGAACAACCTGGGCAGGAAACAACACTGTCTGGTTTGCATTAATGATGATGTGATTTCAAACCCAAGGCTCAGCTTTAGTAAGGGCCTTGTGCATTTCTGTGCCACTCAAGATGGGTGAGGCCACACTGCACCACCACATTTCTGTGGCACTTGTACATCCCAGAGCACAGCTAAGGTGTCTTACTTCCAGAAACAAAGATTTAAATCTTAAACTGAAAAAATGCAGTTCATAATCACAGGAGAGCACTCCACTTAAGACAAATTAAATGTCTACAGGAGCCACTTATGCTCTGCTAAGTGTCAATACATCCCAGGGCTTTGGTGTGCATTGTCTGCTTGAAGGAGGAGTGTTTCATTACCTTAAGTCTCTGATTGAAAGCATCAAACAGCAGTTTGATTCCATCCTGAGTCAGGTTAAGGATGAGGTCATGGCTAAGAGGTGACTGTAAAAACAAAGAAAAAAGCTGTTAGGCTTCTAATTTCAAGACTTCTTTGTTAAGATATACATCACTGTAAAAGTATACATTGGTTACTTTAGAAAAACAAAACAACCTCAGAAAACAATCACTTGTTCAATGAATAAGCATAACTAAAATACATTTGACCAGATCTCTCAAACCTTCCATTTCCTTATGAAAATAAATAGAAGTCCCTGTATAATATCTGTGCCCTGCAAAAACTCCTAAGAGTACTTTGACCACTACTGTAAGTGGGGAAAAAAAACCCAGCAAAACTCAAAACAATACAAGTCCCAACTCCATTTAAAAAAAAAGAAAAACAAATAAAACCCCACCTTGAAAATTAACATTCCCAGTTTAGCATCAGAGATTTCATCATCCAGAGAGAGCCTCTGTTGAATTCTTGGTGCACAAAAACACCAAGGCTCACATCAGAGCCAGGGATGTGCTTGACAAAGAGATGGCTTTCCACTTCAAAAATCAAACTGTCACAGTCTTTTTTAGGCCTCAAAAGGAAGGCTTCAGACTCTCATGTTGTGAATTTAGGTTTCCTTAGTTACTGTGAATCATAACAACTAAAGGCTTAATTTGCAGTCTGCTGGAGTCAATAGGAGACATTCCTCTGGCTTTGCTGGTGTCTGTATAGGCTCTGCTGGGGAAGCTGCTCCTGCTCCACCAGGGCAGTGCACACAGACACAGCCACTTGGCCCCAGTTCAGCTTTTTGATCATGCACCATCTAAAGCACATTTGCTTCAAAATGCTCTATCCCCCACAGCTGTCTCAGAGGAGAATGGCAGGCAGGCAGCAAGATTCATGCCCTAGAACTGCACCAGGCAGTTTGCTAGCTAAAAAACAGAATGGGGATGGACAGCTGGGGCAAATAAAGGTTTCTAAAGTGGACAGCCACACCATACAGCCCTTTCATGAATAAACCATACGCTATCTTTGCTCTACTCAGAGGAGCTCTGAGGTTTGACTGCCAAAAGCCCAATTTTCATCTTCAATTTTCTCACATCACCACTGTCTTCTAGCCTTGATATTTTCTGAGCATTTCCATGTGCATGTCCCACCCCTCCCACAACCATGCAGCCAAGTAATCAGTTCCTAGACCTCACATCACTAAGTTAAAACAAGCCATGGGGCTTTCCATCCCCTGTGATGCAGATTTCCTGTTCCCCTGGGTCACTGCAGCAGCTTTTCCTGAAGCTGGTCCAGTTGGAGTCCATCTTTTCTGAACACCAGTGAGCTGCTGTGCCAACTCTGTCCTAAATGAAACTTCCACAACACGTCACACCCTGCCATCAACTGATGGCACCTCACTCTTGCTGACAAACCTTTATGGCTCTGTGCAGAACTGAAGCAACATTGCAACAGAACTACAAGCATGAGATAAAAAGGCCTAATGTTGATCATGGCAGTCATTTTCTAATCCCTTGTAAATCTAATTTAGAAAGGCTACAGATAGAGCAAAACAACCTTGTAATCTGGCATTCAAATACACCAGCTGAGTTGTTCTGCTATGGGATATGCTCTGCATTTCATTGGTTTCTAAATAGTTTCCATAAGGTTATTCCAAAATTAATGAGAGCATTACAAGTACTTTTGAGTGGATGGAAAAAAAAACCCCAAACATCTGAGGAAAAGCTTGATAATTAGTACAGCAAATAGCTTCTGTTCTATGCTGGTTTCTAATACATGGAAAGATTCAAGGGCACAAATTTAGTTCATGTGACTTTCAATACACAAAACAGAACCTCAAGTATGAAAGATGATGCCAAGAAGCAACAGGGAGAATCTTCCTGAAGGAAGCACCACAGATCTGCAGTTATACTGCTGATATACACAAAGATGCAGGAAAATCTTATCACTGAACAATCCCATCAACCACAATCCAGAGAAAAAAGCTCAGGAAAACACAGGCAATTATTTTAGGCAATTAGGCAACCCCACTTACACTGACCAAAAATGAGTTAAAATTCTTTTATTCACAGAAAAGGATTCATCAAGCTTTTTTGGCACAGTTTGGGCATCCCATTTATGTCAAGTTAAAGAGAGCACCATGGGCAGATCTAATTGCATTTAATTGCCATATAAATTTTTGAAAGGAAATACTCACTGCTGGAGTTCCAGGATCAGAAATTCAAATTTAGAGATGCAACAGCTTTAAATAACATTTGATCACAGTGCTCAAAGGCATTCTTTTACAAGGCAAAGAGGATAAACATGAAGGCTGTTCAGGTACAGTTTTATCAAGATAGAAGTTGTGCATGGCAAAGTTAATTTAGGGCTTTGAACCTTATAAGAACTGAGCTCTTTGTGCTCAGCTGCTAATGAAATGCATGACACTGTGCACAAGGGTGAGGACAGAGCCAGACAGTCAAATGCAGGCCCTGAGTGGTGTGTGAAAAAAACCAGCAGGCACTGAATTGCAATAATATACAGGAGAAAAAAATAATCACCAGAACAATTCCAGAAAGGTGGGAACGACTATTTTGTCAGATGATACAGCTGCTAAAACACCTTTAAAAAAAACCCTAAACCACTAAACCTGCCCTCTGCAGCCAGAATAGAAGTTTAGTGCACATAGTCAAGAACATTTTAACTTTCCAAGAGGTGCAAAAAACCAAGGAGTGGTACACCTCTGCTTACTAGCACTGAACCACTAATCCTTCTGTGATTCTACAATCTGAGTGGAACAGGGATCTCATCATTTATCTAAACAACTCTAGAGTAATTCAAATGCACTGTGGTAAGAAAAACTAAAACTGTCCAAAGAACACAAAACACAAGAAACATGCTCACTGCCAGACAGATGCTCCCATGCATTAATCACAAGGAGCCAGATTTGCAATTCAGTCATCAGAAAACCCATAAATCCACATGAAGTGAAAAAAAAATCATTTAGTAACATGAAATATGTATCCAGCACTGAACAGCAGAGTCAAGGTTGTTCTTAGCCATTCAGTACTCACTGCAAATGTACAAGGCCTGAGTCCTTGTTTGGATACAAACTAACATTGTACAGACTCTGCCTTTTTCCTGATGCAAAGAGCTGTAATTTGCAACATATGAATATCATCTTCTTGTTAACATGCATTGCACATAAAATATCTGGAGAGTCCCTTGAGACATCTGAGACTCCTTTGTCCTATCTCCCCTTACACTTCCATCAGAATAACACATTTTACTTGATCTAGCAGAAGGGTTTTACTGCTTGATGGAAGTCAAACATATCAGGAACTTACTGCTGAGTTATGAAGAATGACTAAAACATTTATAGCTGGCTCAAATCACTGCACCCAATTTCTGCAGACAAATTTGCAGATGCAGAGAAAAGGTGCAAAAGGTTTTTCATGGGGCTCATCACCACTGGACCAAACACAAGAGCAGAAAGTAATGAGTGATTCAGTTAAAATTGCAGCACCACTTCACAATGATAAAGTAAATAGACTAGAATTAAATTGTCCAGCTAATTACATAACATTTCATTTTTTAAAGGGAAAACAATGCCACTCCTCCATTGCATGTACAAAACTGACAGTCATTAAATCACTAAACTGCTGTGCTGAGGACTATTCCATCTGACAAGAAACTTTAAAAAGCTGCATCTCTCACAGGGTGGCAATAATTTGGTGTAGCTCGATTTCAAGCAGCCCCACAACTCTCCCAAAATGTACAAGAGCACAAAGGATGTTTTCATGGAGCATGAGGAGCCCTTCCTGGGCAGCCCATGCCTGCTCACCTGCTCGCTGTAGAGAACCTGGACGTTTTTGATAATGCGACAGTGTTTCTGAAGAATTGCTACAGCCTGAGCCAACGGCATTCCTGGAAATAAAAACAGGTTTTCTTCAGTGCAGACAGCAGTTAACAAAGGTTTTAACAGCAAGGTTACACATGAGCTAACCAAGCCACCATCAGCAAACACTGAGTTACAAAAGAAAGGTATGTGGTCAACAAACACGCTGACCTGACTCATGGTATCAGCACAGAGCTGGTGTTTGGAAACAGAAAAGTCATTGTTTATCCACCAGTTGTTAGGCATATATGAAAAAAAGGCTCTCTAGACACAAAATTAAACAGCAAAGTTCAAGCAGAAAGAGGAAGGAGCTTGCCACAGCCTGTGCAGAAAGTTTTCTGCTTTTTGGGGTCATCAATCCAATAACTGATACAATAACCTAAATTAAACTGCTCTAGAGCTGGCTAGGGCACTCCTACACATTCAACAGCTCCTGAAACACCTTTCATTACACTTTATCCACCCTGGTGGAGCACTGGGCACTCACACCAGACACACACAAACACTAACTCTGAGCCATGATTCTCCCCAAACCTCGGAGGCCACATTAGCTGCTGATATGGGTCTACTTGTGTCAAGGAAGAAACTTTATTTCTCACTTTAAAGACAGGATATACATACTAAAAATTTGGTTCAATTGAGGCAGTGCACTTACAGTCACTCAACCCCTCATACAATTTCAAGGGCTCTTTTTCTTTCCTTAGTGTGTATCTTATCTTTACAATTATATATTTTTGAAAGCAGAATGGAACAGCTGATTCTGCAGAAAAAATAGCACCACACCATCTCATCATTTATCACACTAAAAACCTTTGTTGCTTTTCCAAATGAAATGTGATCACATTCCTGGGTTCAAAGTAGGCATTTATAAAGTGAGGTTATGAGCTCATAATTGTGAAGTTTAATTTTCCTACTAACTGCTGCAAGTCAATTTAGATTTGTTATCTGACATTTTATTTCCATTCCTTGCCCTGTCCTTTTCTATTTCTAATTTTTAAATGTTAAGAAAGTTGGACTGATTAGGCATAATTTACCTCAGAAACTACATTTATTACATTCAAAACTTTTAGTTACTTGCTACACCAACCAAACTCAGACATTATGTCATGTCCTTTTAAACATTATCTACAGTATTAAAGTGAGAAAACTCTCTTTTCATATATATCTATTTATAACATACACACCTAGCTCACCACACTGCTTTAAAGTTATAATGGCATAACACAGAAAAAAAACCCCAAAAACACAATTTTCATTGTCGTACCCATATATTGCAGCTTTGCTGAAATGATGAAATCAAGTTTTGGTAAAACAGATGTACAGACTACAACTACAGTGATTCAATTTGCAAATACCACATACAAACCTGTCTGCCAAACTGGTTTTCACCTTAGCCCATAATCTTGGGACAATTTGGTTTGCAGCTAGGAATTATACATCAGTAGATGATATTAAATAAAAAAGAGTTATTAGTTTAATAACAATAATGAAATTGAAATGCAGAGCCACACAATAAAGCAGCACTGTTTCCTATTATCTAGGAAATAGCAGTTGCCTTGCAGTCTAGGCAGCAGAGTTTGAAGCTGACAGTTATTATGTATTAGATAATATTTTCAAAATGGAATAGAAACATGAACAGAAGCAAGAAGCTAAGATCAAAGATGCTGCTGTGGAAGTTCCACATTTCTCAGCCTAGCATAAAGTATGAATCCAGAAAAAAAAAGTAAGGTTGACTGAAGAGTACAAAACCCATGTTCTAAGTCAGTATTCATAAAATACCTGCAGAGCTAACAGCATGGGCTCAGTTAAAACATAAACCAGTGGCACAGGCTGACAGGACCCAGGGGCCAATGGTGGCAGCAGCCTGTGGGGATTCAGTCAGAAAGCACCCAGCCCAAGAAGTGCAGAAACACCAAGTTCACGTAAACTGATGCAATCCTGGGCTGCTAAGTGTGCAAACACATGGCTCATGTGACTCCCTTACTCACAGCTTTCTCAGGCTGCAAGCAAATGGACATGGACTGCCTTGGTTCAGTTTTCAGCCACTGAGAATCAGATTTGGCCAGACAGCTGCTTAGCAGAGCTACAGTGAGCAACCCAAATTCTCCAGGAACAGTTTACAGGACCCAAAATGTGTTGAACAGCCAGTATCCTCCCTTTGCCTCCATTTGCCTCTAGAACGTCAAAGGAGGAATAAAAAAAGGGGTAATTTTTCTCCAGTCTTCTCACACACAACATCCCCTTTTTCCTCAACATTCGTCAGCCTTTGCAGTCAAAGAGGAAAACAAAGAATTCTTTTTCCCTTGCTCACCAGTCAGGGGAATGGGGAAGCAAACATGGTTCCCAGCACATCAGACACCCAACCAAACTGAGCCACGGCAGTAATGGTCACAAAGACCAGTGCTGGGGCTCCTCTGTCACAGACCTTCCCTCTTCTAAATGCTGCAGTGATACAGGCAGTTCTCTCACATGCACTGGTCAGGAACATCATGGCCTGAAGCATCAGCCTATGCTAAGAGTGCGGGGCTTGAAGGGATGGGGATAGAGAAGTGAATAAAGATTAGGAGAAAAATGCAAGAAAATCTAAGATTAATCATAACACAATAAATATATATACCTGATACTGGGTAGGAAAAGTATAAAGCCCAAGAAAAATGCAAGTAAGCCTTAGAAAATATACATCTCAAACACTAATAATATAGCTATAGGCACTACAGAGTAAGTATTTAATTGTTCTCCTTTAAAAGAGCAGGAATGCAGCCCAAGAGGTGCAGTGGCACAGGTACCTAAACTCAGTCTCAGTTAAATTTTTCATGCTCCAGTCACACAGTGAGTCAACACTGGAGCCAGAAACAGAATCCAAAAAGTCATGTACAAAATTTTCCTGGCATTTCCCCTCAGTCATCTCCATTGTGGGCACAGAGCTGGAAGCCAGAGTCAGCAGCAGTTCAGGAATACTGCCATTAGTTCTGCTAAGAGCAGAGCTAAACAAACAACGAGTGGAGCAGGGCTGGCAGTGAGAGCCCCATTGACAGCAGCTCTGTCACAGGGACAACCCTCACACCCCACTGCTGCTGCTGCAGGACAGTCAAGGATCCTCAGAGCCAGGCAGCCTCCTGCTCTGCACCAGCAGGTCAGGCTAATTATATATTAGACACATCACGTGGGGGCTATGTTTACTCCAAGAAATACAGCTGAGTTTCTTCCTCTCACATCTATGCATGTGTGTGTTTGTGCATACACACAGAGACACTGGAAAACTTTAACCATGAGACTGCACTGACAGGCTTTCCTTGGGGTAAGGAAGAACATTTTCTCTTTCCTTTTCTTGTTTTGATATGGAGAATGGAGGGCAGCTGGCACTCTGTATTTATGCTGACAGTCAGGGTAGGCAGCTGGAGGTTGCCCTTCCCCAGGTAACACAGGCACTAAAGGATGGCAGAAGGTGACACAAGCTGAGAGCACAGGACATTCAGGGTACAAGGAGTTCCCCAGATTTCCAAGGGTGGGACCTGAGGTGCTATAATTAGCCTCCAAAAGCCACTGAGCCCTGTCTGTACCATCAAGTTGTACTTGACTGAGAGCACAGCAGCACAAACAGCGCTTTGTGTTCGATGGATTTCACATAAACAACCCCAAGGCACAGCACCACTCCTCAGGACCAGCCCAGTTCAGGGCAACTGTGTAATAGAGGCTTTAGGAACCCTCTGTGCCCTGGCTGCCACAGGTGACAGGAGCAGCAGCCCCAGTGAAACTCCAAGCAGGCACAGAGGGTGACACCAGGGCTCCTTTACACCCACCAAACCCTCACCACCATCACCTTCACACAGAGCTGCAGCAACGATGAAAAACGGAAATGAAAGAGGCCAACACACAGCCACCCAGCAAAGGGGACATCTACAGCACTTTCTGAGAGTTTTAAGTTTTCAACATCTGCTTGAAAACACAGGTTACCCAGAGAATCCACATCATCTCATTTAAGTGTCCTGCCTGAGCACCAAACAAATCTGCACCAGCTGAGGGAAAGTTCTTTCTCATCACAGTAACTACAGCAATAACTGGCAGGGAAGGACTACTCAGCAAGATGAAAAAATACAAGTGATTGGGGGGAAAAATACTTGTTATCCAACCCTGAGAAAATATCTCCGAAGTTTACTTTCTCCACTATTTCGCAACCCAACAGCGACACAAAGAAATTGTGAAACTCGACTCATGTTTATGAAGGGTTTGTACAGAAAAGCGCAGCAGTTGGAGCAAGTATCACCTGACACATATTCAGGTGACAATCAGCACATTCATGCTTCCTCTTTTCGGAGTTATTTAAAAGAATGACTAGTCTGCCACGGCAAGACAAAAGAAAGCAAACGAGCAGATGAAAGCACACAATCAGATAAACAAAGCACAAGTTGGCACGCAAAAGCTAAAGGTGAAACTATGAACAACAAGGAAATGCTTACAGCCCGTACTTTAGTATTTTTAGCCACAGCGAAAGGCGAGCTGTGCCTCTCGCTCCCTTTTTCTCCCCAACCCCCGAGAGCGCTGGGAGAGCCCCCCGGGGACCCGCAGAGCGCAGGCCGGGGGTAGAGCACACTTACCTAAGGTGAACTCCCATTGCTCGTTCCCCAGAGAGCGCTCGGGCACCACCTCCAGATCGAGCATTGGCTCCGGTAGCGCGGAGGCCGCGGGCTGGCACGGCGGTCACCGGGGCGCGGCGCCGGACCCCTGCGGAGGGACGCGGGAGGGAAGCGCCGGGGCAGCGGGCAGCCCGAGCCCGGCCCCGCCACCGCCCCCGGAGGGCACCGACCGGCCGCCCCCAGCCCCGGGGCAGCGCCGGCACCGCGCCGGGCTCCGGGGGAGGCGCAGCTCTGCTGCCGCCGCCGCCGCCGGCCGCCCCTCCCCGCCCCGCGGCCCCGCCGCCCGCGCCCCCCGCCCCGCCCGGTGCCGGAGCGCGAGCGTTGCGGCCCCGGCGCGGTCCCGGCGGGGCGGGGGAGCGGGCGCGGCGCCGCCGCTGGGCCCGGCCCGGCCTGAGGGGCCGGGGGGTTCCGACCCCCCCCGCGCCGCGGGGCCGCGACTCACCTCACTTGCGGCTGCTGAAAAAGTGCTTTGCAGCTGTCGTCAGGCGCGCCCGCGCGGGGGCGGGGAGAGGGTGGGGCCGGGGTGAGCCCCGCCCCCCAGCCGTGGGCGAGAGGGGAAGGAGTCGGCTTGAAGAGCGGGAGACTCGGGTTCGAGTCCCGCCATGGCACTGTCGGCAGATGGGGCTCAGCCTACAGCCCCAGACACACCCGGATAACCTCGGGATCCAAAACAAAATAACCCACCCAAACTACTGCCCACGGCCAGCCCGCTCTTCCAGTTGAAAGGTCAGAGTGCAGGAAAGAAGTGCTAGGGATAAATTAGTCAGTGGCACGAGCAAAGTTCGGAATGAGCTCGGGAGTGACTCAGTGAGGAGGAAGAGAGGAGTAACGAGGTCAGTGGCTTTGCTGTGCTGTCTGAGCAAACAAATAGTGCCACCCAAGAGTGCTGAGCCCAGGAACAGCCCCATTTCCCTTGGGAGGGGGCTCAGCACAGGAACCTGCTCTGGTTACACCCAAAGCCCCCAGTGCCAGAAACATCCCCAGAACGAGGAGGATGTGCCACCACCTGGGACAACACACATCAGAGCAGCCCTCCTTTCTATGGTGGAAACTGGATCCAAGATAAAAGGCACCAGGTCAAGCATTGCCCAAATAAGCAAAGAACTCAAAGAGAAAAATCAAGAACATAGACCCGTGCCATGCTCACACAGCGACAGCTCTTCTGGAGTAGGACAGCACCAGAGATGGAAGTTCAAGAGGGTGCAGAGGGTGTGGAAACAGCTGCAACTCCTGCTGCTGGCAGGCTGAGGTTCCAAAGGGGAGCAGAGTGGGGGGAGATGCATTTTTTCCATATTTATTTGAAGGTAGTAGCAATCCTACCCTGGCCCCACATCCCATCCCTGTGCCCACCATGTCCCAGCAAGGTCTGCAGCAAGGTGATGGCAGCCCCATCACATGGACTGTCCCACAGCAGGACAGAAAACATCAGGAAAGCAGGATACCCTTCAGGCTGCCCGACAGAAATTTGAGGGCTGCATATTATTTTTTTTTAATTGTCAAACATAATTTCAGCTATTTCAGCTAGGTTTGCGCTGTGGCTCCTTCCACAGGCAGAGCAAGCCATGGCTGGCAGGGGGGATGAAAGCATTGAAAAGAAATCCCAGACATGTTTGGGAGCAGGACCCTGGCCAGGCTCTGCTCTGAACACCAATTTCTCAGCATCTCTCTTCAGGTCACAGAGCTGTCAAAGCAGGTGAGATTTTAATGTATATGGAGTGGAGCAAGCCCCAGGGAAATTAGTTTTCCCTTGAAGTCAGCTGCATGTTGTCTATTTATTATTCATGCCTTGCTTGCTTTTTTTTTTTTTTTTTTTTTTTTTTAATCCAAGCATGGTGACATCTTAATATGCTGAAAAGCAGAGAGGTGCTGCCAATGCTTCCCCTTCACTCCAGCCCTCTGACACATCTTCATTGGCTCAAAACCAGAAATTAGCCTTTCCTCTCCTGGGAGCAGAGCTAATCCTTATGAGCCACTTGCCCCTCTCCAGCTCACTGTAGATGTATGAAATATATATATATATTTGTATATATACAGTATTTGTGTGTTTTTATATGTAAGTTCATATTGTGACACCCATAAGGAATGTACTTGAGAGAATAAATATGCAGCTAGAAGCTTTGCATGCCTCATTCATTTAAAGAATACAAACACAGCACCTGCTTTGGAGCAGGTCCATGGCAGTGCAGCCCTCAGGCTGAGGTGCTGGTGGAAAGCAGGAGGCTGCAGAGCAGCTGGGCTTTGCAGAAACCCTTCTCCACCTCATTCCTGTGTTTGGTGATGCCCTTTGAACGCCCAGTGCTGCAAACTGGGGGATGCAATGCTCTGAGCTTTCACTCACAAAGATTCAGCCTCCTTTGTAGGAGAGCATCACGAGTACAAGCCCAATTCATCAAGGAGAGTAAAGGCCAAATACAATGGCAGAAAAAAAGGAATTATTTCTGAGTGTGCCTCTCCACTAACACCCATTTTCATACACCAACCCAAACCCCAGGCTAAGGGGAGAAGGGCTGGGCACTGCCAAGTCTGCCACTTTTGGGGCAGATTGGGCAAAGCACCATCATTTTGGCAACTGCTTGTGACAGGCAAAACTTACATTTTAAAAGGATAAAATTACCCTTTTTACTCTCCAGATCATGGAGTACTTCTTGGGAAATTCAGCTCCAGGGCTCAGGAAGCAATGCGCAGCTTTCTGAAAACCAAAATCAATTTGTGAAGTCTGGCTCTGTTGTTAATGTTTCTGACTGAATGAATGGCAGTGGGTGCATCCATCAGAGATGCTTCTACCAAAGCCTTGGGGTGAGATCAGCAGCTATAGGGGATTAATGAATCCCTAAATCAGTAAAAATCGGATTTTTACCCTTTTGTTCTAAAATTTTTCAGAATTTTGTAAACTTGAGGGTTGTTTTTTTTTTTCTAAATCCTACATGTCTGCAGGGAGGTGTTGGCTGAGGAGAGCTGGGCTTCTCAACCCAGCTGGTGAAAAGCAAGCAGAAAATTGCAGAGGGCACCAGGAGGGACAAGCGCTGCTGTCAGGCGGAGGCGAGCTGCCCTCTCCCGATGGATCCCAGAGCAGCACACATTCCTGCAGGGAAACCTGCCCGTGGCTGCTGGAAAAACGGCCTGGAAACAGATCCCAGCCTTGGCAGCGCTGATTCAGCTGGACAAAAGATATTCACTGTAAAGCTCTGAAGTTGCTCTGATGTATTGGAAGTGCTTTTCCAGCTGCCCCGCGCTGGGTTGGCACTCGGGAATGGATCCAGACGGGGCTGGCAGCTCCAAGAGGGAGCCTTGCACTCTCCGAGGGGGGATTATCCCACCTCCTCGGGGGGATATTTCCCACAGCCAAGGGTTTGGAGCTGGGCAGTGCCAGGCCGGGGTTCCTGGGCAGGCAGGGGCTGCTGCAGCACCGAACCCGAACCTTCCCAAGGAGAACCCCTGCTCCATCCTTCCCTTGCTCAGCGCTTTTCCCGTCCTCGCTGGGCTAAGCCTGCCCTGCCCTACCCATTCTGGGTGGTTTTCAGTCCCCCTGCCCCCTCCGGAGGCTGACACGGGCGGGATGCACAGGACTCAGAAATTTTGCGCTCGAAACCAGAAATTTTGGTGCTGCGAGGAGCTGCCGTGCAGGGCTGAGGGGCACAAGGTGCCTTTTCCACCGGGCCCACCCAGCCTCCAGCCTGTCCCGAGCCCTGTCCGGAGCCTCCCTGGGCAGCCCCAGGCCAGCATCCTCCTCCCTGCTGCGTGCTGGGCCGTGCAGCACAGCCGCAATCAAGATTTTGGAGGTGATTCCGTGCTTGGCCAGGGGTAGGGAGGTGATGTGTGCCTGGCACGGGCTGTGGGGAGCAGGGCAAGGTACAGCTTGTGCTCAGCCAGCACCGCGGGGATCGCCAGCATCACTCCTCACATCCCAGATTTGGATGGAAATTCAGGAGAGCTTCTGCACCGTGCTTGGCGTCTGGAGATGGGCAGGAACGGGAGGTGCCAGCGCTCACCCGAGGGTGCTGATGAGATAAAACACCTTAAACACCGACCAGGCAGCAGCACAGCTCCCGCCCCACCACACGGGGCATTTCACAGGCCAGGGGCTGAGATGGATGGGCAGGGAGCATTCCCGAGAAGGAAAGGGAGCTGCAGCTCAGGCTGGCCTCGGGAGGGGCTGCTCAGCACAGGCAGCGGCTCCCCTGCATCCCCCCAGGGCAGCGCTGCATGCGCATTTCACAGAACTCCAGATCTGTTTCAAAAGCTCGGATTCGTGCAGGGCTGGAGCTAAACTGGCTTCGGCTTCATTAGAAACAGATGCGCTGGTTTCTGTCTCCGCCAGGCGCGGGCAGGGTGCGCAGCCGGGCTAGGGCGGGACCGGGGCACCGGGGATGGGCACCGGGGTGGGCACCGGAGTGGGCACCGGGGATGGGCACAGGGAATGGGCACCGGGCATGGGCACAGGAGATAGGCACAGGAGATGGGCACCGGGGATGGGCACAGGGAATGGGCACCGGGGATGGGCACCGGGCATCGACACTGGAGATGGGCACTGGGGATGGACACCGGGGATGGGCACAGGGAATGGGCAAAGGGAATGGGCACCGGGCATGGGCACAGGAGATGGGCACCGGGGATGGGCACCACTCCTGCCCGGGTGGCTCGGCACAGAGCCAGCGGCCTCAGCAGCTGCTGCGAGGGACCGTCAGTCCTTCCAGGAGCCTCTGGCCGCAGCATCCTGCCTTCAGCTGCTGCCCAGCCCAGTACTTGGGGTTTTAATCACACGTTGAAAACTGGTGGGGAAATTTACCCTGGGGAAAAGCACAGGGATTCTGTAAAAAAAAAAAAATATTTAAAGGAGAGGTTTTATGGGAAAAAAAAAAAAAGGTAAAAGATGGATCTGGGGATTCTACAGAATTCTCAAACCACTTAATACAATGGTTTATGGATCCAGAGGTGCTGCACATGTAGCAGGGCTTTCACCTGGGCTCAGTTTCACCTCCAGGTATATTTCCAAGAGGGATGTTTGATTGTCACAGCTGATGATGAGAAAGGGCCATGGGGCATGGTATGAGGAGGAGGGAGGGGAGTCAGCCCCTACACCAGCCTGCTCCAGCCCTGGTGCTTGGGGTTTTGTCATTTAAAAGGAGATGAGTCAGAGCTGCAGGGCCCTCTCAGAGCCCCTGAAGATCTGTGCCCATTTTGTCCCTGACTTCTGGTGAAGAGCAGTGAGGGTGTGACTCGGGTGTTACTCACGGGCTGTGGTGGACAGAGCCAGCTGCAGAGATGCTCCCTGAGCCTCCTCCCAGGGCAGTGCCCGTGGTCCTGTGGCACATCCTGCCCCGAGGCAGAGCTGTGGACGTGGAGAGGGTTTGCAGGAGCTGGTGCTGAGGCTCCTTGCTGGGGCTGGTGGTTTCAGAAAGTCACGCAGCCACCGGGACCACCGGCCCCAGGCCCCGGCAGTCACACGCCAGATGCGCTCTGCAGAGCAGAACTGAAAGCAGAACCAAAAAGAGGATATGTCCTCTCATCTGTGTGGGAGCAGCCGCCAAGGGGCTCTGGGCCGGGGCTGTCGCTGCCAGGGAAGTGTCTGGGGGTTCCTCAGCAGCAGCCCTGACCTGAGCAGGGGGAAATCACTGGGCAGCTCAGGGACAGGCTGTGCTTGCAGCCCTGACCTGAGCAGGAGGAAATCACTGGGCAGCTCAGGGACAGGGACAGGCTGTGCTTGCAGCCCTGACCTGAGCAGGAGGAAATCACTGGGCAGCTCAGACACAGGCTGTGCTTGCAGCTCTGCCTGGCCCTCCCTTCCCTCCTTGCCCTGGGTGCCAGACCTCAAACACAGCCAGAGCAAATGACCTAGAAGGTTCCCTGTCCATCACACGGGGTGGACCGAATGCTCGCTAAGATTTCTTGCAGCCCTGAGCATTGTATGATTCTGTGACCTGGATCACACACAGGTCTGAGCATCCCCAGCCATCCTCATCCTCCTGGGCCACAGCAGCTGTGGGCACAGGCTCCTGGCTCCATGGACAGGCTGCCCAGGTGTCTGCAGGCTGGTGGCCACCCTCGGGTTGACTGGGGCAGCTGGGGAAGGGCAGTGAGGAGCTGGATGGTGCTGGAAGGTGTTGCAGTTTCTCACCTCCAGAGCAGGTGCCTCACTGTGGTGCTGCCCCGTGCAGGGGCTGGAGTGAAGGACAGGCTGTTCTTGGTGGGGTGGGAGGGAACCTGGTGCTTCCTCTGGGCAGGTGGCACATCATTCAGGAAAGTGAGATACTCAGCAGCCTTCCTGGCCCTCAGGTGATGGCAAGTCTGGTGTTTCTGGGTAGAGCTGCCTCTTTATTAAGAATTGTCTTCTAGTAAGAGTTGTCACCCCCCAGCTGTGCTTGCAATCCAGCAGCAAACCCACATTCTCCCCACCAACCTCTCTGCTCTCCTCCAAGCTCAGAGCTCCTGGGGTTTCATCAGGATGTCACTGCCCCTGTGAAACGCTGCTGTGAGGGACCAAAGCCCTGAAATTCTTCCAAAATCCTGCAGTGGCAGCAGAACCACCCCAGTCATCTGCTTCAGCAGCAGTCACATGGGGAGTGATCAGGGACAAGTGAATCCCACAGACAGAGCTTTGGTTCCTTACACTGCTGTTTCTCTATGCCTAGACTGTGCTGGGGTTCTGTGAGGTATGAATAACAAAAGCTGAAAGGATTGGACATGCAGGTGGGAAAGGCTCAGAGGGACACGTTCTCCCAGCAAGCCAGTGGGTAACAGCTGAAAAAGCCAGAGCTTTCAGGTGTAAATTGTGCTCCATCCCTAGAAGGTCTGTCTCTTTTCAAGTAAAACTCATGACCTGCTCCAGGAAAGAAAGAAGATTGCAAAGGGGGAAAGGTGGCAAATATTGCGGGGGAAGGGTAGATAAGTCCAATTGTGTCAGGAACCCACGTCTTAAAAAAGGAACCCACTATGCCACGGCAAAACGTCCAGATATGGACAGCATTGGAACCAGACCAGTGAAGAGATTTTTGCTTTTATTTCCAGCACATCAGTCTCAAAACAATCAAGACATGATGTTAACAGCTCACTGATCTACACAAAATGTCTCTCGAGGGTGGGATAATATAGAAAGACACAAAATCATCTCAGTCCAGATCTCAGCCAATCACACACAGAAAACCACATATTGACAAGCATTCCATCCAATCCCACAAAACACACACAATGATAGTTAAAACAAAGACTAGTTCATAGGAGACAAAGAACAGGGCTCTATTCATGCTAACCTTCTAAAGATATACATTAAATAACCTTGTTGCCATCCTAAAGCCAATTCTACAGAGGCCTATTGTTATTTGTCACGTCTGCTGCTTGGGAAACTTTTCTGCTTGCATGGGAAACTTTTCTATTGTTTCTGCAATGCTAACAGAACTCCAGTCTAAGGTCTACATACTTTTTTAACCATTTCCTAAAAACCCTCTAACTTTATGGATTCCAACAGCAAAGCCACCAGTTCCCATGAAAAGCAGAGAATCACAGCCTGTGGAACACAAGAAAGTGGAGACCCAGGAAAATCCATTCTGGGGTTCTCCAAGACCCCATCATCAGGTCAACGGGGTAGAAAACAGTTACATCTCAGAAGAGTTGTAGGAAGCAACAAAGACTGGGCAGAAGTCTCCCCAGCTGTGGTAAGCTGTGGACCAGGCCCAGGGAGAGGCACAAAACTGAGCAAGAAGTGTTCTGGTTTCCCACTGCTTTCCCCAGCTATCCACTGTGCCACGTGACAGCACCAGAGAGGCAGCACTCAACTCTCCTGTGCTACTTTCCCCTCCTCTCACTCCTGAGCTTTAAGAAATGAGCCCAAGGCAACTCTGAAAATTCACTTATCTCAACCTGTAATTGAGAAACCTATTTAATAGTTACTTAAACCCAGAGCAGCTCTGAGCTGCAGCAGTTGATGAATATGCATGGCCTGGGATTTACATTTGGTGGCAGTGTGAAGACAGGATGTCAGGCAAATGAGCTATGAGAAATGTTGCCCATGCAAATGTTCACTCTGCTCTAAGTTCTCACTGCAATTCCCATCCTTGAAGCCATTTCTGTCATTCTCTTATTTGCATTGGAAATGTAGTAACAAAATAATGCAACTTCACAGAAACTGGTCCTAGTTCTGTGCAGACAGGATGGATTCTTTAATACATCTATGACAGACTGGAGTCCTGAACTAACAGGAAACCAAAAAAAAATATATAGAAATCCTGCCAAGGTCATCCCAGGCCATGCAGTTGTGGAGCTCTCTCAAACCACAGCTTCATCCAACTTCCCAGCTCTTACCTGAACAAGGCTGGTTATTAGACAAACCAGCAGAGGTCTGCAGGAACAGAAAAGCTGCTGTTTTCACTCACAGTTCATTTTCTCAGTTTTCAGCTTTCAGAAAGGGGAGCATGAGCCCAGGACAGCTGCTGTTTCCCTCCAGAGAAACTAGGAAACCTGCTTATCCACATTTTGAGGACTTCAGTAAACGGACTAAACACAGAGAACCCCACCTGCAATGCTGCCTCCAGCCCCGGGGTCCTTGACAAAAGGACATGGACCTGCTAGAGCCCAGAGGAGACCACAAAGAAGCTCTGAGGGCCGGAGCACCTCTCCTCTGTAGACAGGAGTTCAGCCTGGAGAAGGCTCCGGGAGACCTCAGAGCCATCCCAGTAAGCAAAGAGGCTGGAGAGAGACTTTTGACAAGGGATGGGCTGGCAGGACAAGGGGAAATGCCTTCAAACTGCCCAGAGCAGCTGTGGATGCCCCATCCCTGGAAGCATTCAAAGCCAAATTGGACGGGGTTCTGAGCAACATGGTCTAGTGGGAGGTTGGAACGAGATGAGCTCCCTTTCAACCCAAATTATTGGTTGAGAATTGGTTAAGAATTCTGAGAAACAGTTAATACTCTGTTCTTAGAAGATGTCATGTAGGAGCAGGAGGTTAAAAATCCCAGCTGGAAGTGACCATACCTCACCTGCTGTGGTTGGGCTCCAGGTCCTGACATCCTTCTCAATTCCAGTAAGTTCCAGCATTTCCAGTGGTGTCTCACTCCCACATCAAGGACAGCCATCCCTAAGCCATGCTAGTTAAGGCACTGGGTTGTGATGCTTTTAAAATTCCTTTCTGCTGTATGTGCCTCATGCAGGGAGATTTTCAGATTCCCTTTGCTTGACACACTTGAGAGGCAAATTCCATCTAGGAAGAGCCAGAGGACAAAGTGCCTCTGTCCTCCACCTTCAGCCAAGAAAAGGCTGGACAAGTACTGGACTCAGCCACTTGTGATGTGCCTTGGGTAGAAAAGTGAACCTTCCATCAGCCTGCAGGTAAATGGACAAATTACCCAATGGCTTTTGAACAGCTGTTTGCAGATGCCTTTAAAACACTGCCTGGACAGCAGGGCTGGCAAACACCATCTGCCCTCTGCAAGAGAAGCAGAGCAATGTGGTTTGCTGTTTGCCTTTTCTAAAGCTACCTCCCTTTCACACTGCAGAACATCTCCAGGAAAGCCACAGGTCACAGCAGTGCTGCTTTTCTTTGGTGCTCTCTGGTCTGTTCACAGCCAGGTGGGAAAAGTCTCAAATAAGGTTACTTCTTATCCTTTTGATTGTAAATATTCCTAAAGCATTGTTATGAAACAAGCAATCCTCTGTCTGATTTCAGGACTTAGCACTGTCAGTCAGTCAGTGTTAGCTATTTGAAGTTACACCATCTAGAATTTTAGCAGCTCCAGAAGGTTTTCAGGTGTAGCATACAACATTCATATTTTCCCCACAGAACTTTACCACATTTCCTGCACTGACACATGTAATCCCCCTGTTCCCCCCTCACCCAAAGCAGCACAATTAACAAGGTTTGGTGGCTGCTCTCACAATGTGCCCACAAACAGCACTCTGTAAGCTCACACAGCCCCGTGCTTGGGGCCCCTGGAGCAGATCCACACTTTCAGAGTAAGAAGGGCATATCAGTTTTAAGAAACAAGAGTTTTAGGGCAGCAAAATCCACATTTTCTCCAGTGCAGACCCTTCTATTAAAGGCTGCTCCCAGACAGCAGCTGAACAGAGCAGAGGGGTCAGTTAAATAAGTGACCACTGGATGTCACCACTGCTTTAGCCACAGACACCAAGGCAGCCTTCCACCTAAACAAAATATGTCAGCAGGGATTACCAGGGAGTCAAACAAACTTACAGCACCTTGTTTTCACTACACAGAAGTTTATTATGAAAGTTAAACATACAACACAAAAAGTAGCAAAAGCAATCCTGTAGCTTAAGGCAACTCTTACAGGAGATGAGCTCAAGAAAGATGATGCAACTTCAGTTTAAATAGAAATTATGAAAAATATCAAATTGCATCAATAACTTAAAATGCACTTTAAAAAGTCTGCACTAACCAGCAGAGGGTAAGGGCTGTGATCTTAATGCCAGCATTAAGATATGGAAAGCAGCAGAATGCTAAATGATGATAGGGAAAGTTCAGTATTTACACAGAGATAGCAACGTTAATATCTGATAGCGTCATTTCCTGTGTACTTATGGTTTAAAACCACTGTCTGAAACGTTAGGAAAACCCTTTAAAATAAATCTTCAGACTATTCCATCAAAAATACACAGATGGCAGAGAAGATCCAAGGCCAGGGATGCGTGCAGATGCATGCGTGTGTCCCTTAAATAACTCTTTGCAGAAACACTTTAGAAAAATTATTTCTTTGGGGGAAGAAGAGCAAGAAGAATGTGGCCACAGAGTGAAAAAGATTATCTTTCAGGTGAATCACATTTAAATTGAAGTATCAAAATATTTCTATTTGATGACATTCTCACAGTTTACAGTTAATGACATTTTTAAGTGAATGTTAAATATTCATATTATTAACATACAAAGATTCTCCTTCCTTCACATTGACATCTTACATTTTTGCAAGACCTCTTTTGCATCAATTGTTTTGCCATTAATGAGGAATGTATAATTGTCTTAATAATAGAATTTAATTAAGATTTAACTCTTCTAACCATATTGAGTTTCTATCTTTAAAATAATTCTTAAAATACTGGATTCAGATCCCTTATTTTAAAAAGGTATTTAAGTGACATTTTAATCAATCAGGCTGTACAGGAAGCACCACATTTTAACAAAGCCAAATGACATCACATTTCTAATAAATTTTCTTCAAATATTGGATGCAATGAAATCTTTGGAGTAAGTCCATTCACCATCACCCCAAATGAAACAAGATTAATTCATACATTAATTCATCCCAAATCTTACCCTGTTAGAAAATGCAATATATACTGCAACAGTCTTAATTTGCATAAGATTTAATAGAAGGGGCCTATGTGCAGTATGAGGCTCCTGCACACAAGCTCATCTCAGCTTTTCACCATTCAGCACAACTTTACAAAAAGCCTAAGATATAAAATATACTTAAAGCAGTTATCTTAAACATGATTTCATATATATCACCTTGGCAGCTGATCACTTTTGTTCCCAGTTTAAATGCTGTTGAATCTGATTGTGGAGTTGCAGTATCCCTTTGAAGAACGAGTTAAAAAAATCCCTGAATAAAACAGAAGCCAGCCTGCGACTTCCTCTGAGTTTCAGTAAAGCACTATATACAGGGTATAACAGCCACCCAAACTCACTTGGAACAGAATAAAATCTGAGACAGATAATGGGGTAGAATGCATTAATGCAAGAGGATATACATTTTAAGATTTTTATAATTTTAAAAGTGGAACCAATGAATTGTTAGCAGTTAAACGAATACTGCAACTGTAATGTTTACAAACCCACAAGGTTTGAAAACTGATTCCAACAGCTCTGATTCACTGGGTTTAGCTTGGAAATAATGCAAAATAATGTCAGCAGTTTTAATAAGGTCTTGCAAATTTAGAAAAAAGAAAACTGAAAGAAAGATAAGAATGCATTATCTAAAATAAAGCAGGAACACAATAAGGACAATCAAAGTTCCAAAAGCCCATATTAAAAAATTAAGCTTGGAATGCATTGGCTTCCAGCAGTTTCAAAAAAAAAAAAAAAAAAACCAAACAAAAAAAAACCAAAAACAAAACCAAAAGTTGTTCTAAATCTGTAATATCTTGACCTATTTTTAAGTGACAATTTTTATTACAGTTGAGAAAAATGGTTTTATAGCTGCATAAGTTTCCATTTCACTAAAATAGTGCCAACAAAAATAAGTTTGCATAGAAAAACAAAATTTTGAATTGCCACTGGCTACATGCTTAAAATGGGAAATGCAGGTATTGTAACATAAACATAGTGCAAACCATGGCAGTTCTGGTGACTCTGACTGCCGCAGGTCAGGAAACAGACCATAATATACCCAGTTCTCACAGTTTCTGGTCTTTTATTCAATCCTTTGCCAAGTAGAAGCAATGCACGTGTGCAGAGCCGGGGACGCCGCTGCCGCTGGTTAACGCAGTTTGAGATCATCGCCGCTGCCCAGGTTGGAGCCAGGACTAGGGTCTTGCTGTCTTCTTGCCTGCATGGACAAACACACTCTGAGCATCAGCAACCAGGAAATTATCAGCTCTCTTACTCAGTATATTAACACAAATAAGACCATAAACAATACAAGTTAAACGAACAACACAAAAAGTAACAAAAGCAATCCTGTAGCTTAAGGCAACTCTTACAGCAGATGAGCTCAAGAAAGATGATGCAACTTCAGTTTAAATAGAAATTATGAAAAATATCAAATTGCATCAATAACTTAAAATGCACTTTAAAAAGTCTGCACTAACCAGCAGAGGGTAAGGGCTGCGATCTTAATGCCAGCATTAAGATATGGAAAGCAGCAGAATGCTAAATGATGATCAGGAAAGTTCAATATTTATGTAGAGATAGCAATGTTAATTGTAAAGAAATTTTACAATTCCAGCAGTGAGCAAAGCAATACTTTTTAACATCAAAATAATTCTTTCCCCCCAGTTCAGTTTGCCCCCCAGGCTCTCAGGAGGGCAGTGGGTCTGGCAGCCCCTGTCCCTGGGGGGCTCAGAGCCTGCTGTGCCTCCCCAGCAGGGACTGTGTGCTCGTGCTCACACACGTGCACACTCACACTGCCAGGCTTCAAACATTGCTTCAGCAACCAGCCAGAGACTCCCACAATAGTTAGGGAACAATTTTGTGTCTCTTCTTCCAAAAATAATTTTCCTTCCTGTGAAATTCCCTTCTGTTAACCTTTCCTGTCAGCTTTGGGGAGAAAGGCTACAATGTGAGCTAGAATACATCACATCATTTCCAGATAATTTTATGAGGGAAACATTTATTCAGCATCTTCTAGAATCAAGAGACTTATAGTAATGAGCACAATTTAATCCATAGATGGACACACATTTTAACACCTCATGTTTTACTGCTTTCTTCTTCAGTGCACCTGCAAAGTTAACAAACTGAGAAAACTGACACATGACTGTACCCCTGTATTAAAACAAAAGTAATGTAAGTTCTCCTTGAAATAAATTATTGTGTTAAACAGTTTGAGTTAATGACATTGTAAAGAGGTAATTAAGAACGTTCAGCCACAGTAAAAGACACTGCTATCTATTTTCTCCACCTGTACACTGGTACAGCACACACAAATGCTGCACATAAATACTTTAAAACATTTATTTCCTTCAAATTTTAAAACCATACTTTGACTGTGAGAACATCTAATACATGCTAGCTGGTTCTTAAGACATTTTAGTAGCAGCACTTTTATTTAAGTTTATAGAGTGAATAGCTGGCACCGTGGCCTGTAAGTGCCACATGTCACAAACAGTCCCAGGCCACATTCCCAGCTGGTGGAAGGTGTCACTAGTCAGGCTTTATTCCATCAGCTGCAATAACCTGCCATATTCAGGGCTTTAAAAAATGCAAACCAGTGACAACTTCC